>NW_027327892.1:635696-953544 GCF_047675955.1 Chlorocebus sabaeus | reverse complement strand
TTGTGGAATTGGCAAAGGGATATTTGGAAGCCCATAGAGGGCTATGGTGAAAAAGGAAATATCTTCCGTTCAAAACTGGAAAGAGGCTTTCTGAGAAACTGCTCTGTGTTCTGTTAATTCATCTCACAGAGTTACATCCTTCCCTTCAAGAAGCCTTTCGCTAATGCTGTTCTTGTGGAATTGGCAAAGGGATATTTGGAAGCCCATAGAGGGCTATGGTGAAAAAGGAAATATCTTCCGTTCAAAACTGGAAAGAAGCTTTCTGAGAAACTGCTCTGTGTTCTGTTAATTCATCTCACAGAGTTACATCTTTCCCTTCAAGAAGCCTTTCGCTAAGGCTGTTCTTGTGGAATTGGCAAAGGGATATTTCGAAGCCCATAGAGGGCTATGGTGAAAAAGGAAATATCTTCCGTTCAAAACTGGAAAGAAGCTTTCTGAGAAACTGCTCTGTGTTCTGTTAATTCATCTCACAGAGTTACATCTTTCCCTTCAAGAAGCCTTTCGCTAAAGCTGTTCTTGTGGAATTGGCAAAGGGATATTTGGAAGCCCATAGAGGGCTATGGTGAAAAAGGAAATATCTTCCGTTCAAAACTGGAAAGAAGCTTTCTGAGAAACTGTTCTATGTTCTGTTAATTCATCTCACAGAGTTACATCTTTCCCTTCAAGAAGCCTTTCGCTAAGGCTGTTCTTGTGGAATTGTCAAAGGGATATTTGGAAGCCCATAGAGGGCTATGGTGAAAAAGGAAATATCTTCCGTTCAAAACTGGAAAGAAGCTTTCTGAGAAACTGTTCTATGTTCTGTTAATTCATCTCACAGAGTTACATCTTTCCCTTCAAGAAGCCTTTCGCTAAGGCTGTTCTTGTGGAATTGGCAAAGGGATATTTGGAAGCCCATAGAGGGCTATGGTGAAAAAGGAAATATCTTCCGTTCAAAACTGGAAAGAAGCTTTCTGAGAAACTGCTCTGTGTTCTGTTAATTCATCTCACAGAGTTACATCTTTCCCTTCAAGAAGCCTTTCGATAAGGCTGTTCTTGTGGAATTGGCAAAGGGATATTTCGAAGCCCATAGAGGGCTATGGTGAAAAAGGAAATATCTTCCGTTCAAAACTGGAAAGAAGCTTTCTGAGAAACTGCTCTGTGTTCTGTTAATTCATCTCACAGAGTTACATCTTTCCCTTCAAGAAGCCTTTCGCTAAGGCTGTTCTTGTGGAATTGGCAAAGGGATATTTGGAAGCCCATAGAGGGCTATGGTGAAAAAGGAAATATCTTCCGTTCAAAACTGGAAAGAAGCTTTCTGAGAAACTGCTCTGTGTTCTGTTAATTCATCTCACAGAGTTACATCTTTCCCTTCAAGAAGCCTTTCGCTAAGGCTGTTCTTGTGGAATTGGCAAAGGGATATTTGGAAGCCCATAAAGGGCTATGGTGAAAAAGGAAATATCTTCCGTTCAAAACTGGAAAGAAGCTTTCTGAGAAACTGCTCTGTGTTCTGTTAATTCATCTCACAGAGTTACATCTTTCCCTTCAAGAAGCCTTTCGCTAAGGCTGTTCTTGTGGAATTGGCAAAGGGATATTTGGAAGCCCATAGAGGGCTATGGTGAAAAAGGAAATATCTTCCGTTCAAAACTGGAAAGAAGCTTTCTGAGAAACTGCTCTGTGTTCTGTTAATTCATCTCACAGAGTTACATCTTTCCCTTCAAGATGCCTTTCGCTAAGGCTGTTCTTGTGTAATTGGCAAAGTAATATTTGGAAGCCCATGGAGGGCTATGGTGAAAAAGGAAATATCTTCCGTTCAAAACTGGAAAGAAACTTTCTGAGAAACTGCTCTCTGTTCTGTTAATTCATCTCACAGAGTTACATCTTTCCCTTCAAGAAGCCTTTCGATAAGGCTGTTCTTGTGGAATTGGCAAAGGGATATTTCGAAGCCCATAGAGGGCTATGGTGAAAAAGGAAATATCTTCCGTTCAAAACTGGAAAGAAGCTTTCTGAGAAACTGCTCTGTGTTCTGTTAATTCATCTCACAGAGTTACATCTTTCCCTTCAAGAAGCCTTTCGATAAGGTTGTTCTTGTGGAATTGGCAAAGGGATATTTGGAAGCCCCTAGAGGGCTATGGTGAAAAAGGAAATATCTTCCGTTCAAAACTGGAAAGAGGCTTTCTGAGAAACTGCTCTGTGTTCTGTTAATTCATCTCACAGAGTTACATCCTTCCCTTCAAGAAGCCTTTCGCTAATGCTGTTCTTGTGGAATTGGCAAAGGGATATTTGGAAGCCCATAGAGGGCTACGGTGAAAAAGGAAATATCTTCCGTTCAAAACTGGAAAGAAGCTTTCTGAGAAACTGCTCTGTGTTCTGTTAATTCATCTCACAGAGTTACATCTTTCCCTTCAAGAAGCCTTTCGCTAACGCTGTTCTTGTGGAATTGGCAAAGGGATATTTGGAAGCCCATAGAGGGCTATGGTGAAAAAGGAAATATCTTCCGTTCAAAACTGGAAAGAAGCTGTCTGAGAAACTGCTCTGTGTTCTGTTAATTCATCTCACAGAGTTACATCTTTCCCTTCAAGAAGCCTTTCGCTAAGGCTGTTCTTGTGGAATTGGCAAAGGAATATTTGGAAGCCCATAGAGGGCTATGGTGAAAAAGGAAATATCTTCCGTTCAAAACTGGAAAGAAGCTTTCTGAGAAACTGCTCTGTGTTTTATTAATTCATCTCACAGAGTTACATCTTTCCCTTCAAGAAGCTTTTCGCTAAGGCTGTTCTTGTGGAATTGGCAAAGGGATATTTGGAAACCCATAGAGGGCTATGGTGAAAAAGGAAATATCTTCCGTTCAAAACTGGAAAGAAGCTGTCTGAGAAACTGCTCTGTGATCTGTTAATTCATCTCACAGAGTTACATCTTTCCCTTCAAGAAGCCTTTCGCTAAGGCTGTTCTTGTGGAATTGGCAAAGGGATATTTGGAAGCCCATAGAGGGCTATGGTGAAAAAGGAAATATCTTCCGTTCAAAACTGGAAAGAAGCTTTCTGAGAAACTGCTCTGTGTTCTGTTAATTCATCTCACAGAGTTACATCCTTCCCTTCAAGAAGCCTTTCGCTAAACCTGTTCTTGTGGAATTGGCAAAGGGATATTTGGAAGCCCATAGAGGGCTATGGTGAAAAAGGAAATATCTTCCGTTCAAAACTGGAAAGAAGCTTTCTGAGAAACTGTTCTATGTTCTGTTAATTCATCTCACAGAGTTACATCTTTCCCTTCAAGAAGCCTTTCGCTAAGGCTGTTCTTGTGGAATTGGCAAAGGGATATTTGGAAGCCCATAGAGGGCTATGGTGAAAAAGGAAATATCTTCCGTTCAAAACTGGAAAGACGCTTTCTGAGAAACTGTTCTATGTTCTGTTAATTCATCTCACAGAGTTACATCTTTCCCTTCAAGAAGCCTTTCGCTAAGGCTGTTCTTGTGGAATTGGCAAAGGGACATTTGGAAGCCCACAGAGGGCTATGGTGAAAAAGGAAATATCTTCCGTTCAAAACTGGAAAAAGCTTTCTGAGAAACTGCTCTGTGTTCCGTTAATTCATCTCACAGAGTTACGTCTTTCCCTTCAAGAAGCCTTTCGCTAAGGCTGTTCTTGTGGAGCTGGCAAAGGGATATTTGAAAGCCCATAGAGGGCTATGGTGAAAAAGGAAGTAACTTCCGTTCAAAACTGGAAAGAAGCTTTCTGAGAAACTGCTCTGTGTTCTGTTAATTCATCTCACAGAGTTACATCTTTCCCTTCAAGAAGCCTTTCGCTAAGGCTGTTCTTATGGAATTGGCAAAGGGATATTTGGAAGCCCATAGAGGGCTATGGTGAAAAAGGAAATATCTTCTGTTCAAAACTGGAAAGAAGCTTTCTGAGAAACTGCTCTGTGTTCTGTTAATTCATCTCACAGAGTTACATCTTTCCCTTCAAGAAGCCTTTCGATAAGGTTGTTCTTGTGGAATTGGCAAAGGGATATTTGGAAGCCCATAGAGGGCTATGGTGAAAAAGGAAATGTCTTCCGTTCAAAACTGGAAAGAAGCTTTCTGAGAAACTGCTCTGTGTTCTGTTAATTCATCTCACAGAGTTACATCTTTCCCTTCAAGAAGCCTTTCGCTAAGGCTGTTCTTGTGGAATTGGCAAAGGGATATTTGGAAGCCCATAGAGGGCTATGGTGAAAAAGGAAATATCTTCCGTTCAAAACTGGAAAGAAGCTTTCTGAGAAACTGCTCTGTGTTCTGTTAATTCATCTCACAGATTTACATCTTTCCCTTCAAGAAGCCTTTCGCTAAGGCTGTTCTTGTGGAATTGGCAAAGGGATATTTGGAAGCCCACAGAGGGCTATGGTGAAAAAGGAAATAAATTCCGTTCAAAAGTGGAAAGAAGCTTTCTGAGAAACTGCTCTGTGTTCTGTTAATTCATCTCACAGAGTTACATCTTTCCCTTCAAGATGCCTTTCGCTAAGGCTGTTCTTGTGTAATTGGCAAAGTAATATTTGGAAGCCCATGGAGGGCTATGGTGAAAAAGGAAATATCTTCCGTTCAAAACTGGAAAGAAACTTTCTGAGAAACTGCTCTCTGTTCTGTTAATTCATCTCACAGAGTTACATCTTTCCCTTCAAGAAGCCTTTCGATAAGGCTGTTCTTGTGGAATTGGCAAAGGGATATTTCGAAGCCCATTGAGGGCTATGGTGAAAAAGGAAATATCTTCCGTTCAAAACTGGAAAGAAGCTTTCTGAGAAACTGCTCTGTGTTCTGTTAATTCATCTCACAGAGTTACATCTTTCCCTTCAAGAAGCCTTTCGATAAGGTTGTTCTTGTGGAATTGGCAAAGGGATATTTGGAAGCCCATAGAGGGCTATGGTGAAAAAGGAAATATCTTCCGTTCAAAACTGGAAAGAAGCTTTCTGAGAAACTGCTCTGTGTTCTGTTAATTCATCTCACAGAGTTACATCCTTCCCTTCAAGAAGCCTTTCATTAAAGCGGTTCTTGTGGAATTGGCAAAGGGATATTTGGAAGCCCATAGAGGGCTATGGTGAAAAAGGAAATATCTTCCGTTCAAAACTGGAAAGAAGCTTTCTGAGAAACTGTTCTATGTTCTGTTAATTCATCTCACAGAGTTACATCTTTCCCTTCAAGAAGCCTTTCGCTAAGGCTGTTCTTGTGGAATTGGCAAAGGGATATTTGGAAGCCCATAGAGGGCTATGGTGAAAAAGGAAATATCTTCCGTTCAAAACTGGAAAGAAGCTTTCTGAGAAACTGTTCTATGTTCTGTTAATTCATCTCACAGAGTTACATCTTTCCCTTCAAGAAGCCTTTCGCTAAGGCTGTTCTTGTGGAATTGGCAAAGGGATATTTGGAAGCCCATAGAGGGCTATGGTGAAAAAGGAAATATCTTCCGTTCAAAACTGGAAAGAAGCTTTCTGAGAAACTGCTCTGTGTTCTGTTAATTCATCTCACAGAGTTACATCTTTCCCTTCAAGAAGCCTTTCGCTAAGGCTGTTCTTGTGGAATTGGCAAAGGGATATTTGGAAGCCCATAGAGGGCTATGGTGAAAAAGGAAATGTCTTCCGTTCAAAACTGGAAAGAAGCCTTCTGAGAAACTGCTCTGTGTTCTGTTAATTCATCTAACAGAGTTACATCTTTCCCTTCAAGAAGCCTTTCGCTAAGGCTGTTCTTGTGGAATTGGCAAAGGGATATTTGGAAGCCCATAGAGGGCTATGGTGAAAAAGGAAATATCTTCCGTTCAAAACTGGAAAGAAGCTTTCTGAGAAACTGCTCTGTGTTCTGTTAATTCATCTCACAGAGTTACATCTTTCCCTTCAAGAAGCCTTTCGCTAAGGCTGTTCTTGTGGAATTGGCAAAGGGATATTTGGAAGCCCATAGAGGGCTATGGTGAAAAAGGAAATATCTTCCGTTCAAAACTGGAAAGAAGCTTTCTGAGAAACTGCTCTGTGTTCTGTTAATTCATCTCACAGAGTTACATCTTTCCCTTCAAGATGCCTTTCGCTAAGGCTGTTCTTGTGTAATTGGCAAAGTAATATTTGGAAGCCCATGGAGGGCTATGGTGAAAAAGGAAATATCTTCCGTTCAAAACTGGAAAGAAACTTTCTGAGAAACTGCTCTCTGTTCTGTTAATTCATCTCACAGAGTTACATCTTTCCCTTCAAGAAGCCTTTCGATAAGGCTGTTCTTGTGGAATTGGCAAAGGGATATTTCGAAGCCCATAGAGGGCTATGGTGAAAAAGGAAATATCTTCCGTTCAAAACTGGAAAGAAGCTTTCTGAGAAACTGCTCTGTGTTCTGTTAATTCATCTCACAGAGTTACATCTTTCCCTTCAAGAAGCCTTTCGATAAGGTTGTTCTTGTGGAATTGGCAAAGGGATATTTGGAAGCCCATAGAGGGCTATGGTGAAAAAGGAAATATCTTCCGTTCAAAACTGGAAAGAGGCTTTCTGAGAAACTGCTCTGTGTTCTGTTAATTCATCTCACAGAGTTACATCCTTCCCTTCAAGAAGCCTTTCGCTAATGCTGTTCTTGTGGAATTGGCAAAGGGATATTTGGAAGCCCATAGAGGGCTATGGTGAAAAAGGAAATATCTTCCGTTCAAAACTGGAAAGAAGCTTTCTGAGAAACTGCTCTGTGTTCTGTTAATTCATCTCACAGAGTTACATCTTTCCCTTCAAGAAGCCTTTCGATAAGGCTGTTCTTGTGGAATTGGCAAAGGGATATTTCGAAGCCCATAGAGGGCTATGGTGAAAAAGGAAATATCTTCCGTTCAAAACTGGAAAGAAGCTTTCTGAGAAACTGCTCTGTGTTCTGTTAATTCATCTCACAGAGTTACATCTTTCCCTTCAAGAAGCCTTTCGCTAAAGCTGTTCTTGTGGAATTGGCAAAGGGATATTTGGAAGCCCATAGAGGGCTATGGTGAAAAAGGAAATATCTTCCGTTCAAAACTGGAAAGAAGCTTTCTGAGAAACTGTTCTATGTTCTGTTAATTCATCTCACAGAGTTACATCTTTCCCTTCAAGAAGCCTTTCGCTAAGGCTGTTCTTGTGGAATTGGCAAAGGGATATTTGGAAGCCCATAGAGGGCTATGGTGAAAAAGGAAATATCTTCCGTTCAAAACTGGAAAGAAGCTTTCTGAGAAACTGTTCTATGTTCTGTTAATTCATCTCACAGAGTTACATCTTTCCCTTCAAGAAGCCTTTCGCTAAGGCTGTTCTTCTGGAATTGGCAAAGGGATATTTGGAAGCCCTTAGAGGGCTATGGTGAAAAAGGAAATATCTTCCGTTCAAAACTGGAAAGAAGCTTTCTGAGAAACTGCTCTGTGTTCTGTTAATTCATCTCACAGAGTTACATCTTTCCCTTCAAGAAGCCTTTCGCTAAGGCTGTTCTTGTGGAATTCGCAAAGGGATATTTGGAAGCCCACAGAGGGCTATGGTGAAAAAGGAAATATCTTCCGTTCAAAACTGGAAAAAGCTTTCTGAGAAACTGCTCTGTGTTCCGTTAATTCATCTCACAGAGTTACGTCTTTCCCTTCAAGAAGCCTTTCGCTAAGGCTGTTCTTGTGGAGTTGGCAAAGGGATATTTGAAAGCCCATAGAGGGCTATGGTGAAAAAGGAAATATCTTCCGTTCAAAACTGGAAAGAAGCTTTCTGAGAAACTGCTCTGTGTTCTGTTAATTCATCTCACAGAGTTACATCTTTCCCTTCAAGAAGCCTTTCTCTAAGGCTGTTCTTGTGGAATTGGCAAAGGGATATTTGGAAGCCCATAGAGGGCTATGGTGAAAAAGGAAATATCTTCTGTTCAAAACTGGAAAGAAGCTTTCTGAGAAACTGCTCTGTGTTCTGTTAATTCATCTCACAGAGTTACATCTTTCCCTTCAAGAAGCCTTTCGATAAGGTTGTTCTTGTGGAATTGGCAAAGGGATATTTGGAAGCCCATAGAGGGCTATGGTGAAAAAGGAAATGCCTTCCGTTCAAAACTGGAAAGAAGCTTTCTGAGAAACTGCTCTGTGTTCTGTTAATTCATCTCACAGAGTTACATCTTTCCCTTCAAGAAGCCTTTCGCTAAGGCTGTTCTTGTGGAATTGGCAAAGGGATATTTAGAAGCCCATAGAGGGCTATGGTGAAAAAGGAAATATCTTCCGTTCAAAAGTGGAAAGAAGCTTTCTGAGAAACTGCTCTGTGTTCTGTTAATTCATCTCACAGAGTTACATCTTTCGATTCAAGAAGCCTTTCGCTAAGGCTGTTCTTGTGGAATTGGCAAAGGGATATTTGGAAGCCCACAGAGGGCTATGGTGAAAAAGGAAATAAATTCCGTTCAAAAGTGGAAAGAAGCTTTCTGAGAAACTGCTCTGTGTTCTGTTAATTCATCTCACAGAGTTACATCTTTCCCTTCAAGATGCCTTTCGCTAAGGCTGTTCTTGTGTAATTGGCAAAGTAATATTTGGAAGCCCATGGAGGGCTATGGTGAAAAAGGAAATATCTTCCGTTCAAAACTGGAAAGAAACTTTCTGAGAAACTGCTCTCTGTTCTGTTAATTCATCTCACAGAGTTACATCTTTCCCTTCAAGAAGCCTTTCGATAAGGCTGTTCTTGTGGAATTGGCAAAGGGATATTTCGAAGCCCATAGAGGGCTATGGTGAAAAAGGAAATATCTTCCGTTCAAAACTGGAAAGAAGCTTTCTGAGAAACTGCTCTGTGTTCTGTTAATTCATCTCACAGATTTACATCTTTCCCTTCAAGAAGCCTTTCGATAAGGTTGTTCTTGTGGAATTGGCAAAGGGATATTTGGAAGCCCATAGAGGGCTATGGTGAAAAAGGAAATATCTTCCGTTCAAAACTGGAAAGAAGCTTTCTGAGAAACTGCTCTGTGTTCTGTTAATTCATCTCACAGAGTTACATCCTTCTCTTCAAGAAGCCTTTCGCTAATGCTGTTCTTGTGGAATTGGCAAAGGGATATTTGGAAGCCCATAGAGGGCTATGGTGAAAAAGGAAATATCTTCCGTTCAAAACTGGAAAGAAACTTTCTGAGAAACTGCTCTGTGTTCTGTTAATTCATCTCACAGAGTTACATCTTTCCCTTCAAGAAGCCTTTCGCTAAGACTGTTCTTGTGGAATTGGCAAAGGGATATTTGGAAGAGCATAGAGGCCTATGGTGAAAAAGGAAATATCTTCCGTTCAAAACAGGAAAGAAGCTTTCTGAGAAACTGCTCTGTGTTCTGTTAATTCATCTCACAGAGTTACATCTTTCCCTTCAAGAAGCCTTTCGCTAAGGCTGTTCTTGTGGAATTGGCAAAGGGATATTTGGAAGCCCATAGAGGGCTATGGTGAAAAAGGAAATATCTTAAGTTCAAAACTGGAAAGAAGCTTTCTGAGAAACTGCTTTGTGTTCTGTTAATCCATCTCACAGAGTTACATCTTTCCCTTCAAGAAGCCTTTCGCTAAGGCTGTTCTTGTGGAATTGGCAAAGGGATATTTGGAAGCCCATAGAGGGCTATGGTGAAAAAGGAAATATCTTCCGTTCAAAACTGGAAAGAAGCTGTCTGAGAAACTGCTCTGTGTTCTGTTAATTCATCTCACAGAGTTACATCTTTCCCTTCAAGAAGCCTTTCGCTAAGGCTGTTCTTGTGGAATTGGCAAAGGAATATTTGGAAGCCCATAGAGGGCTGTGGTGAAAAAGGAAATATCTTCCGTTCAAAACTGGAAAGAAGCTTTCTGAGAAACTGCTCTGTGTTTTATTAATTCATCTCACAGAGTTACATCTTTCCCTTCAAGAAGCTTTTCGCTAAGGCTGTTCTTGTGGAATTGGCAAAGGGATATTTGGAAACCCATAGAGGGCTATGGTTAAAAAGGAAATATCTTCCGTTCAAAATTGGAAAGAAGCTGTCTGAGAAACTGCTCTGTGATCTGTTAATTCATCTCACAGAGTTACATCTTTCCCTTCAAGAAGCCTTTCGCTAAGGCTGTTCTTGTGGAATTGGCAAAGGGATATTTGGAAGCCCATAGAGGGCTATGGTGAAAAAGGAAATATCTTCTGTTCAAAACTGGAAAGAAGCTTTCTGAGAAACTGCTCTGTGTTCTGTTAATTCATCTCACAGAGTTACATCTTTCCCTTCAAGAAGCCTTTCGCTAAGGCTGTTCTTGTGGAATTGGCAAAGGGATATTTGGAAGCCCATAGAGGGCTATGGTGAAAAAGGAAATATCTTCCGTTCAAAACTGGAAAGAAGCTTTCTGAGAAACTGCTCTGTGTTCTGTTAATTCATCTCACAGAGTTACATCCTTCCCTTCAAGAAGCCTTTCGCTAAAGCTGTTCTTGTGGAATTGGCAAAGGGATATTTGGAAGCCCATAGAGGGCTATGGTGAAAAAAGAAATATCTTCCGTTCAAAACTGGAAAGAAGCTTTCTGAGAAACTGTTCTATGTTCTGTTAATTCATCTCACAGAGTTACATCTTTCCCTTCAAGAAGCCTTTCGCTAACGCTGTTCTTGTGGAATTGGCAAAGGGATATTTGGAAGCCCATAGAGGGCTATGGTGAAAAAGGAAATATCTTCCGTTCAAAACTGGAAAGAAGCTTTCTGAGAAACTGTTCTATGTTCTGTTAATTCATCTCACAGAGTTACATCTTTCCCTTCAAGAAGCCTTTCGCTAAGGCTGTTCTTCTGGAATTGGCAAAGGGATATTTGGAAGCCCATAGAGGGCTATGGTGAAAAAGGAAATATCTTCCGTTCAAAACTGGAAAGAAGCTTTCTGAGAAACTGCTCTGCGTTCTGTTAATTCATCTCACAGAGTTACATCCTTCCCTTCAAGAAGCCTTTCGCTAAGGCTGTTCTTCTGGAATTGGCAAAGGGATATTTGGAAGCCCATAGAGGGCTATGGTGAAAAAGGAAATATCTTCCGTTCAAAACTGGAAAGAAGCTTTCTGAGAAACTGCTCTGTGTTCTGTTAATTCATCTCACAGAGTTACATCTTTCCCTTCAAGAAGCCTTTCGCTAAGGCTGTTCTTGTGGAATTGGCAAAGGGATATTTGGAAGCCCATAGAGGGCTATGGTGAAAAAGGAAATATCTTCCGTTCAAAACTGGAAAGAAGCTTTCTGAGAAACTGCTCTGTGTTCTGTTAATTCATCTCAGAGAGTTACATCTTTCCCTTCAAGAAGCCTTTCGCTAAGTCTGTTCTTGTGGAATTGGCAAAGGTATATTTGAAAGCCCATAGAGGGCTATGGTGAAAAAGGAAATATCTTCCGTTCAAAACTGGAAAGAAGCTTTCTGAGAAACTGCTCTGTGTTCTGTTAATTCATCTCACAGAGTTACATCTTTCCCTTCAAGAAGCCTTTCGCTAAGGCTGTTCTTGTGGAATTGGCAAAGGGATATTTGGAAGCCCATAGAGGGCTATGGTGAAAAAGGAAATGTCTTCCGTTCAAAACTGGAAAGAAGCCTTCTGAGAAACTGCTCTGTGTTCTGTTAATTCATCTCACAGAGTTACATCTTTCCCTTCAAGAAGCCTTTCGCTAAGGCTGTTCTTGTGGAATTGGCAAAGGGATATTTAGAAGCCCATAGAGGGCTATGGTGAAAAAGGAAATATCTTCCGTTCAAAAGTGGAAAGAAGCCTTCTGAGAAACTGCTCTGTGTTCTGTTAATTCATCTCACAGAGTTACATCTTTCGATTCAAGAAGCCTTTCGCTAAGGCTGTTCTTGTGGAATTGGCAAAGGGATATTTGGAAGCCCACAGAGGGCTATGGTGAAAAAGGAAATAAATTCCGTTCAAAAGTGGAAAGAAGCTTTCTGAGAAACTGCTCTGTGTTCTGTTAATTCATCTCACAGAGTTACATCTTTCCCTTCAAGATGCCTTTCGCTAAGGCTGTTCTTGTGTAATTGGCAAAGTAATATTTGGAAGCCCATGGAGGGCTATGGTGAAAAAGGAAATATCTTCCGTTCAAAACTGGAAAGAAACTTTCTGAGAAACTGCTCTCTGTTCTGTTAATTCATCTCACAGAGTTACATCTTTCCCTTCAAGAAGCCTTTCGATAAGGCTGTTCTTGTGGAATTGGCAAAGGGATATTTCGAAGCCCATAGAGGGCTATGGTGAAAAAGGAAATATCTTCCGTTCAAAACTGGAAAGAAGCTTTCTGAGAAACTGCTCTGTGTTCTGTTAATTCATCTCACAGATTTACATCTTTCCCTTCAAGAAGCCTTTCGATAAGGTTGTTCTTGTGGAATTGGCAAAGGGATATTTGGAAGCCCATAGAGGGCTATGGTGAAAAAGGAAATATCTTCCGTTCAAAACTGGAAAGAAGCTTTCTGAGAAACTGCTCTGTGTTCTGTTAATTCATCTCACAGAGTTACATCCTTCTCTTCAAGAAGCCTTTCGCTAATGCTGTTCTTGTGGAATTGGCAAAGGGATATTTGGAAGCCCATAGAGGGCTATGGTGAAAAAGGAAATATCTTCCGTTCAAAACTGGAAAGAAGCTTTCTGAGAAACTGCTCTGTGTTCTGTTAATTCATCTCACAGAGTTACATCTTTCCCTTCAAGAAGCCTTTCGCTAAGACTGTTCTTGTGGAATTGGCAAAGGGATATTTGGAAGAGCATAGAGGCCTATGGTGAAAAAGGAAATATCTTCCGTTCAAAACAGGAAAGAAGCTTTCTGAGAAACTGCTCTGTGTTCTGTTAATTCATCTCACAGAGTTACATCTTTCCCTTCAAGAAGCCTTTCGCTAAGGCTGTTCTTGTGGAATTGGCAAAGGGATATTTGGAAGCCCATAGAGGGCTATGGTGAAAAAGGAAATATCTTAAGTTCAAAACTGGAAAGAAGCTTTCTGAGAAACTGCTTTGTGTTCTGTTAATCCATCTCACAGAGTTACATCTTTCCCTTCAAGAAGCCTTTCGCTAAGGCTGTTCTTGTGGAATTGGCAAAGGGATATTTGGAAGCCCATAGAGGGCTATGGTGAAAAAGGAAATATCTTCCGTTCAAAACTGGAAAGAAGCTGTCTGAGAAACTGCTCTGTGTTCTGTTAATTCATCTCACAGAGTTACATCTTTCCCTTCAAGAAGCCTTTCGCTAAGGCTGTTCTTGTGGAATTGGCAAAGGAATATTTGGAAGCCCATAGAGGGCTGTGGTGAAAAAGGAAATATCTTCCGTTCAAAACTGGAAAGAAGCTTTCTGAGAAACTGCTCTGTGTTTTATTAATTCATCTCACAGAGTTACATCTTTCCCTTCAAGAAGCTTTTCGCTAAGGCTGTTCTTGTGGAATTGGCAAAGGGATATTTGGAAACCCATAGAGGGCTATGGTTAAAAAGGAAATATCTTCCGTTCAAAATTGGAAAGAAGCTGTCTGAGAAACTGCTCTGTGATCTGTTAATTCATCTCACAGAGTTACATCTTTCCCTTCAAGAAGCCTTTCGCTAAGGCTGTTCTTGTGGAATTGGCAAAGGGATATTTGGAAGCCCATAGAGGGCTATGGTGAAAAAGGAAATATCTTCTGTTCAAAACTGGAAAGAAGCTTTCTGAGAAACTGCTCTGTGTTCTGTTAATTCATCTCACAGAGTTACATCTTTCCCTTCAAGAAGCCTTTCGCTAAGGCTGTTCTTGTGGAATTGGCAAAGGGATATTTGGAAGCCCATAGAGGGCTATGGTGAAAAAGGAAATATCTTCCGTTCAAAACTGGAAAGAAGCTTTCTGAGAAACTGCTCTGTGTTCTGTTAATTCATCTCACAGAGTTACATCCTTCCCTTCAAGAAGCCTTTCGCTAAAGCTGTTCTTGTGGAATTGGCAAAGGGATATTTGGAAGCCCATAGAGGGCTATGGTGAAAAAAGAAATATCTTCCGTTCAAAACTGGAAAGAAGCTTTCTGAGAAACTGTTCTATGTTCTGTTAATTCATCTCACAGAGTTACATCTTTCCCTTCAAGAAGCCTTTCGCTAACGCTGTTCTTGTGGAATTGGCAAAGGGATATTTGGAAGCCCATAGAGGGCTATGGTGAAAAAGGAAATATCTTCCGTTCAAAACTGGAAAGAAGCTTTCTGAGAAACTGTTCTATGTTCTGTTAATTCATCTCACAGAGTTACATCTTTCCCTTCAAGAAGCCTTTCGCTAAGGCTGTTCTTCTGGAATTGGCAAAGGGATATTTGGAAGCCCATAGAGGGCTATGGTGAAAAAGGAAATATCTTCCGTTCAAAACTGGAAAGAAGCTTTCTGAGAAACTGCTCTGCGTTCTGTTAATTCATCTCACAGAGTTACATCCTTCCCTTCAAGAAGCCTTTCGCTAAGGCTGTTCTTCTGGAATTGGCAAAGGGATATTTGGAAGCCCATAGAGGGCTATGGTGAAAAAGGAAATATCTTCCGTTCAAAACTGGAAAGAAGCTTTCTGAGAAACTGCTCTGTGTTCTGTTAATTCATCTCACAGAGTTACATCTTACCCTTCAAGAAGCCTTTCGCTAAGGCTGTTCTTGTGGAATTGGCAAAGGGATATTTGGAAGCCCATAGAGGGCTATGGTGAAAAAGGAAATATCTTCCGTTCAAAACTGGAAAGAAGCTTTCTGAGAAACTGCTCTGTGTTCTGTTAATTCATCTCAGAGAGTTACATCTTTCCCTTCAAGAAGCCTTTCGCTAAGTCTGTTCTTGTGGAATTGGCAAAGGTATATTTGAAAGCCCATAGAGGGCTATGGTGAAAAAGGAAATATCTTCCGTTCAAAACTGGAAAGAAGCTTTCTGAGAAACTGCTCTGTGTTCTGTTAATTCATCTCACAGAGTTACATCTTTCCCTTCAAGAAGCCTTTCGCTAAGGCTGTTCTTGTGGAATTGGCAAAGGGATATTTGGAAACCCATAGAGGGCTATGGTGAAAAAGGAAATATCTTCTGTTCAAAACTGGAAAGAAGCTTTCTGAGAAACTGCTCTGTGTTCTGTTAATTCATCTCACAGAGTTACATCTTTCCCTTCAAGAAGCCTTTCTCTAAGGCTGTTCTTGTGGAATTGGCAAAGGGATATTTGGAAGCCCATAGAGGGCTATGGTGAAAAAGGAAATGTCTTCCGTTCAAAACTGGAAAGAAGCCTTCTGAGAAACTGCTCTGTGTTCTGTTAATTCATCTCACAGAGTTACATCTTTCCCTTCAAGAAGCCTTTCGCTAAGGCTGTTCTTGTGGAATTGGCAAAGGGATATTTGGAAGCCCATAGAGGGCTATGGTGAAAAAGGAAATATCTTCCGTTCAAAACTGGAAAGAAACTTTCTGAGAAACTGCTCTCTGTTCTGTTAATTCATCTCACAGAGTTACATCTTTCCCTTCAAGAAGCCTTTCGCTAAGGCTGTTCTTGTGGAATTGGCAAAGGGATATTTCGAAGCCCATAGAGGGCTATGGTGAAAAAGGAAATATCTTCCGTTCAAAACTGGAAAGAAGCTTTCTGAGAAACTGCTCTGTGTTCTGTTAATTCATCTCACAGAGTTACATCTTTCCCTTCAAGAAGCCTTTCGCTAAGGTTGTTCTTGTGGAATTGGCAAAGGGATATTTGGAAGCCCATAGAGGTCTATGGTGGAAAAGGAAATAACTTCCGTTCAAAACTGGAAAGAGGCTTTCTGAGAAACTGCTCTGTGTTCTGTTAATTCATCTCACAGAGTTACATCCTTCCCTTCAAGAAGCCTTTCGCTAATGCTGTTCTTGTGGAATTGGCAAAGGGATATTTGGAAGCCCATAGAGGGCTATGGTGAAAAAGGCAATATCTTCCGTTCAAAACTGGAAAGAAGCTTTCTGAGAAACTGCTCTGTGTTCTGTTAATTCATCTCACAGAGTTACATCTTTCCCTTCAAGAAGCCTTTCGCTAAGACTGTTCTTGTGGAATTGGCAAAGGGATATTTGGAAGAGCATAGAGGCCTATGGTGAAAAAGGAAATATCTTCCGTTCAAAACAGGAAAGAAGCTTTCTGAGAAACTGCTCTGTGTTCTGTTAATTCATCTCACAGAGTTACATCTTTCCCTTCAAGAAGCCTTTCGCTAAGGCTGTTCTTGTGGAATTGGCAAAGGGATATTTGGAAGAGCATAGAGGCCTATGGTGAAAAAGGAAATATCTTCCGTTCAAAACAGGAAAGAAGCTTTCTGAGAAACTGCTCTGTGTTCTGTTAATTCATCTCACAGAGTTACATCTTTCCCTTCAAGAAGCCTTTCGCTAAGGCTGTTCTTGTGGAATTGGCAAAGGGATATTTGGAAGCCCATAGAGGGCTATGGTGAAAAAGGAAATATCTTAAGTTCAAAACTGGAAAGAAGCTTTCTGAGAAACTGCTTTGTGTTCTGTTAATTCATCTCACAGAGTTACATCTTTCCCTTCAAGAAGCCTTTCGCTAAGGCTGTTCTTGTGGAATTGGCAAAGGGATATTTGGAAGCCCATAGAGGGCTATGGTGAAAAAGGAAATATCTTCCGTTCAAAACTGGAAAGAAGCTTTCTGAGAAACTGCTCTGTGTTCTGTTAATTCATCTCACAGAGTTACATCTTTCCCTTCAAGAAGCCTTTCGCTAAGGCTGTTCTTGTGGAATTGGCAAAGGAATATTTGGAAGCCCATAGAGGGCTATGGTGAAAAAGGAAATATCTTCCGTTCAAAACTGGAAAGAAGCTTTCTGAGAAACTGCTCTGTGTTTTATTAATTCATCTCACAGAGTTACATCTTTCCCTTCAAGAAGCTTTTCGCTAAGGCTGTTTTTGTGGAATTGGCAAAGGGATATTTGGAAACCCATAGAGGGCTATGGTGAAAAAGGAAATATCTTCCGTTGAAAACTGGAAAGAAGCTTTCTGAGAAACTGCTCTGTGTTCTGTTAATTCATCTCACAGAGTTACATCTTTCCCTTCAAGAAGCCTTTCGCTAAGGCTGTTCTTGTGGAATTGGCAAAGGGATATTTGGAAGCCCATAGAGGGCTATGGTGAAAAAGGAAATATCTTCCGTTCAAAACTGGAAAGAAGCTTTCTGAGAAACTGCTCTGTGTTCTGTTAATTCATCTCACAGAGTTACATCTTTCCCTTCAAGAAGCCTTTCGCTAAGGCTGTTCTTGTGGAATTGGCAAAGGGATATTTGGAAGCCCATAGAGGGCTATGGTGAAAAAGGAAATATCTTCCGTTCAAAACTGGAAAGAAGCTTTCTGAGAAACTGCTCTGTGTTCTGTTAATTCATCTCAGAGAGTTACATCTTTCCCTTCAAGAAGCCTTTCGCTAAGTCTGTTCTTGTGGAATTGGCAAAGGTATATTTGAAAGCCCATAGAGGGCTATGGTGAAAAAGGAAATATCTTCCGTTCAAAACTGGAAAGAAGCTTTCTGAGAAACTGCTCTGTGTTCTGTTAATTCATCTCACAGAGTTACATCTTTCCCTTCAAGAAGCCTTTCGCTAAGGCTGTTCTTGTGGAATTGGCAAAGGGATATTTGGAAGCCCATAGAGGGCTATGGTGAAAAAGGAAATATCTTCTGTTCAAAACTGGAAAGAAGCTTTCTGAGAAACTGCTCTGTGTTCTGTTAATTCATCTCACAGAGTTACATCTTTCCCTTCAAGAAGCCTTTCTCTAAGGCTGTTCTTGTGGAATTGGCAAAGGGATATTTGGAAGCCCATAGAGGGCTATGGTGAAAAAGGAAATGTCTTCCGTTCAAAACTGGAAAGAAGCCTTCTGAGAAACTGCTCTGTGTTCTGTTAATTCATCTCACAGAGTTACATCTTTCCCTTCAAGAAGCCTTTCGCTAAGGCTGTTCTTGTGGAATTGGCAAAGGGATATTTGGAAGCCCATAGAGGGCTATGGTGAAAAAGGAAATATCTTCCGTTCAAAACTGGAAAGAAACTTTCTGAGAAACTGCTCTCTGTTCTGTTAATTCATCTCACAGAGTTACATCTTTCCCTTCAAGAAGCCTTTCGATAAGGCTGTTCTTGTGGAATTGGCAAAGGGATATTTCGAAGCCCATAGAGGGCTATGGTGAAAAAGGAAATATCTTCCGTTCAAAACTGGAAAGAAGCTTTCTGAGAAACTGCTCTGTGTTCTGTTAATTCATCTCACAGAGTTACATCTTTCCCTTCAAGAAGCCTTTCGCTAAGGTTGTTCTTGTGGAATTGGCAAAGGGATATTTGGAAGCCCATAGAGGTCTATGGTGGAAAAGGAAATATCTTCCGTTCAAAACTGGAAAGAGGCTTTCTGAGAAACTGCTCTGTGTTCTGTTAATTCATCTCACAGAGTTACATCCTTCCCTTCAAGAAGCCTTTCGCTAATGCTGTTCTTGTGGAATTGGCAAAGGGATATTTGGAAGCCCATAGAGGGCTATGGTGAAAAAGGCAATATCTTCCGTTCAAAACTGGAAAGAAGCTTTCTGAGAAACTGCTCTGTGTTCTGTTAATTCATCTCACAGAGTTACATCTTTCCCTTCAAGAAGCCTTTCGCTAAGACTGTTCTTGTGGAATTGGCAAAGGGATATTTGGAAGAGCATAGAGGCCTATGGTGAAAAAGGAAATATCTTCCGTTCAAAACAGGAAAGAAGCTTTCTGAGAAACTGCTCTGTGTTCTGTTAATTCATCTCACAGAGTTACATCTTTCCCTTCAAGAAGCCTTTCGCTAAGGCTGTTCTTGTGGAATTGGCAAAGGGATATTTGGAAGAGCATAGAGGCCTATGGTGAAAAAGGAAATATCTTCCGTTCAAAACAGGAAAGAAGCTTTCTGAGAAACTGCTCTGTGTTCTGTTAATTCATCTCACAGAGTTACATCTTTCCCTTCAAGAAGCCTTTCGCTAAGGCTGTTCTTGTGGAATTGGCAAAGGGATATTTGGAAGCCCATAGAGGGCTATGGTGAAAAAGGAAATATCTTAAGTTCAAAACTGGAAAGAAGCTTTCTGAGAAACTGCTTTGTGTTCTGTTAATTCATCTCACAGAGTTACATCTTTCCCTTCAAGAAGCCTTTCGCTAAGGCTGTTCTTGTGGAATTGGCAAAGGGATATTTGGAAGCCCATAGAGGGCTATGGTGAAAAAGGAAATATCTTCCGTTCAAAACTGGAAAGAAGCTTTCTGAGAAACTGCTCTGTGTTCTGTTAATTCATCTCACAGAGTTACATCTTTCCCTTCAAGAAGCCTTTCGCTAAGGCTGTTCTTGTGGAATTGGCAAAGGAATATTTGGAAGCCCATAGAGGGCTATGGTGAAAAAGGAAATATCTTCCGTTCAAAACTGGAAAGAAGCTTTCTGAGAAACTGCTCTGTGTTTTATTAATTCATCTCACAGAGTTACATCTTTCCCTTCAAGAAGCTTTTCGCTAAGGCTGTTTTTGTGGAATTGGCAAAGGGATATTTGGAAACCCATAGAGGGCTATGGTGAAAAAGGAAATATCTTCCGTTGAAAACTGGAAAGAAGCTTTCTGAGAAACTGCTCTGTGTTCTGTTAATTCATCTCACAGAGTTACATCTTTCCCTTCAAGAAGCCTTTCGCTAAGGCTGTTCTTGTGGAATTGGCAAAGGGATATTTGGAAGCCCATAGAGGGCTATGGTGAAAAAGGAAATATCTTCCGTTCAAAACTGGAAAGAAGCTTTCTGAGAAACTGCTCTGTGTTCTGTTAATTCATCTCACAGAGTTACATCTTTCCCTTCAAGAAGCCTTTCGCTAAGGCTGTTCTTGTGGAATTGGCAAAGGGATATTTGGAAGCCCATAGAGGGCTATGGTGAAAAAGGAAATATCTTCCGTTCAAAACTGGAAAGAAGCTTTCTGAGAAACTGCTCTGTGTTCTGTTAATTCATCTCACAGAGTTACATCCTTCCCTTCAAGAAGCCTTTCGCTAAAGCTGTTCTTGTGGAATTGGCAAAGGGATATTTGGAAGCCCATAGAGGGCTATGGTGAAAAAGGAAATATCTTCCGTTCAAAACTGGAAAGAAGCTTTCTGAGAAACTGTTCAATGTTCTGTTAATTCATCTCACAGAGTTACATCTTTCCCTTCAAGAAGCCTTTCGCTAAGGCTGTTCTTGTGGAATTGGCAAAGGGATATTTGGAAGCCCATAGTGGGCTATGGTGAAAAAGGAAATATCTTCCGTTCAAAACTGGAAAGAAGCTTTCTGAGAAACTGTTCTATGTTCTGTTAATTCATCTCACAGAGTTACATCTTTCCCTTCAAGAAGCCTTTCGCTAAGGCTGTTCTTGTGGAATTGGCAAAGGGATATTTGGAAGCCCATAGAGGGCTATGGTGAAAAAGGAAATATCTTCCGTTCAAAACTGGAAAGAAGCTTTCTGAGAAACTGCTCTGCGTTCTGTTAATTCATCTCACAGAGTTACATCTTTCCCTTCAAGAAGCCTTTCGCTAAGGCTGTTCTTCTGGAATTGGCAAAGGGATATTTGGAAGCCCATAGAGGGCTATGGTGAAAAAGGAAATATCTTCCGTTCAAAACTGGAAAGAAGCTTTCTGAGAAACTGCTCTGTGTTCTGTTAATTCATCTCACAGAGTTACATCTTTCCCTTCAAGAAGCCTTTCGCTAAGGCTGTTCTTGTGGAATTGGCAAAGGGATATTTGGAAGCCCATAGAGGGCTATGGTGAAAAAGGAAATATCTTCCGTTCAAAAGTGTAAAGAAGCTTTCTGAGAAACTGCTCTGTGTTCTGTTAATTCATCTCAGAGAGTTACATCTTTCCCTTCAAGAAGCCTTTCGCTAAGGCTGTTCTTGTGGAATTGGCAAAGGGATATTTGAAAGCCCATAGAGGGCTATGGTGAAAAAGGAAATATCTTCCGTTTAAAACTGGAAAGAAGCTTTCTGAGAAACTGCTCTGTGTTCTGTTAATTCATCTCACAGAGTTACATCTTTCCCTTCAAGAAGCCTTTCGCTAAGGCTGTTCTTGTGGAATTGGCAAAGGGATATTTGGAAGCCCATAGAGGGCTATGGTGAAAAAGGAAATATCTTCCGTTCAAAACTGGAAAGAAGCTTTCTGAGAAACTGCTCTGTGTTCTGTTAATTCATCTCACAGAGTTACATCTTTCCCTTCAAGAAGCCTTTCGCTAAGGCTGTTCTTGTGGAATTGGCAAAGGGATATTTGGAAGCCCATAGAGGGCTATGGTGAAAAAGGAAATGTTCTTCCGTTCAAAACTGGAAAGAAGCCTTCTGAGAAACTGCTCTGTGTTCTGTTAATTCATCTCACAGAGTTACATCTTTCCCTTCAAGAAGCCTTTCGCTAAGGTTGTTCTTGTGGAATTGGCAAAGGGATATTTGGAAGCCCATAGAGGGCTATGGTGAAAAAGGAAATATCTTCCGTTCAAAACTGGAAAGAAGCTTTCTGAGAAACTGCTCTGTGTTCTGTTAATTCATCTCACAGAGTTACATCTTTCCCTTCAAGAAGCCTTTCGCTAAGGCTGTTCTTGTGGAATTGGCAAAGATATATTTGGAAGCCCACAGAGGGCTATGGTGAAAAAGGAAATATCTTCCGTTCAAAACTGGAAAAAGCTTTCTGAGAAACTGCTCTGTGTTCCGTTAATTCATCTCACAGAGTTACGTCTTTCCCTTCAAGCAGCCTTTCGCTAAGGCTGTTCTTGTGGAGTTGGCAAAGGGAAATTTGAAAGCCCATAGAGGGCTATGGTGAAAAAGGAAATATCTTCCGTTCAAAACTGGAAAGAAGCTTTCTGAGAAACTGCTCTGTGTTCTGTTAATTCATCTCACCGAGTTACATCTTTCCCTTCAAGACGCCTTTCGCTAAGGCTGTTCTTGTGGAATTGGCAAAGGGATATTTGGAAGCCCATAGAGGGCTATGGTGAAAAAGGAAATATCTTCTGTTCAAAACTGGAAAGAAGCTTTCTGAGAAACTGCTCTGTGTTCTGTTAATTCATCTCACAGAGTTACATCTTTCCCTTCAAGAAGCCTTTCGCTAAGGCTGTTCTTGTGGAATTGGAAAAGGGATATTTGGAAGCCCATAGAGGGCTATGTTGAAAAAGGAAATATCTTCCGGTGAAAACTGGAAAGAAGCTTTCTGAGAAACTGCTCTGTGTTCTGTTAATTCATCTCACAGAGTTACATCTTTCGATTCAAGAAGCCTTTCGCTAAGGCTGTTCTTGTGGAATTGGCAAAGGGATATTTGGAAGCCCACAGAGGGCTATGGTGAAAAAGGAAATAAATTCCATTCAAAAGTGGAAAGAAGCTTTCTGAGAAACTGCTCTGTGTTCTGTTAATTCATCTCACAGAGTTACATCTTTCCTTTCAAGATGCCTTTCGCTAAGGCTGTTCTTGTGTAATTGGCAAAGTAATATTTGGAAGCCCATGGAGGGCTATGGTGAAAAAGGAAATATCTTCCGTTCAAAACTGGAAAGAAACTTTCTGAGAAACTGCTCTCTGTTCTGTTAATTCATCTCACAGAGTTACATCTTTCCCTTCAAGAAGCCTTTCGATAAGGCTGTTCTTGTGGAATTGGCAAAGGGATATTTCGAAGCCCATAGAGGGCTATGGTGAAAAAGGAAATATCTTCCGTTCAAAACTGGAAAGAAGCTTTCTGAGAAACTGCTCTGTGTTCTGTTAATTCATCTCACAGAGTTACATCTTTCCCTTCAAGAAGCCTTTCTCTAAGGCTGTTCTTGTGGAATTGGCAAAGGGATATTTGGAAGCCCATAGAGGGCTATGGTGAAAAAGGAAATGTCTTCCGTTCAAAACTGGAAAGAAGCCTTCTGAGAAACTGCTCTGTGTTCTGTTAATTCATCTCACAGAGTTACATCTTTCCCTTCAAGAAGCCTTTCGCTAAGGCTGTTCTTGTGGAATTGGCAAAGGGATATTTAGAAGCCCATAGAGGGCTATGGTGAAAAAGGAAATATCTTCCGTTCAAAAGTGGAAAGAAGCCTTCTGAGAAACTGCTCTGTGTTCTGTTAATTCATCTCACAGAGTTACATCTTTCGATTCAAGAAGCCTTTCGCTAAGGCTGTTCTTGTGGAATTGGCAAAGGGATATTTGGAAGCCCACAGAGGGCTATGGTGAAAAAGGAAATAAATTCCGTTCAAAAGTGGAAAGAAGCTTTCTGAGAAACTGCTCTGTGTTCTGTTAATTCATCTCACAGAGTTACATCTTTCCCTTCAAGATGCCTTTCGCTAAGGCTGTTCTTGTGTAATTGGCAAAGTAATATTTGGAAGCCCATGGAGGGCTATGGTGAAAAAGGAAATATCTTCCGTTCAAAACTGGAAAGAAACTTTCTGAGAAACTGCTCTCTGTTCTGTTAATTCATCTCACAGAGTTACATCTTTCCCTTCAAGAAGCCTTTCGATAAGGCTGTTCTTGTGGAATTGGCAAAGGGATATTTCGAAGCCCATAGAGGGCTATGGTGAAAAAGGAAATATCTTCCGTTCAAAACTGGAAAGAAGCTTTCTGAGAAACTGCTCTGTGTTCTGTTAATTCATCTCACAGATTTACATCTTTCCCTTCAAGAAGCCTTTCGATAAGGTTGTTCTTGTGGAATTGGCAAAGGGATATTTGGAAGCCCATAGAGGGCTATGGTGAAAAAGGAAATATCTTCCGTTCAAAACTGGAAAGAAGCTTTCTGAGAAACTGCTCTGTGTTCTGTTAATTCATCTCACAGAGTTACATCCTTCTCTTCAAGAAGCCTTTCGCTAATGCTGTTCTTGTGGAATTGGCAAAGGGATATTTGGAAGCCCATAGAGGGCTATGGTGAAAAAGGAAATATCTTCCGTTCAAAACTGGAAAGAAGCTTTCTGAGAAACTGCTCTGTGTTCTGTTAATTCATCTCACAGAGTTACATCTTTCCCTTCAAGAAGCCTTTCGCTAAGACTGTTCTTGTGGAATTGGCAAAGGGATATTTGGAAGAGCATAGAGGCCTATGGTGAAAAAGGAAATATCTTCCGTTCAAAACAGGAAAGAAGCTTTCTGAGAAACTGCTCTGTGTTCTGTTAATTCATCTCACAGAGTTACATCTTTCCCTTCAAGAAGCCTTTCGCTAAGGCTGTTCTTGTGGAATTGGCAAAGGGATATTTGGAAGCCCATAGAGGGCTATGGTGAAAAAGGAAATATCTTAAGTTCAAAACTGGAAAGAAGCTTTCTGAGAAACTGCTTTGTGTTCTGTTAATCCATCTCACAGAGTTACATCTTTCCCTTCAAGAAGCCTTTCGCTAAGGCTGTTCTTGTGGAATTGGCAAAGGGATATTTGGAAGCCCATAGAGGGCTATGGTGAAAAAGGAAATATCTTCCGTTCAAAACTGGAAAGAAGCTGTCTGAGAAACTGCTCTGTGTTCTGTTAATTCATCTCACAGAGTTACATCTTTCCCTTCAAGAAGCCTTTCGCTAAGGCTGTTCTTGTGGAATTGGCAAAGGAATATTTGGAAGCCCATAGAGGGCTGTGGTGAAAAAGGAAATATCTTCCGTTCAAAACTGGAAAGAAGCTTTCTGAGAAACTGCTCTGTGTTTTATTAATTCATCTCACAGAGTTACATCTTTCCCTTCAAGAAGCTTTTCGCTAAGGCTGTTCTTGTGGAATTGGCAAAGGGATATTTGGAAACCCATAGAGGGCTATGGTTAAAAAGGAAATATCTTCCGTTCAAAATTGGAAAGAAGCTGTCTGAGAAACTGCTCTGTGATCTGTTAATTCATCTCACAGAGTTACATCTTTCCCTTCAAGAAGCCTTTCGCTAAGGCTGTTCTTGTGGAATTGGCAAAGGGATATTTGGAAGCCCATAGAGGGCTATGGTGAAAAAGGAAATATCTTCTGTTCAAAACTGGAAAGAAGCTTTCTGAGAAACTGCTCTGTGTTCTGTTAATTCATCTCACAGAGTTACATCTTTCCCTTCAAGAAGCCTTTCGCTAAGGCTGTTCTTGTGGAATTGGCAAAGGGATATTTGGAAGCCCATAGAGGGCTATGGTGAAAAAGGAAATATCTTCCGTTCAAAACTGGAAAGAAGCTTTCTGAGAAACTGCTCTGTGTTCTGTTAATTCATCTCACAGAGTTACATCCTTCCCTTCAAGAAGCCTTTCGCTAAAGCTGTTCTTGTGGAATTGGCAAAGGGATATTTGGAAGCCCATAGAGGGCTATGGTGAAAAAAGAAATATCTTCCGTTCAAAACTGGAAAGAAGCTTTCTGAGAAACTGTTCTATGTTCTGTTAATTCATCTCACAGAGTTACATCTTTCCCTTCAAGAAGCCTTTCGCTAACGCTGTTCTTGTGGAATTGGCAAAGGGATATTTGGAAGCCCATAGAGGGCTATGGTGAAAAAGGAAATATCTTCCGTTCAAAACTGGAAAGAAGCTTTCTGAGAAACTGTTCTATGTTCTGTTAATTCATCTCACAGAGTTACATCTTTCCCTTCAAGAAGCCTTTCGCTAAGGCTGTTCTTCTGGAATTGGCAAAGGGATATTTGGAAGCCCATAGAGGGCTATGGTGAAAAAGGAAATATCTTCCGTTCAAAACTGGAAAGAAGCTTTCTGAGAAACTGCTCTGCGTTCTGTTAATTCATCTCACAGAGTTACATCCTTCCCTTCAAGAAGCCTTTCGCTAAGGCTGTTCTTCTGGAATTGGCAAAGGGATATTTGGAAGCCCATAGAGGGCTATGGTGAAAAAGGAAATATCTTCCGTTCAAAACTGGAAAGAAGCTTTCTGAGAAACTGCTCTGTGTTCTGTTAATTCATCTCACAGAGTTACATCTTACCCTTCAAGAAGCCTTTCGCTAAGGCTGTTCTTGTGGAATTGGCAAAGGGATATTTGGAAGCCCATAGAGGGCTATGGTGAAAAAGGAAATATCTTCCGTTCAAAACTGGAAAGAAGCTTTCTGAGAAACTGCTCTGTGTTCTGTTAATTCATCTCAGAGAGTTACATCTTTCCCTTCAAGAAGCCTTTCGCGAAGTCTGTTCTTGTGGAATTGGCAAAGGTATATTTGAAAGCCCATAGAGGGCTATGGTGAAAAAGGAAATATCTTCCGTTCAAAACTGGAAAGAAGCTTTCTGAGAAACTGCTCTGTGTTCTGTTAATTCATCTCACAGAGTTACATCTTTCCCTTCAAGAAGCCTTTCGCTAAGGCTGTTCTTGTGGAATTGGCAAAGGGATATTTGGAAGCCCATAGAGGGCTATGGTGAAAAAGGAAATATCTTCTGTTCAAAACTGGAAAGAAGCTTTCTGAGAAACTGCTCTGTGTTCTGTTAATTCATCTCACAGAGTTACATCTTTCCCTTCAAGAAGCCTTTCTCTAAGGCTGTTCTTGTGGAATTGGCAAAGGGATATTTGGAAGCCCATAGAGGGCTATGGTGAAAAAGGAAATGTCTTCCGTTCAAAACTGGAAAGAAGCCTTCTGAGAAACTGCTCTGTGTTCTGTTAATTCATCTCACAGAGTTACATCTTTCCCTTCAAGAAGCCTTTCGCTAAGGCTGTTCTTGTGGAATTGGCAAAGGGATATTTGGAAGCCCATAGAGGGCTATGGTGAAAAAGGAAATATCTTCCGTTCAAAACTGGAAAGAAACTTTCTGAGAAACTGCTCTCTGTTCTGTTAATTCATCTCACAGAGTTACATCTTTCCCTTCAAGAAGCCTTTCGATAAGGCTGTTCTTGTGGAATTGGCAAAGGGATATTTCGAAGCCCATAGAGGGCTATGGTGAAAAAGGAAATATCTTCCGTTCAAAACTGGAAAGAAGCTTTCTGAGAAACTGCTCTGTGTTCTGTTAATTCATCTCACAGAGTTACATCTTTCCCTTCAAGAAGCCTTTCGCTAAGGTTGTTCTTGTGGAATTGGCAAAGGGATATTTGGAAGCCCATAGAGGTCTATGGTGGAAAAGGAAATATCTTCCGTTCAAAACTGGAAAGAGGCTTTCTGAGAAACTGCTCTGTGTTCTGTTAATTCATCTCACAGAGTTACATCCTTCCCTTCAAGAAGCCTTTCGCTAATGCTGTTCTTGTGGAATTGGCAAAGGGATATTTGGAAGCCCATAGAGGGCTATGGTGAAAAAGGCAATATCTTCCGTTCAAAACTGGAAAGAAGCTTTCTGAGAAACTGCTCTGTGTTCTGTTAATTCATCTCACAGAGTTACATCTTTCCCTTCAAGAAGCCTTTCGCTAAGACTGTTCTTGTGGAATTGGCAAAGGGATATTTGGAAGAGCATAGAGGCCTATGGTGAAAAAGGAAATATCTTCCGTTCAAAACAGGAAAGAAGCTTTCTGAGAAACTGCTCTGTGTTCTGTTAATTCATCTCACAGAGTTACATCTTTCCCTTCAAGAAGCCTTTCGCTAAGGCTGTTCTTGTGGAATTGGCAAAGGGATATTTGGAAGAGCATAGAGGCCTATGGTGAAAAAGGAAATATCTTCCGTTCAAAACAGGAAAGAAGCTTTCTGAGAAACTGCTCTGTGTTCTGTTAATTCATCTCACAGAGTTACATCTTTCCCTTCAAGAAGCCTTTCGCTAAGGCTGTTCTTGTGGAATTGGCAAAGGGATATTTGGAAGCCCATAGAGGGCTATGGTGAAAAAGGAAATATCTTAAGTTCAAAACTGGAAAGAAGCTTTCTGAGAAACTGCTTTGTGTTCTGTTAATTCATCTCACAGAGTTACATCTTTCCCTTCAAGAAGCCTTTCGCTAAGGCTGTTCTTGTGGAATTGGCAAAGGGATATTTGGAAGCCCATAGAGGGCTATGGTGAAAAAGGAAATATCTTCCGTTCAAAACTGGAAAGAAGCTTTCTGAGAAACTGCTCTGTGTTCTGTTAATTCATCTCACAGAGTTACATCTTTCCCTTCAAGAAGCCTTTCGCTAAGGCTGTTCTTGTGGAATTGGCAAAGGAATATTTGGAAGCCCATAGAGGGCTATGGTGAAAAAGGAAATATCTTCCGTTCAAAACTGGAAAGAAGCTTTCTGAGAAACTGCTCTGTGTTTTATTAATTCATCTCACAGAGTTACATCTTTCCCTTCAAGAAGCTTTTCGCTAAGGCTGTTTTTGTGGAATTGGCAAAGGGATATTTGGAAACCCATAGAGGGCTATGGTGAAAAAGGAAATATCTTCCGTTGAAAACTGGAAAGAAGCTTTCTGAGAAACTGCTCTGTGTTCTGTTAATTCATCTCACAGAGTTACATCTTTCCCTTCAAGAAGCCTTTCGCTAAGGCTGTTCTTGTGGAATTGGCAAAGGGATATTTGGAAGCCCATAGAGGGCTATGGTGAAAAAGGAAATATCTTCCGTTCAAAACTGGAAAGAAGCTTTCTGAGAAACTGCTCTGTGTTCTGTTAATTCATCTCACAGAGTTACATCTTTCCCTTCAAGAAGCCTTTCGCTAAGGCTGTTCTTGTGGAATTGGCAAAGGGATATTTGGAAGCCCATAGAGGGCTATGGTGAAAAAGGAAATATCTTCCGTTCAAAACTGGAAAGAAGCTTTCTGAGAAACTGCTCTGTGTTCTGTTAATTCATCTCACAGAGTTACATCCTTCCCTTCAAGAAGCCTTTCGCTAAAGCTGTTCTTGTGGAATTGGCAAAGGGATATTTGGAAGCCCATAGAGGGCTATGGTGAAAAAGGAAATATCTTCCGTTCAAAACTGGAAAGAAGCTTTCTGAGAAACTGTTCAATGTTCTGTTAATTCATCTCACAGAGTTACATCTTTCCCTTCAAGAAGCCTTTCGCTAAGGCTGTTCTTGTGGAATTGGCAAAGGGATATTTGGAAGCCCATAGTGGGCTATGGTGAAAAAGGAAATATCTTCCGTTCAAAACTGGAAAGAAGCTTTCTGAGAAACTGTTCTATGTTCTGTTAATTCATCTCACAGAGTTACATCTTTCCCTTCAAGAAGCCTTTCGCTAAGGCTGTTCTTGTGGAATTGGCAAAGGGATATTTGGAAGCCCATAGAGGGCTATGGTGAAAAAGGAAATATCTTCCGTTCAAAACTGGAAAGAAGCTTTCTGAGAAACTGCTCTGCGTTCTGTTAATTCATCTCACAGAGTTACATCTTTCCCTTCAAGAAGCCTTTCGCTAAGGCTGTTCTTCTGGAATTGGCAAAGGGATATTTGGAAGCCCATAGAGGGCTATGGTGAAAAAGGAAATATCTTCCGTTCAAAACTGGAAAGAAGCTTTCTGAGAAACTGCTCTGTGTTCTGTTAATTCATCTCACAGAGTTACATCTTTCCCTTCAAGAAGCCTTTCGCTAAGGCTGTTCTTGTGGAATTGGCAAAGGGATATTTGGAAGCCCATAGAGGGCTATGGTGAAAAAGGAAATATCTTCCGTTCAAAAGTGTAAAGAAGCTTTCTGAGAAACTGCTCTGTGTTCTGTTAATTCATCTCAGAGAGTTACATCTTTCCCTTCAAGAAGCCTTTCGCTAAGGCTGTTCTTGTGGAATTGGCAAAGGGATATTTGAAAGCCCATAGAGGGCTATGGTGAAAAAGGAAATATCTTCCGTTTAAAACTGGAAAGAAGCTTTCTGAGAAACTGCTCTGTGTTCTGTTAATTCATCTCACAGAGTTACATCTTTCCCTTCAAGAAGCCTTTCGCTAAGGCTGTTCTTGTGGAATTCGCAAAGGGATATTTGGAAGCCCATAGAGGGCTATGGTGAAAAAGGAAATATCTTCCGTTCAAAACTGGAAAGAAGCTTTCTGAGAAACTGCTCTGTGTTCTGTTAATTCATCTCACAGAGTTACATCTTTCCCTTCAAGAAGCCTTTCGCTAAGGCTGTTCTTGTGGAATTGGCAAAGGGATATTTGGAAGCCCATAGAGGGCTATGCTGAAAAAGGAAATGTTCTTCCGTTCAAAACTGGAAAGAAGCCTTCTGAGAAACTGCTCTGTGTTCTGTTAATTCATCTCACAGAGTTACATCTTTCCCTTCAAGAAGCCTTTCGCTAAGGTTGTTCTTGTGGAATTGGCAAAGGGATATTTGGAAGCCCATAGAGGGCTATGGTGAAAAAGGAAATATCTTCCGTTCAAAACTGGAAAGAAGCTTTCTGAGAAACTGCTCTGTGTTCTGTTAATTCATCTCACAGAGTTACATCTTTCCCTTCAAGAAGCCTTTCGCTAAGGCTGTTCTTGTGGAATTGGCAAAGATATATTTGGAAGCCCACAGAGGGCTATGGTGAAAAAGGAAATATCTTCCGTTCAAAACTGGAAAAAGCTTTCTGAGAAACTGCTCTGTGTTCCGTTAATTCATCTCACAGAGTTACGTCTTTCCCTTCAAGCAGCCTTTCGCTAAGGCTGTTCTTGTGGAGTTGGCAAAGGGAAATTTGAAAGCCCATAGAGGGCTATGGTGAAAAAGGAAATATCTTCCGTTCAAAACTGGAAAGAAGCTTTCTGAGAAACTGCTCTGTGTTCTGTTAATTCATCTCACCGAGTTACATCTTTCCCTTCAAGACGCCTTTCGCTAAGGCTGTTCTTGTGGAATTGGCAAAGGGATATTTGGAAGCCCATAGAGGGCTATGGTGAAAAAGGAAATATCTTCTGTTCAAAACTGGAAAGAAGCTTTCTGAGAAACTGCTCTGTGTTCTGTTAATTCATCTCACAGAGTTACATCTTTCCCTTCAAGAAGCCTTTCGCTAAGGCTGTTCTTGTGGAATTGGAAAAGGGATATTTGGAAGCCCATAGAGGGCTATGTTGAAAAAGGAAATATCTTCCGGTGAAAACTGGAAAGAAGCTTTCTGAGAAACTGCTCTGTGTTCTGTTAATTCATCTCACAGAGTTACATCTTTCGATTCAAGAAGCCTTTCGCTAAGGCTGTTCTTGTGGAATTGGCAAAGGGATATTTGGAAGCCCACAGAGGGCTATGGTGAAAAAGGAAATAAATTCCATTCAAAAGTGGAAAGAAGCTTTCTGAGAAACTGCTCTGTGTTCTGTTAATTCATCTCACAGAGTTACATCTTTCCTTTCAAGATGCCTTTCGCTAAGGCTGTTCTTGTGTAATTGGCAAAGTAATATTTGGAAGCCCATGGAGGGCTATGGTGAAAAAGGAAATATCTTCCGTTCAAAACTGGAAAGAAACTTTCTGAGAAACTGCTCTCTGTTCTGTTAATTCATCTCACAGAGTTACATCTTTCCCTTCAAGAAGCCTTTCGATAAGGCTGTTCTTGTGGAATTGGCAAAGGGATATTTCGAAGCCCATAGAGGGCTATGGTGAAAAAGGAAATATCTTCCGTTCAAAACTGGAAAGAAGCTTTCTGAGAAACTGCTCTGTGTTCTGTTAATTCATCTCACAGATTTACATCTTTCCCTTCAAGAAGCCTTTCGATAAGGTTGTTCTTGTGGAATTGGCAAAGGGATATTTGGAAGCCCATAGAGGGCTATGGTGAAAAAGGAAATATCTTCCGTTCAAAACTGGAAAGAAGCTTTCTGAGAAACTGCTCTGTGTTCTGTTAATTCATCTCACAGAGTTACATCCTTCCCTTCAAGAAGCCTTTCGCTAATGCTGTTCTTGTGGAATTGGCAAAGGGATATTTGGAAGCCCATAGAGCGCTATGGTGAAAAAGGAAATATCTTCCGTTCAAAACTGGAAAGAAGCTTTCTGAGAAACTGTTGTATGTTCTGTTAATTCATCTCACAGAGTTACATCTTTCCCTTCAAGAAGCCTTTCGCTAAGGCTGTTCTTGTGGAATTGGCAAAGGGATATTTGGAAGCCCATAGAGGGCTATGGTGAAAAAGGAAATATCTTCCGTTCAAAACTGGAAAGAAGCTTTCTGAGAAACTGCTCTGTGTTCTGTTAATTCATCTCACAGAGTTACATCTTTCCCTTCAAGAAGCCTTTCGCTAAAGCTGTTCTTGTGGAATTGGCAAAGGGATATTTGGAAGCCCATAGAGGGCTATGGTGGAAAAGGAAATATCTTCCGTTCAAAACTGGAAAGAAGCTTTCTGAGAAACTGTTCTATGTTCTGTTAATTCATCTCGCAGAGTTACATCTTTCCCTTCAAGAAGCCTTTCGCTAAGGCTGTTCTTGTGGAATTGGCAAAGGGATATTTGGAAGCCCATAGAGGGCTATGGTGAAAAAGGAAATATCTTCCGTTCAAAACTGGAAAGAAGCTTTCTGAGAAACTGTTCTATGTTCTGTTAATTCATCTCACAGAGTTACATCTTTCCCTTCAAGAAGCCTTTCGCTAAGGCTGTTCTTCTGGAATTGGCAAAGTGATATTTGGAAGCCCATAGAGGGCTATGGTGAAAAAGGAAATATCTTCCGTTCAAAACTGGAAAGAAGCTTTCTGAGAAACTGCTCTGCGTTCTGTTAATTCATCTCACAGAGTTACATCTTTCCCTTCAAGAAGCCTTTCGCTAAGGCTGTTCTTCTGGAATTGGCAAAGGGATATTTGGAAGCCCATAGAGGGCTATGGTGAAAAAGGAAATATCTTCCGTTCAAAACTGGAAAGAAGCTTTCTGAGAAACTGCTCTGTGTTCTGTTAATTCATCTCACAGAGTTACATCTTTCCCTTCAAGAAGCCTTTCGCTAAGGCTGTTCTTGTGGAATTGGCAAAGGGATATTTGGAAGCCCATAGAGGGCTATGGTGAAAAAGGAAATATCTTCCGTTCAAAACTGGAAAGAAGCTTTCTGAGAAACTGCTCTGTGTTCTGTTAATTCATCTCAGAGAGTTACATCTTTCCCTTCAAGAAGCCTTTCGCTAAGGCTGTTCTTGTGGAATTGGCAAAGGGATATTTGAAAGCCCATAGAGGGCTATGGTGAAAAAGGAAATATCTTCCGTTCAAAACTGGAAAGAAGCTTTCTGAGAAACTGCTCTGTGTTCTGTTAATTCATCTCACAGAGTTACATCTTTCCCTTCAAGAAGCCTTTCGCTAAGGCTGTTCTTGTGGAATTGGCAAAGGGATATTTGGAAGCCCATAGAGGGCTATGGTGAAAAAGGAAATATCTTCTGTTCAAAACTGGAAAGAAGCTTTCTGAGAAACTGCTCTGTGTTCTGTTAATTCATCTCACAGAGTTACATCTTTCCCTTCAAGAAGCCTTTCGCTAAGGCTGTTCTTGTGGAATTGGCAAAGGGATATTTGGAAGCCCATAGAGGGCTATGGTGAAAAAGGAAATGTCTTCCGTTCAAAACTGGAAAGAAGCCTTCTGAGAAACTGCTCTGTGTTCTGTTAATTCATCTCACAGAGTTACATCTTTCCCTTCAAGAAGCCTTTCGCTAAGGCTGTTCTTGTGGAATTGGCAAAGGGATATTTGGAAGCCCATAGAGGGCTATGGTGAAAAAGGAAATATCTTCCGTTCAAAACTGGAAAGAAGCTTTCTGAGAAACTGCTCTGTGTTCTGTTAATTCACCTCACAGAGTTACATCTTTCCCTTCAAGAAGCCTTTCGCTAAGGCTGTTCTTGTGGAATTGGCAAAGGGATATTTGGAAGCCCACAGAGGGCTATGGTGAAAAAGGAAATAAATTCCGTTCAAAAGTGGAAAGAAGCTTTCTGAGAAACTGCTCTGTGTTCTGTTAATTCATCTCACAGAGTTACATCTTTCCCTTCAAGATGCCTTTCGCTAAGGCTGTTCTTGTGTAATTGGCAAAGTAATATTTGGAAGCCCATGGAGGGCTATGGTGAAAAAGGAAATATCTTCCGTTCAAAACTGGAAAGAAACTTTCTGAGAAACTGCTCTCTGTTCTGTTAATTCATCTCACAGAGTTACATCTTTCCCTTCAAGAAGCCTTTCGATAAGGCTGTTCTTGTGGAATTGGCAAAGGGATATTTCGAAGCCCATAGAGGGCTATGGTGAAAAAGGAAATATCTTCCGTTCAAAACTGGAAAGAAGCTTTCTGAGAAACTGCTCTGTGTTCTGTTAATTCATCTCACAGATTTACATCTTTCCCTTCAAGAAGCCTTTCGATAAGGTTGTTCTTGTGGAATTGGCAAAGGGATATTTGGAAGCCCATAGAGGGCTATGGTGAAAAAGGAAATATCTTCCGTTCAAAACTGGAAAGAAGCTTTCTGAGAAACTGCTCTGTGTTCTGTTAATTCATCTCACAGAGTTACATCCTTCCCTTCAAGAAGCCTTTCGCTAATGCTGTTCTTGTGGAATTGGCAAAGGGATATTTGGAAGCCCATAGAGCGCTATGGTGAAAAAGGAAATATCTTCCGTTCAAAACTGGAAAGAAGCTTTCTGAGAAACTGTTCTATGTTCTGTTAATTCATCTCACAGAGTTACATCTTTCCCTTCAAGAAGCCTTTCGCTAAGGCTGTTCTTGTGGAATTGGCAAAGGGATATTTGGAAGCCCATAGAGGGCTATGGTGAAAAAGGAAATATCTTCCGTTCAAAACTGGAAAGAAGCTTTCTGAGAAACTGTTCTATATTCTGTTAATTCATCTCACAGAGTTACATCTTTCCCTTCAAGAATCCTTTCGCTAAGGCTGTTCTTGTGGAATTGGCAAAGGGATATTTGGAAGCCCATAGAGGGCTATGGTGAAAAAGGAAATATCTTCCTTTCAAAACTGGAAAGAAGCTTTCTGAGAAACTGCTCTGTGTTCTGTTAACTCATCTCACAGAGTTACATCTTTCCCTTCAAGAAGCCTTTCGCTAAGGCTGTTCTTGTGGAATTGGCAAAGGGATATTTGGAAGCCCATAGAGGGCTACGGTGAAAAAGGAAATATCTTAAGTTCAAAACTGGAAAGAAGCTTTCTGAGAAACTGCTCTGTGTTCTGTTAATTCATCTCACAGAGTTACATCTTTCCCTTCAAGAAGCCTTTCGCTAAGGCTGTTCTTGTGGAATTGGCAAAGGGATATTTGGAAGCCCATAGAGGGCTATGGTGAAAAAGGAAATGTCTTCCGTTCAAAACTGGAAAGAAGCTTTCTGAGAAACTGCTCTGTGTTCTGTTAATTCATCTCACAGAGTTACATCTTTCCCTTCAAGATGCCTTTCGCTAAGGCTCTTCTTGTGTAATTGGCAAAGTAATATTTGGAAGCCCATGGAGGGCTATGGTGAAAAAGGAAATATCTTCCGTTCAAAACTGGAAAGAAACTTTCTGAGAAACTGCTCTCTGTTCTGTTAATTCATCTCACAGAGTTACATCTTTCCCTTCAAGAAGCCTTTCGATAAGGCTGTTCTTGTGGAATTGGCAAAGGGATATTTCGAAGCCCATAGAGGGCTATGGTGAAAAAGGAAATATCTTCCGTTCAAAACTGGAAAGAAGCTTTCTGAGAAACTGCTCTGATTTCTGTTAATTCATCTCACAGAGTTACATCTTTCCCTTCAAGAAGCCTTTCGCTAAGGCTGTTCTTGTGGAATTGGCAAAAGAATATTTGGAAGCCCATAGAGGGCTATGTTGAAAAAGGAAATATCTTCCGTTCAAAACTGGAAAGAAGCTTTCTGAGAAACTGCTCTGTGTTCTGTTAATTCATCTCGCAGAGTTACATCTTTCCCTTCAAGAAGCCTTTCGCTAAGGCTGTTCTTGGGGAATTGGCAAAGGGATAATTGGAAGCCCATAGAGTGCTACGGTGAAAAAGGAAATATCTTCCGTTGAAAACTGGAAAGAAGCTTTCTGAGAAACTGCTCTGTGTTCTGTTAATTCATCTCACAGAGTTACATCTTTCCCTTCAAGAAGCCTTTCGCTAAGACTGTTCTTGTGGAATTGGCAAAGGGATATTTGGAAGCACATAGAGGGCTATGGTGAAAAAGGAAATATCTTCCGTTCAAAACTGGAAAGAAGCTTTCTGAGAAACTGCTCTGTGTTCTGTTAATTCATCTCACAGATTTACATCTTTCCCTTCAAGAAGCCTTTCGCTAAGGCTGTTCTTGTGGAATTGGTAAAGGGATATTTGGAAGCCCATAGAGGGCTATGGTGAAAAAGGAAATATCTTCCGTTCAAAACTGGAAAGAAGCTTTCTGAGAAACTGCTCTGTGTTTTGTTAATTCATCTCACACAGTTACATCTTTCCCTTGAAGAAGCTTTTCGCTAAGGCTGTTCTTGTGGAATTGGCAAAGGGATATTTGGAAGCCCATAGAGTGCTATCTTGAAAAAGGAAATATCTTCCGTTCAAAACTGGAAAGAAGCTTTCTGAGAAACTGCTCTGTGTTCTGTTAATTCATATCACAGAGTTACATCCTTCCCTTCAAAAAGCCTTTCGCTAATGCTGTTCTTGTGGAATTGGCAAAGGGATATTTGGAAGCCCATAGAGGGCTATGGTGAAAAAGGAAATATCTTCCGTTCAAAACTAGAAAGAAGCTTTCTGAGAAACTGCCCTGTGTTCTGTTAATTCATCTCACAGAGTTACATCTTTCCCTTAATGAAGCCTTTCGCTAAGGCTGTTCTTGTGGAATTGGCAAAGGGACATTTGGAAGCCCATAGAGGGCTATGGTGAAAAAGGAAATATGTTCTGTTCAAAACTGGAAAGAAGCTTTCTGAGAAACTGCTCTGTGTTCTGTTAATTCATCTCACAGAGTTACATCTTTCCCTTCAAGAAGCCTTTCGCTAAGGCTGTTCTTGTGGAATTGGCAAAGGCATATTTGGAAGCCCATAGAGGGCTATGGTGAAAAAGGAAATGTCTTCCGTTCAAAACTGGAAAGAAGCTTTCTGAGAAACTGCTCTGCGTTCTGTTAATTCATCTCACACAGTTACATCTTTCCCTTCAAGAAGCCTTTCGCTAAGGCTGTTCTTCTGGAATTGGCAAAGGGATATTTGGAAGCCCATAGAGGGCTATGGTGAAAAAGGAAATATCTTCCGTTCAAAACTGGAAAGAAGCTTTCTGAGAAACTGCTCTGTGTTCTGTTAATTCATCTCACAGAGTTACATCTTTCCCTTCAAGAAGCCTTTCGCTAAGGCTGTTCTTGTGGAATTGGCAAAGGGATATTTGGAAGCCCATAGAGGGCTATGGTGAAAAAGGAAATATCTTCCGTTCAAAACTGGAAAGAAGCTTTCTGAGAAACTGCTCTGTGTTCTGTTAATTCATCTCAGAGAGTTACATCTTTCCCTTCAAGAAGCCTTTCGCTAAGGCTGTTCTTGTGGAATTGGCAAAGGGATATTTGAAAGCCCATAGATAGCTATGGTGAAAAAGGAAATATCTTCCGTTCAAAACTGGAAAGAAGCTTTCGGAGAAACTGCTCTGTGTTCTGTTAATTCATCTCACAGAGTTACATCTTTCCCTTCAAGAAGCCTTTCGCTAAGGCTGTTCTTGTGGAATTGGCAAAGGGATATTTGGAAACCCATAGAGGGCTATGGTGAAAAAGGATATATCTTCTGTTCAAAACTGGAAAGAAGCTTTCAGAGAAACTGCTCTGTGTTCTGTTAATTCATCTCACAGAGTTACATCTTTCCCTTCAAGAAGCCTTTCGCTAAGGCTGTTCTTGTGGAATTGGCAAAGGGATATTTGGAAGCCCATAGAGGGCTATGGTGAAAAAGGAAATGTCTTCCGTTCAAAACTGGAAAGAAGCCTTCTGAGAAACTGCTCTGTGTTCTGTTAATTCATCTCACAGAGTTACATCTTTCCCTTCAAGAAGCCTTTCGCTAAGGCTGTTCTTGTGGAATTGGCAAAGGGATATTTGGAAGCCCATAGAGGGCTATGGTGAAAAAGGAAATATCTTCCGTTCAAAACTGGAAAGAAGCTTTCTGAGAAACTGCTCTGTGTTCTGTAAATTCATCTCACAGAGTTACATCTTTCCCTTCAAGAAGCCTTTCGCTAAGGCTGTTCTTGTGGAATTGGCAAAGGGATATTTGGAAGCCCACAGAGGGCTATGGTGAAAAAGGAAATATCTTCCGTTCAAAACTGGAAAAAGCTTTCTGAGAAACTGCTCTGTGTTCCGTTAATTCATCCCACAGAGTTACGTCTTTCCCTTCAAGAAGCCTTTCGCTAAGGCTGTTCTTGTGGAGTTGGCAAAGGGATATTTGAAAGCCCATAGAGGGCTATGGTGAAAAAGGAAATATCTTCCGTTCAAAACTGGAAAGAAGCTTTCTGAGAAACTGCTCTGTGTTCTGTTAATTCATCTCACAGAGTTACATCTTTCCCTTCAAGAAGCCTTTCGCTAAGGCTGTTCTTGTGGAATTGGCAAAGGGATATTTGGAAGCCCATAGAGGGCTATGGTGAAAAAGGAAATATCTTCTGTTCAAAACTGGAAAGAAGCTTTCTGAGAAACTGCTCTGTGTTCTGTTAATTCATTTCACAGAGTTACATCTTTCCCTTCAAGAAGCCTTTCGATAAGGTTGTTCTTGTGGAAATGGCAAAGGGATATTTGGAAGCCCATAGAGGGCTATGGTGAAAAAGGAAATGTCTTCCGTTCAAAACTGGAAAGAAGCTTTCTGAGAAACTGCTCTGTGTTCTGTTAATTCATCTCACAGAGTTACATCTTTCCCTTCAAGAAGCCTTTCGCTAAGGCTGTTCTTGTGGAATTGGCAAAGGGATATTTGGAAGCCCATAGAGGGCTATGGTGAAAAAGGAAATATCTTCCGTTCAAAACTGGAAAGAAGCTTTCTGAGAAACTGCTCTGTGTTCTGTTAATTCATCTCACAGAGTTACATCTTTCGATTCAAGAAGCCTTTCGCTAAGGCTGTTCTTGTGGAATTGGCAAAGGGATATTTGGAAGCCCACAGAGGGCTATGGTGAAAAAGGAAATAAATTCCGTTCAAAAGTGGAAAGAAGCTTTCTGAGAAACTGCTCTGTGTTCTGTTAATTCATCTCACAGAGTTACATCTTTCCCTTCAAGATGCCTTTCGCTAAGGCTGTTCTTGTGTAATTGGCAAAGTAATATTTGGAAGCCCATGGAGGGCTATGGTGAAAAAGGAAATATCTTCCGTTCAAAACTGGAAAGAAACTTTCTGAGAAACTGCTCTCTGTTCTGTTAATTCATCTCACAGAGTTACATTTTTCCCTTCAAGAAGCCTTTTGATAAGGCTGTTCTTGTGGAATTGGCAAAGGGATATTTCGAAGCCCATAGAGGGCTATGGTGAAAAAGGAAATATCTTCCGTTCAAAACTGGAAAGAATCTTTCTGAGAAACTGCTCTGTGTTCTGTTAATTCATCTCACAGATTTACATCTTTCCCTTCAAGAAGCCTTTCGATAAGGTTGTTCTTGTGGAATTCGCAAAGGGATATTTGGAAGCCCATAGAGGGCTATGGTGAAAAAGGAAATATCTTCCGTTCAAAACTGGAAAGAAGCTTTCTGAGAAACTGCTCTGTGTTCTGTTAATTCATCTCACAGAGTTACATCCTTCCCTTCAAGAAGCCTTTCGCTAATGCTGTTCTTGTGGAATTGGCAAAGGGATATTTGGAAGCCCATAGAGCGCTATGGTGAAAAAGGAAATATCTTCCGTTCAAAACTGGAAAGAAGCTTTCTGAGAAACTGTTCTATGTTCTGTTAATTCATCTCACAGAGTTACATCTTTCCCTTCAAGAAGCCTTTCGCTAAGGCTGTTCTTGTGGAATTGGCAAAGGGATATTTGGAAGCCTATAGAGGGCTATGGTGAAAAAGGAAATATCTTCCGTTCAAAACTGGAAAGAAGCTTTCTGAGAAACTGTTCTATATTCTGTTAATTCATCTCACAGAGTTACATCTTTCCCTTCAAGAATCCTTTCGCTAAGGCTGTTCTTGTGGAATTGGCAAAGGGATATTTGGAAGCCCATAGAGGGCTATGGTGAAAAAGGAAATATCTTCCTTTCAAAACTGGAAAGAAGCTTTCTGAGAAACTGCTCTGTGTTCTGTTAACTCATCTCACAGAGTTACATCTTTCCCTTCAAGAAGCCTTTCGCTAAGGCTGTTCTTGTGGAATTGGCAAAGGGATATTTGGAAGCCCATAGAGGGCTATGGTGAAAAAGGAAATGTCTTCCGTTCAAAACTGGAAAGAAGCTTTCTGAGAAACTGCTCTGTGTTCTGTTAATTCATCTCGCAGAGTTACATCTTTCCCTTCAAGAAGCCTTTCGCTAAGGCTGTTCTTGGGGAATTGGCAAAGGGATAATTGGAAGCCCATAGAGTGCTACGGTGAAAAAGGAAATATCTTCCGTTGAAAACTGGAAAGAAGCTTTCTGAGAAACTGCTCTGTGTTCTGTTAATTCATCTCACAGAGTTACATCTTTCCCTTCAAGAAGCCTTTCGCTAAGACTGTTCTTGTGGAATTGGCAAAGGGATATTTGGAAGCACATAGAGGGCTATGGTGAAAAAGGAAATATCTTCCGTTCCAAACTGGAAAGAAGCTTTCTGAGAAACTGCTCTGTGTTCTGTTAATTCATCTCACAGATTTACATCTTTCCCTTCAAGAAGCCTTTCGCTAAGGCTGTTCTTGTGGAATTGTTAAAGGGATATTTGGAAGCCCATAGAGGGCTATGGTGAAAAAGGAAATATCTTCCGTTCAAAACTGGAAAGAAGCTTTCTGAGAAACTGCTCTGTGTTTTGTTAATTCATCTCACACAGTTACATCTTTCCCTTGAAGAAGCTTTTCGCTAAGGCTGTTCTTGTGGAATTGGCAAAGGGATATTTGGAAGCCCATAGAGTGCTATCTTGAAAAAGGAAATATCTTCCGTTCAAAACTGGAAAGAAGCTTTCTGAGAAACTGCTCTGTGTTCTGTTAATTCATCTCACAGAGTTACATCTTTCGATTCAAGAAGCCTTTCGCTAAGGCTGTTCTTGTGGAATTGGCAACGGGATATTTGGAAGCCCACAGAGGGCTATGGTGAAAAAGGAAATAAATTCCGTTCAAAAGTGGAAAGAAGCTTTCTGAGAAACTGCTCTGTGTTCTGTTAATTCATCTCACAGAGTTACATCTTTCCCTTCAAGAAGCCTTTCGCTAAGGCTGTTCTTGTGGAATTGGCAAAGGGATATTTGGAAGCCCATAGAGGGCTATGGTGAAAAAGGAAATATCTTCCGTTCAAAACTGGAAAGAAGCTTTCTGAGAAACTGCTCTGTGTTCTGTTAATTCATCTCAGAGAGTTACATCTTTCCCTTCAAGAAGCCTTTCGCTAAGGCTGTTCTTGTGGAATTGGCAAAGGGATATTTGAAAGCCCATAGAGGGCTATGGTGAAAAAGGAAATATCTTCCGTTCAAAACTGGAAAGAAGCTTTCTGAGAAACTGCTCTGTGTTCTGTTAATTCATCTCACAGAGTTACATCTTTCCCTTCAAGAAGCCTTTCGCTAAGGCTGTTCTTGTGGAATTGGCAAAGGGATATTTGGAAGCCCATAGAGGGCTATGGTGAAAAAGGAAATATCTTCTGTTCAAAACTGGAAAGAAGCTTTCTGAGAAACTGCTCTGTGTTCTGTTAATTCATCTCACAGAGTTACATCTTTCCCTTCAAGAAGCCTTTCGCTAAGGCTGTTCTTGTGGAATTGGCAAAGGGATATTTGGAAGCCCATAGAGGGCTATGGTGAAAAAGGAAATGTCTTCCGTTCAAAACTGGAAAGAAGCCTTCTGAGAAACTGCTCTGTGTTCTGTTAATTCATCTCACAGAGTTACATCTTTCCCTTCAAGAAGCCTTTCGCTAAGGCTGTTCTTGTGGAATTGGCAAAGGGATATTTGGAAGCCCATAGAGGGCTATGGTGAAAAAGGAAATATCTTCCGTTCAAAACTGGAAAGAAGCTTTCTGAGAAACTGCTCTGTGTTCTGTTAATTCACCTCACAGAGTTACATCTTTCCCTTCAAGAAGCCTTTCGCTAAGGCTGTTCTTGTGGAATTGGCAAAGGGATATTTGGAAGCCCACAGAGGGCTATGGTGAAAAAGGAAATAAATTCCGTTCAAAAGTGGAAAGAAGCTTTCTGAGAAACTGCTCTGTGTTCTGTTAATTCATCTCACAGAGTTACATCTTTCCCTTCAAGATGCCTTTCGCTAAGGCTGTTCTTGTGTAATTGGCAAAGTAATATTTGGAAGCCCATGGAGGGCTATGGTGAAAAAGGAAATATCTTCCGTTCAAAACTGGAAAGAAACTTTCTGAGAAACTGCTCTCTGTTCTGTTAATTCATCTCACAGAGTTACATCTTTCCCTTCAAGAAGCCTTTCGATAAGGCTGTTCTTGTGGAATTGGCAAAGGGATATTTCGAAGCCCATAGAGGGCTATGGTGAAAAAGGAAATATCTTCCGTTCAAAACTGGAAAGAAGCTTTCTGAGAAACTGCTCTGATTTCTGTTAATTCATCTCACAGAGTTACATCTTTCCCTTCAAGAAGCCTTTCGCTAAGGCTGTTCTTGTGGAATTGGCAAAAGAATATTTGGAAGCCCATAGAGGGCTATGTTGAAAAAGGAAATATCTTCCGTTCAAAACTGGAAAGAAGCTTTCTGAGAAACTGCTCTGTGTTCTGTTAATTCATCTCGCAGAGTTACATCTTTCCCTTCAAGAAGCCTTTCGCTAAGGCTGTTCTTGGGGAATTGGCAAAGGGATAATTGGAAGCCCATAGAGTGCTACGGTGAAAAAGGAAATATCTTCCGTTGAAAACTGGAAAGAAGCTTTCTGAGAAACTGCTCTGTGTTCTGTTAATTCATCTCACAGAGTTACATCTTTCCCTTCAAGAAGCCTTTCGCTAAGACTGTTCTTGTGGAATTGGCAAAGGGATATTTGGAAGCACATAGAGGGCTATGGTGAAAAAGGAAATATCTTCCGTTCAAAACTGGAAAGAAGCTTTCTGAGAAACTGCTCTGTGTTCTGTTAATTCATCTCACAGATTTACATCTTTCCCTTCAAGAAGCCTTTCGCTAAGGCTGTTCTTGTGGAATTGGTAAAGGGATATTTGGAAGCCCATAGAGGGCTATGGTGAAAAAGGAAATATCTTCCGTTCAAAACTGGAAAGAAGCTTTCTGAGAAACTGCTCTGTGTTTTGTTAATTCATCTCACACAGTTACATCTTTCCCTTGAAGAAGCTTTTCGCTAAGGCTGTTCTTGTGGAATTGGCAAAGGGATATTTGGAAGCCCATAGAGTGCTATCTTGAAAAAGGAAATATCTTCCGTTCAAAACTGGAAAGAAGCTTTCTGAGAAACTGCTCTGTGTTCTGTTAATTCATATCACAGAGTTACATCCTTCCCTTCAAAAAGCCTTTCGCTAATGCTGTTCTTGTGGAATTGGCAAAGGGATATTTGGAAGCCCATAGAGGGCTATGGTGAAAAAGGAAATATCTTCCGTTCAAAACTAGAAAGAAGCTTTCTGAGAAACTGCCCTGTGTTCTGTTAATTCATCTCACAGAGTTACATCTTTCCCTTAATGAAGCCTTTCGCTAAGGCTGTTCTTGTGGAATTGGCAAAGGGACATTTGGAAGCCCATAGAGGGCTATGGTGAAAAAGGAAATATGTTCTGTTCAAAACTGGAAAGAAGCTTTCTGAGAAACTGCTCTGTGTTCTGTTAATTCATCTCACAGAGTTACATCTTTCCCTTCAAGAAGCCTTTCGCTAAGGCTGTTCTTGTGGAATTGGCAAAGGGATATTTGGAAGCCCATAGAGGGCAATGGTGAAAAAGGAAATGTCTTCCGTTCAAAACTGGAAAGAAGCTTTCTGAGAAACTGCTCTGCGTTCTGTTAATTCATCTCACACAGTTACATCTTTCCCTTCAAGAAGCCTTTCGCTAAGGCTGTTCTTCTGGAATTGGCAAAGGGATATTTGGAAGCCCATAGAGGGCTATGGTGAAAAAGGAAATATCTTCCGTTCAAAACTGGAAAGAAGCTTTCTGAGAAACTGCTCTGTGTTCTGTTAATTCATCTCACAGAGTTACATCTTTCCCTTCAAGAAGCCTTTCGCTAAGGCTGTTCTTGTGGAATTGGCAAAGGGATATTTGGAAGCCCATAGAGGGCTATGGTGAAAAAGGAAATATCTTCCGTTCAAAACTGGAAAGAAGCTTTCTGAGAAACTGCTCTGTGTTCTGTTAATTCATCTCAGAGAGTTACATCTTTCCCTTCAAGAAGCCTTTCGCTAAGGCTGTTCTTGTGGAATTGGCAAAGGGATATTTGAAAGCCCATAGATAGCTATGGTGAAAAAGGAAATATCTTCCGTTCAAAACTGGAAAGAAGCTTTCTGAGAAACTGCTCTGTGTTCTGTTAATTCATCTCACAGAGTTACATCTTTCCCTTCAAGAAGCCTTTCGCTAAGGCTGTTCTTGTGGAATTGGCAAAGGGATATTTGGAAACCCATAGAGGGCTATGGTGAAAAAGGATATATCTTCTGTTCAAAACTGGAAAGAAGCTTTCAGAGAAACTGCTCTGTGTTCTGTTAATTCATCTCACAGAGTTACATCTTTCCCTTCAAGAAGCCTTTCGCTAAGGCTGTTCTTGTGGAATTGGCAAAGGGATATTTGGAAGCCCATAGAGGGCTATGGTGAAAAAGGAAATGTCTTCCGTTCAAAACTGGAAAGAAGCCTTCTGAGAAACTGCTCTGTGTTCTGTTAATTCATCTCACAGAGTTACATCTTTCCCTTCAAGAAGCCTTTCGCTAAGGCTGTTCTTGTGGAATTGGCAAAGGGATATTTGGAAGCCCATAGAGGGCTATGGTGAAAAAGGAAATATCTTCCGTTCAAAACTGGAAAGAAGCTTTCTGAGAAACTGCTCTGTGTTCTGTAAATTCATCTCACAGAGTTACATCTTTCCCTTCAAGAAGCCTTTCGCTAAGGCTGTTCTTGTGGAATTGGCAAAGGGATATTTGGAAGCCCACAGAGGGCTATGGTGAAAAAGGAAATATCTTCCGTTCAAAACTGGAAAAAGCTTTCTGAGAAACTGCTCTGTGTTCCGTTAATTCATCTCACAGAGTTACGTCTTTCCCTTCAAGAAGCCTTTCGCTAAGGCTGTTCTTGTGGAGTTGGCAAAGGGATATTTGAAAGCCCATAGAGGGCTATGGTGAAAAAGGAAATATCTTCCGTTCAAAACTGGAAAGAAGCTTTCTGAGAAACTGCTCTGTGTTCTGTTAATTCATCTCACAGAGTTACATCTTTCCCTTCAAGAAGCCTTTCGCTAAGGCTGTTCTTGTGGAATTGGCAAAGGGATATTTGGAAGCCCATAGAGGGCTATGGTGAAAAAGGAAATATCTTCTGTTCAAAACTGGAAAGAAGCTTTCTGAGAAACTGCTCTGTGTTCTGTTAATTCATTTCACAGAGTTACATCTTTCCCTTCAAGAAGCCTTTCGATAAGGTTGTTCTTGTGGAAATGGCAAAGGGATATTTGGAAGCCCATAGAGGGCTATGGTGAAAAAGGAAATGTCTTCCGTTCAAAACTGGAAAGAAGCTTTCTGAGAAACTGCTCTGTGTTCTGTTAATTCATCTCACAGAGTTACATCTTTCCCTTCAAGAAGCCTTTCGCTAAGGCTGTTCTTGTGGAATTGGCAAAGGGATATTTGGAAGCCCATAGAGGGCTATGGTGAAAAAGGAAATATCTTCCGTTCAAAACTGGAAAGAAGCTTTCTGAGAAACTGCTCTGTGTTCTGTTAATTCATCTCACAGAGTTACATCTTTCGATTCAAGAAGCCTTTCGCTAAGGCTGTTCTTGTGGAATTGGCAAAGGGATATTTGGAAGCCCACAGAGGGCTATGGTGAAAAAGGAAATAAATTCCGTTCAAAAGTGGAAAGAAGCTTTCTGAGAAACTGCTCTGTGTTCTGTTAATTCATCTCACAGAGTTACATCTTTCCCTTCAAGATGCCTTTCGCTAAGGCTGTTCTTGTTTAATTGGCAAAGTAATATTTGGAAGCCCATGGAGGGCTATGGTGTAAAAGGAAATATCTTCCGTTCAAAACTGGAAAGAAACTTTCTGAGAAACTGCTCTCTGTTCTGTTAATTCATCTCACAGAGTTACATTTTTCCCTTCAAGAAGCCTTTTGATAAGGCTGTTCTTGTGGAATTGGCAAAGGGATATTTCGAAGCCCATAGAGGGCTATGGTGAAAAAGGAAATATCTTCCGTTCAAAACTGGAAAGAATCTTTCTGAGAAACTGCTCTGTGTTCTGTTAATTCATCTCACAGATTTACATCTTTCCCTTCAAGAAGCCTTTCGATAAGGTTGTTCTTGTGGAATTGGCAAAGGGATATTTGGAAGCCCATAGAGGGCTATGGTGAAAAAGGAAATATCTTCCGTTCAAAACTGGAAAGAAGCTTTCTGAGAAACTGCTCTGTGTTCTGTTAATTCATCTCACAGAGTTACATCCTTCCCTTCAAGAAGCCTTTCGCTAATGCTGTTCTTGTGGAATTGGCAAAGGGATATTTGGAAGCCCATAGAGCGCTATGGTGAAAAAGGAAATATCTTCCGTTCAAAACTGGAAAGAAGCTTTCTGAGAAACTGTTCTATGTTCTGTTAATTCATCTCACAGAGTTACATCTTTCCCTTCAAGAAGCCTTTCGCTAAGGCTGTTCTTGTGGAATTGGCAAAGGGATATTTGGAAGCCTATAGAGGGCTATGGTGAAAAAGGAAATATCTTCCGTTCAAAACTGGAAAGAAGCTTTCTGAGAAACTGTTCTATATTCTGTTAATTCATCTCACAGAGTTACATCTTTCCCTTCAAGAATCCTTTCGCTAAGGCTGTTCTTGTGGAATTGGCAAAGGGATATTTGGAAGCCCATAGAGGGCTATGGTGAAAAAGGAAATATCTTCCTTTCAAAACTGGAAAGAAGCTTTCTGAGAAACTGCTCTGTGTTCTGTTAACTCATCTCACAGAGTTACATCTTTCCCTTCAAGAAGCCTTTCGCTAAGGCTGTTCTTGTGGAATTGGCAAAGGGATATTTGGAAGCCCATAGAGGGCTATGGTGAAAAAGGAAATGTCTTCCGTTCAAAACTGGAAAGAAGCTTTCTGAGAAACTGCTCTGTGTTCTGTTAATTCATCTCGCAGAGTTACATCTTTCCCTTCAAGAAGCCTTTCGCTAAGGCTGTTCTTGGGGAATTGGCAAAGGGATAATTGGAAGCCCATAGAGTGCTACGGTGAAAAAGGAAATATCTTCCGTTGAAAACTGGAAAGAAGCTTTCTGAGAAACTGCTCTGTGTTCTGTTAATTCATCTCACAGAGTTACATCTTTCCCTTCAAGAAGCCTTTCGCTAAGACTGTTCTTGTGGAATTGGCAAAGGGATATTTGGAAGCACATAGAGGGCTATGGTGAAAAAGGAAATATCTTCCGTTCCAAACTGGAAAGAAGCTTTCTGAGAAACTGCTCTGTGTTCTGTTAATTCATCTCACAGAGTTACATCTTTCCCTTCAAGAAGCCTTTCGCTAAGGCTGTTCTTGTGGAATTGGCAACGGGATATTTGGAAGCCCACAGAGGGCTATGGTGAAAAAGGAAATAAATTCCGTTCAAAAGTGGAAAGAAGCTTTCTGAGAAACTGCTCTGTGTTCTGTTAATTCATCTCACAGAGTTACATCTTTCCCTTCAAGAAGCCTTTCGCTAAGGCTGTTCTTGTGGAATTGGCAAAGGGATATTTGGAAGCCCACAGAGGGCTATGGTGAAAAAGGAAATAAATTCCGTTCAAAAGTGGAAAGAAGCTTTCTGAGAAACTGCTCTGTGTTCTGTTAATTCATCTCACAGAGTTACATCTTTCCCTTCAAGATGCCTTTCGCTAAGGCTGTTCTTGTGTAATTGGCAAAGTAATATTTGGAAGCCCATGGAGGGCTATGGTGAAAAAGGAAATATCTTCCGTTCAAAACTGGAAAGAAACTTTCTGAGAAACTGCTCTCTGTTCTGTTAATTCATCTCACAGAGTTACATCTTTCCCTTCAAGAAGCCTTTCGATAAGGCTGTTCTTGTGGAATTGGCAAAGGGATATTTCGAAGCCCATAGAGGGCTATGGTGAAAAAGGAAATATCTTCCGTTCAAAACTGGAAAGAAGCTTTCTGAGAAACTGCTCTGTGTTCTGTTAATTCATCTCACAAATTTACATCTTTCCCTTCAAGAAGCCTTTCGATAAGGTTGTTCTTGTGGAATTGGCAAAGGGATATTTGGAAGCCCATAGAGGGCTATGGTGAAAAAGGAAATATCTTCCGTTCAAAACTGGAAAGAAGCTTTCTGAGAAACTGCTCTGTGTTCTGTTAATTCATCTCACAGAGTTACATCCTTCCCTTCAAGAAGCCTTTCGCTAATGCTGTTCTTGTGGAATTGGCAAAGGGATATTTGGAAGCCCATAGAGCGCTATGGTGAAAAAGGAAATATCTTCCGTTCAAAACTGGAAAGAAGCTTTCTGAGAAACTGTTCTATGTTCTGTTAATTCATCTCACAGAGTTACATCTTTCCCTTCAAGAAGCCTTTCGCTAAGGCTGTTCTTGTGGAATTGGCAAAGGGATATTTGGAAGCCCATAGAGGGCTATGGTGAAAAAGGAAATATCTTCCGTTCAAAACTGGAAAGAACTTTCTGAGAAACTGTTCTATATTCTGTTAATTCATCTCACAGAGTTACATCTTTCCCTTCAAGAATCCTTTCGCTAAGGCTGTTCTTGTGGAATTGGCAAAGGGATATTTGGAAGCCCATAGAGGGCTATGGTGAAAAAGGAAATATCTTCCTTTCAAAACTGGAAAGAAGCTTTCTGAGAAACTGCTCTGTGTTCTGTTAACTCATCTCACAGAGTTACATCTTTCCCTTCAAGAAGCCTTTCGCTAAGGCTGTTCTTGTGGAATTGGCAAAGGGATATTTGGAAGCCCATAGAGGGCTACGGTGAAAAAGGAAATATCTTAAGTTCAAAACTGGAAAGAAGCTTTCTGAGAAACTGCTCTGTGTTCTGTTAATTCATCTCACAGAGTTACATCTTTCCCTTCAAGAAGCCTTTCGCTAAGGCTGTTCTTGTGGAATTGGCAAAGGGATATTTGGAAGCCCATAGAGGGCTATGGTGAAAAAGGAAATGTCTTCCGTTCAAAACTGGAAAGAAGCTTTCTGAGAAACTGCTCTGTGTTCTGTTAATTCATCTCACAGAGTTACATCTTTCCCTTCAAGATGCCTTTCGCTAAGGCTGTTCTTGTGTAATTGGCAAAGTAATATTTGGAAGCCCATGGAGGGCTATGGTGAAAAAGGAAATATCTTCCGTTCAAAACTGGAAAGAAACTTTCTGAGAAACTGCTCTCTGTTCTGTTAATTCATCTCACAGAGTTACATCTTTCCCTTCAAGAAGCCTTTCGATAAGGCTGTTCTTGTGGAATTGGCAAAGGGATATTTCGAAGCCCATAGAGGGCTATGGTGAAAAAGGAAATATCTTCCGTTCAAAACTGGAAAGAAGCTTTCTGAGAAACTGCTCTGATTTCTGTTAATTCATCTCACAGAGTTACATCTTTCCCTTCAAGAAGCCTTTCGCTAAGGCTGTTCTTGTGGAATTGGCAAAAGAATATTTGGAAGCCCATAGAGGGCTATGTTGAAAAAGGAAATATCTTCCGTTCAAAACTGGAAAGAAGCTTTCTGAGAAACTGCTCTGTGTTCTGTTAATTCATCTCGCAGAGTTACATCTTTCCCTTCAAGAAGCCTTTCGCTAAGGCTGTTCTTGGGGAATTGGCAAAGGGATAATTGGAAGCCCATAGAGTGCTACGGTGAAAAAGGAAATATCTTCCGTTGAAAACTGGAAAGAAGCTTTCTGAGAAACTGCTCTGTGTTCTGTTAATTCATCTCACAGAGTTACATCTTTCCCTTCAAGAAGCCTTTCGCTAAGACTGTTCTTGTGGAATTGGCAAAGGGATATTTGGAAGCACATAGAGGGCTATGGTGAAAAAGGAAATATCTTCCGTTCAAAACTGGAAAGAAGCTTTCTGAGAAACTGCTCTGTGTTCTGTTAATTCATCTCACAGATTTACATCTTTCCCTTCAAGAAGCCTTTCGCTAAGGCTGTTCTTGTGGAATTGGTAAAGGGATATTTGGAAGCCCATAGAGGGCTATGGTGAAAAAGGAAATATCTTCCGTTCAAAACTGGAAAGAAGCTTTCTGAGAAACTGCTCTGTGTTTTGTTAATTCATCTCACACAGTTACATCTTTCCCTTGAAGAAGCTTTTCGCTAAGGCTGTTCTTGTGGAATTGGCAAAGGGATATTTGGAAGCCCATAGAGTGCTATCTTGAAAAAGGAAATATCTTCCGTTCAAAACTGGAAAGAAGCTTTCTGAGAAACTGCTCTGTGTTCTGTTAATTCATATCACAGAGTTACATCCTTCCCTTCAAAAAGCCTTTCGCTAATGCTGTTCTTGTGGAATTGGCAAAGGGATATTTGGAAGCCCATAGAGGGCTATGGTGAAAAAGGAAATATCTTCCGTTCAAAACTAGAAAGAAGCTTTCTGAGAAACTGCCCTGTGTTCTGTTAATTCATCTCACAGAGTTACATCTTTCCCTTAAAGAAGCCTTTCGCTAAGGCTGTTCTTGTGGAATTGGCAAAGGGACATTTGGAAGCCCATAGAGGGCTATGGTGAAAAAGGAAATATGTTCTGTTCAAAACTGGAAAGAAGCTTTCTGAGAAACTGCTCTGTGTTCTGTTAATTCATCTCACAGAGTTACATCTTTCCCTTCAAGAAGCCTTTCGCTAAGGCTGTTCTTGTGGAATTGGCAAAGGGATATTTGGAAGCCCATAGAGGGCTATGGTGAAAAAGGAAATGTCTTCCGTTCAAAACTGGAAAGAAGCTTTCTGAGAAACTGCTCTGCGTTCTGTTAATTCATCTCACACAGTTACATCTTTCCCTTCAAGAAGCCTTTCGCTAAGGCTGTTCTTCTGGAATTGGCAAAGGGATATTTGGAAGCCCATAGAGGGCTATGGTGAAAAAGGAAATATCTTCCGTTCAAAACTGGAAAGAAGCTTTCTGAGAAACTGCTCTGTGTTCTGTTAATTCATCTCACAGAGTTACATCTTTCCCTTCAAGAAGCCTTTCGCTAAGGCTGTTCTTGTGGAATTGGCAAAGGGATATTTGGAAGCCCATAGAGGGCTATGGTGAAAAAGGAAATATCTTCCGTTCAAAACTGGAAAGAAGCTTTCTGAGAAACTGCTCTGTGTTCTGTTAATTCATCTCAGAGAGTTACATCTTTCCCTTCAAGAAGCCTTTCGCTAAGGCTGTTCTTGTGGAATTGGCAAAGGGATATTTGAAAGCCCATAGATAGCTATGGTGAAAAAGGAAATATCTTCCGTTCAAAACTGGAAAGAAGCTTTCTGAGAAACTGCTCTGTGTTCTGTTAATTCATCTCACAGAGTTACATCTTTCCCTTCAAGAAGCCTTTCGCTAAGGCTGTTCTTGTGGAATTGGCAAAGGGATATTTGGAAACCCATAGAGGGCTATGGTGAAAAAGGATATATCTTCTGTTCAAAACTGGAAAGAAGCTTTCAGAGAAACTGCTCTGTGTTCTGTTAATTCATCTCACAGAGTTACATCTTTCCCTTCAAGAAGCCTTTCGCTAAGGCTGTTCTTGTGGAATTGGCAAAGGGATATTTGGAAGCCCATAGAGGGCTATGGTGAAAAAGGAAATGTCTTCCGTTCAAAACTGGAAAGAAGCCTTCTGAGAAACTGCTCTGTGTTCTGTTAATTCATCTCACAGAGTTACATCTTTCCCTTCAAGAAGCCTTTCGCTAAGGCTGTTCTTGTGGAATTGGCAAAGGGATATTTGGAAGCCCATAGAGGGCTATGGTGAAAAAGGAAATATCTTCCGTTCAAAACTGGAAAGAAGCTTTCTGAGAAACTGCTCTGTGTTCTGTAAATTCATCTCACAGAGTTACATCTTTCCCTTCAAGAAGCCTTTCGCTAAGGCTGTTCTTGTGGAATTGGCAAAGGGATATTTGGAAGCCCACAGAGGGCTATGGTGAAAAAGGAAATATCTTCCGTTCAAAACTGGAAAAAGCTTTCTGAGAAACTGCTCTGTGTTCCGTTAATTCATCTCACAGAGTTACGTCTTTCCCTTCAAGAAGCCTTTCGCTAAGGCTGTTCTTGTGGAGTTGGCAAAGGGATATTTGAAAGCCCATAGAGGGCTATGGTGAAAAAGGAAATATCTTCCGTTCAAAACTGGAAAGAAGCTTTCTGAGAAACTGCTCTGTGTTCTGTTAATTCATCTCACAGAGTTACATCTTTCCCTTCAAGAAGCCTTTCGCTAAGGCTGTTCTTGTGGAATTGGCAAAGGGATATTTGGAAGCCCATAGAGGGCTATGGTGAAAAAGGAAATATCTTCTGTTCAAAACTGGAAAGAAGCTTTCTGAGAAACTGCTCTGTGTTCTGTTAATTCATTTCACAGAGTTACATCTTTCCCTTCAAGAAGCCTTTCGATAAGGTTGTTCTTGTGGAAATGGCAAAGGGATATTTGGAAGCCCATAGAGGGCTATGGTGATAAAGGAAATGTCTTCCGTTCAAAACTGGAAAGAAGCTTTCTGAGAAACTGCTCTGTGTTCTGTTAATTCATCTCACAGAGTTACATCTTTCCCTTCAAGAAGCCTTTCGCTAAGGCTGTTCTTGTGGAATTGGCAAAGGGATATTTGGAAGCCCATAGAGGGCTATGGTGAAAAAGGAAATATCTTCCGTTCAAAACTGGAAAGAAGCTTTCTGAGAAACTGCTCTGTGTTCTGTTAATTCATCTCACAGAGTTACATCTTTCGATTCAAGAAGCCTTTCGCTAAGGCTGTTCTTGTGGAATTGGCAAAGGGATATTTGGAAGCCCACAGAGGGCTATGGTGAAAAAGGAAATAAATTCCGTTCAAAAGTGGAAAGAAGCTTTCTGAGAAACTGCTCTGTGTTCTGTTAATTCATCTCACAGAGTTACATCTTTCCCTTCAAGATGCCTTTCGCTAAGGCTGTTCTTGTGTAATTGGCAAAGTAATATTTGGAAGCCCATGGAGGGCTATGGTGAAAAAGGAAATATCTTCCGTTCAAAACTGGAAAGAAACTTTCTGAGAAACTGCTCTCTGTTCTGTTAATTCATCTCACAGAGTTACATTTTTCCCTTCAAGAAGCCTTTTGATAAGGCTGTTCTTGTGGAATTGGCAAAGGGATATTTCGAAGCCCATAGAGGGCTATGGTGAAAAAGGAAATATCTTCCGTTCAAAACTGGAAAGAATCTTTCTGAGAAACTGCTCTGTGTTCTGTTAATTCATCTCACAGATTTACATCTTTCCCTTCAAGAAGCCTTTCGCTAAGGCTGTTCTTGTGGAATTGTTAAAGGGATATTTGGAAGCCCATAGAGGGCTATGGTGAAAAAGGAAATATCTTCCGTTCAAAACTGGAAAGAAGCTTTCTGAGAAACTGCTCTGTGTTTTGTTAATTCATCTCACACAGTTACATCTTTCCCTTGAAGAAGCTTTTCGCTAAGGCTCTTCTTGTGGAATTGGCAAAGGGATATTTGGAAGCCCATAGAGTGCTATCTTGAAAAAGGAAATATCTTCCGTTCAAAACTGGAAAGAAGCTTTCTGAGAAACTGCTCTGTGTTCTGTTAATTCATCTCACAGAGTTACATCTTTCGATTCAAGAAGCCTTTCGCTAAGGCTGTTCTTGTGGAATTGGCAAAGGGATATTTGGAAGCCCACAGAGGGCTATGGTGAAAAAGGAAATAAATTCCGTTCAAAAGTGGAAAGAAGCTTTCTGAGAAACTGCTCTGTGTTCTGTTAATTCATCTCACAGAGTTACATCTTTCCCTTCAAGATGCCTTTCGCTAAGGCTGTTCTTGTGTAATTGGCAAAGTAATATTTGGAAGCCCATGGAGGGCTATGGTGAAAAAGGAAATATCTTCCGTTCAAAACTGGAAAGAAACTTTCTGAGAAACTGCTCACTGTTCTGTTAATTCATCTCACAGAGTTACATCTTTCCCTTCAAGAAGCCTTTTGATAAGGCTGTTCTTGTGGAATTGGCAAAGGGATATTTCGAAGCCCATAGAGGGCTATGGTGAAAAAGGAAATATCTTCCGTTCAAAACTGGAAAGAATCTTTCTGAGAAACTACTCTGTGTTCTGTTAATTCATCTCACAGATTTACATCTTTCCCTTCAAGAAGCCTTTCGATAAGGTTGTTCTTGTGGAATTGGCAAAGGGATATTTGGAAGCCCATAGAGGGCTATGGTGAAAAAGGAAATATCTTCCGTTCAAAACTGGAAAGAAGCTTTCTGAGAAACTGCTCTGTGTTCTGTTAATTCATCTCACAGAGTTACATCCTTCCCTTCAAGAAGCCTTTCGTTAATGCTGTTCTTGTGGAATTGGCAAAGGGATATTTGGAAGCCCATAGAGCGCTATGGTGAAAAAGGAAATATCTTCCGTTCAAAACTGGAAAGAAGCTTTCTGAGAAACTGTTCTATGTTCTGTTAATTCATCTCACAGAGTTACATCTTTCCCTTCAAGAAGCCTTTCGCTAAGGCTGTTCTTGTGGAATTGGCAAAGGGATATTTGGAAGCCTATAGAGGGCTATGGTGAAAAAGGAAATATCTTCCGTTCAAAACTGGAAAGAAGCTTTCTGAGAAACTGTTCTATATTCTGTTAATTCATCTCACAGAGTTACATCTTTCCCTTCAAGAATCCTTTCGCTAAGGCTGTTCTTGTGGAATTGGCAAAGGGATATTTGGAAGCCCATAGAGGGCTATGGTGAAAAAGGAAATATCTTCCTTTCAAAACTGGAAAGAAGCTTTCTGAGAAACTGCTCTGTGTTCTGTTAACTCATCTCACAGAGTTACATCTTTCCCTTCAAGAAGCCTTTCGCTAAGGCTGTTCTTGTGGAATTGGCAAAGGGATATTTGGAAGCCCATAGAGGGCTATGGTGAAAAAGGAAATGTCTTCCGTTCAAAACTGGAAAGAAGCTTTCTGAGAAACTGCTCTGTGTTCTGTTAATTCATCTCGCAGAGTTACATCTTTCCCTTCAAGAAGCCTTTCGCTAAGGCTGTTCTTGGGGAATTGGCAAAGGGATAATTGGAAGCCCATAGAGTGCTACGGTGAAAAAGGAAATATCTTCCGTTGAAAACTGGAAATAAGCTTTCTGAGAAACTGCTCTGTGTTCTGTTAATTCATCTCACAGAGTTACATCTTTCCCTTCAAGAAGCCTTTCGCTAAGACTGTTCTTGTGGAATTGGCAAAGGGATATTTGGAAGCACATAGAGGGCTATGGTGAAAAAGGAAATATCTTCCGTTCCAAACTGGAAAGAAGCTTTCTGAGAAACTGCTCTGTGTTCTGTTAATTCATCTCACAGATTTACATCTTTCCCTTCAAGAAGCCTTTCGCTAAGGCTGTTCTTGTGGAATTGTTAAAGGGATATTTGGAAGCCCATAGAGGGCTATGGTGAAAAAGGAAATATCTTCCGTTCAAAACTGGAAAGAAGCTTTCTGAGAAACTGCTCTGTGTTTTGTTAATTCATCTCACACAGTTACATCTTTCCCTTGAAGAAGCTTTTCGCTAAGGCTGTTCTTGTGGAATTGGCAAAGGGATATTTGGAAGCCCATAGAGTGCTATCTTGAAAAAGGAAATATCTTCCGTTCAAAACTGGAAAGAAGCTTTCTGAGAAACTGCTCTGTGTTCTGTTAATTCATCTCACAGAGTTACATCCTTCCCTTCAAAAAGCCTTTCGCTAATGCTGTTCTTGTGGAATTGGCAAAGGGATATTTGGAAGCCCATAGAGGGCTATGGTGAAAAAGGAAATATCTTCCGTTCAAAACTAGAAAGAAGCTTTCTGAGAAACTGCTCTGTGTTCTGTTAATTCATCTCACAGAGTTACATCTTTCCCTTAAAGAAGCCTTTCGCTAAGGCTGTTCTTGTGGAATTGGCAAAGGGATATTTGGAAGCCCATAGAGGGCTATGGTGAAAAAGGAAATATGTTCTGTTCAAAACTGGAAAGAAGCTTTCTGAGAAACTGCTCTGTGTTCTGTTAATTCATCTCACAGAGTTACATCTTTCCCTTCAAGAAGCCTTTCGCTAAGGCTGTTCTTGTGGAATTGGCAAAGGGATATTTGGAAGCCCATAGAGGGCTATGGTGAAAAAGGAAATGTCTTCCGTTCAAAACTGGAAAGAAGCTTTCTGAGAGACTGCTCTGTGTTCTGTTAATTCATCTCACAGAGTTACATCTTTCCCTTCAAGAAGCCTTTCGCTAAGGCTGTTCTTGTGGAATTGGCAAAGGGATATTTGGAAGCCCATAGAGGGCTATGGTGAAAAAGGAAATATCTTCCGTTCAAAACTGGAAAGAAGTTTTCTGAGAAACTGCTCTGTGTTCTGTTAATTCATCTCACAGAGTTACATCTTTCCCTTCAAGAAGCCTTTCGCTAAGGCTGTTCTTGTGGAATTGGAAAAGGGATATTTGGAAGCCCACAGAGGGCTATGGTGAAAAAGGAAATATCTTCCGTTCAAAACTGGAAAGAAGCTTTCTGAGAAACTGCTCTGTGTTCTGTTAATTCATCTCACAGAGTTACATCTTTCCCTTCAAGAAGCCTTTCGCTAAGGCTGTTCTTGTGGAATTGGCAAAGGGATATTTGGAAGCCCATAGAGGGCTATGGTGAAAAAGGAAATATCTTCTGTTCAAAACTGGAAAGAAGCTTTCTGAGAAACTGCTCTGTATTCTGTTAACTCATCTCACAGAGTTACATCTTTCCCTTCAAGAAGACTTTCGCTAAGGCTGTTCTTGTGGAATTGGCAAAGGGATATTTGGAAGCCCATAGAGGGCTATGGTGAAAAAGGAAATGTCTTCCATTCAAAACTGGAAAGAAGCTTTCTGAGAAACTGCTCTGTGTTCTGTTAATTCATCTCACAGAGTTACATCTTTCCCTTCAAGAAGCCTTTCGCTAAGGCTGTTTTTGTGGAATTGGCAAAGGGATATTTGGAAGCCCATAGAGGGCTATGGTGCAAAAGGAAATGTCTTCGTTCAAAACTGGAAAGAAGCTTTCTGAGAAACTGCTCTGTGTTCTGTTAATTCATCTCACAGAGTTACATCTTTCCCTTCAAGAAGCCTTTCGCTAAGGCTGTTCTTGTGGAATTGGCAAAGGGATATTTGGAAGCCCATAGAGGGCTATGGTGAAAAAGGAAATATCTTCCGTTCAAAACTGGAAAGAAGCTTTCTGAGAAACTGCTCTGTGTTCTGTTAATTCATCTCACAGAGTTACATCTTTCCCTTCAAGAAGCCTTTCGCTAAGGCTGTTCTTGTGGAATTGGCAAAGGGATATTTGGAAGCCCACAGAGGGCTATGGTAAAAAAGGAAATAAATTCCGTTCAAAAGTGTAAAGAAGCTTTCTGAGAAACTGCTCTGTGTTCTGTTAATTCATCTCACAGAGTTACATCTTTCCCTTCAAGATGCCTTTCGCTAAGGCTGTTCTTGTGTAATTGGCAAAGTAATATTTGGAAGCCCATAGAGGGCTATGGTGAAAAAGGAAATATCTTCCGTTCAAAACTGGAAAGAAACTTTCTGAGAAACTGCTCTCTGTTCTGTTAATTCATCTCACGGAGTTACATCTTTCCCTTCATGAAGACTTTCGATAAGGCTGTTCCTGTGGAATTGGCAAAGGGATATTTCGAAGCCCATAGAGGGCTATGGTGAAAAAGGAAATATCTTCCGTTCAAAACTGGAAAGAAGCTTTCTGAGAAACTGCTCTGTGTTCTGTTAATTCATCTCACAGAGTTACATCTTTCCCTTCAAGAAGCCTTTCGCTGAGGCTGTTCTTGTGGAATTGGCAAAGGGATATTTGGAAGCCCATAGAGCGCTATGGTGAAAAAGGAAATATCTTCCGTTCAAAACTGGAAAGAAGCTTTCTGAGAAACTGTTCTATGTTCTGTTAATTCATCTCACAGAGTTACATCTTTGCCTTCAAGAAGCCTTTCGCTAAGGCTGTTCTTGTGGAATTGGCAAAGGGATATTTGGAAGCCCATAGAGGGCTATGGTGAAAAAGGAAATATCTTCCTTTCAAAACTGGAAAGAAGCTTTCTGAGAAACTGTTCTATATTCTGTTAATTCATCTCACAGAGTTACATCTTTCCCTTCAAGAATCCTTTCGCTAAGGCTGTTCTTGTGGAATTGGCAAAGGGATATTTGGAAGCCCATAGAGGGCTATGGTGAAAAAGGAAATATCTTCCTTTCAAAACTGGAAAGAAGCTTTCTGAGAAACTGCTCTGTGTTCTGTTAACTCATCTCACAGAGTTACATCTTTCAGTTCAAGAAGCCTTTCGCTAAGGCTGTTCTTGTGGAATTGGCAAAGGGATATTTGGAAGCCCATAGAGGGCTATGGTGAAAAAGGAAATGTCTTCCGTTCAAAACTGGAAAGAAGCTTTCTGAGAAACTGCTCTGTGTTCTGTTAATTCATCTCACAGAGTTACATCTTTCCCTTCAAGAAGCCTTTCGCTAAGGCTGTTCTTGTGGAATTGGCAAAGGGATATTTGGAAGCCCATAGAGGGCTATGGTGAAAAAGGAAATGTCTTCCGTTCAAAACTGGAAAGAAGCTTTCTGAGAAACTGCTCTGTGTTCTGTTAATTCATCTCACAGAGTTACATCTTTCCCTTCAAGAAGCCTTTCGCTAAGGCTGTTCTTGTGGAATTGGCAAAGGGATATTTGGAAGCCCATAGAGGGCTATGGTGAAAAAGGAAATATCTTCCGTTCAAAACTGGAAAGAAGCTTTCTGAGAAACTGCTCTGTGTTCTGTTAATTCATCTCACAGAGTTACATCTTTCCCTTCAAGAAGCCTTTCGCTAAGGCTGTTCTTGTGGAATTGGCAAAGGGATATTTGGAAGCCCACAGAGGGCTATGGTAAAAAAGTAAATAAATTCCGTTCAAAAGTGGAAAGAAGCTTTCTGAGAAACTGCTCTGTGTTCTGTTAATTCATCTCACAGAGTTACATCTTTCCCTTCAAGATGCCTTTCGCTAAGGCTGTTCTTGTGTAATTGGCAAAGTAATATTTGGAAGCCCATAGAGGGCTATGGTGAAAAAGGAAATATCTTCCGTTCAAAACTGGAAAGAAACTTTCTGAGAAACTGCTCTCTGTTCTGTTAATTCATCTCACGGAGTTACATCTTTCCCTTCAAGAAGACTTTCGATAAGGCTGTTCCTGTGGAATTGGCAAAGGGATATTTCAAAGCCCATAGAGGGCTATGGTGAAAAAGGAAATATCTTCCGTTCAAAACTGGAAAGAAGCTTTCTGAGAAACTGCTCTGTGTTCTGTTAATTCATCTCACAGAGTTACATCTTTCCCTTCAAGAAGCCTTTCGCTAAGGCTGTTCTTGTGGAATTGGCAAAGGGATATTTGGAAGCCCATAGAGGGCTATGGTGAAAAAGGAAATATCTCCCCTTCAAAACTGGAAAAAAGCTTTCTGAGAAACTGCTTTGTGTTCTGTTAATTCATCTCACAGAGTTACATCTTTCCCTTCAAGAAGCCTTTCGCTAAGGCTGTTCTTGTGGAATTGGCAAAGGGATATTTGGAAGCCCATAGAGGGCTATGGTGAAAAAGGAAATATCTTCCGTTCAAAACTGGAAAGAAGCTTTCTGAGAAACTGCTCTGTGTTCTGTTAATTCATCTCACAGAGTTACATCTTTCCCTTCAAGAAGCCTTTCGCTAAGGCTGTTCTTGTGGAATTGGCAAAAGAATATTTGGAAGCCCATAGAGGGCTATGTTGAAAAAGGAAATATCTTCCGTTCAAAATTGGAAAGAAGCTTTCTGAGAAACTGCTCTGTGTTCTGTTAATTCATGTCGCAGAGTTACATCTTTCCCTTCAAGAAGCCTTTCGCTAAGGCTGTTCTTGGGGAATTGGCAAAGGGATAATTGGAAGCCCATAGAGTGCTACGGTGAAAAAGGAAATATCTTCCGTTGAAAACTGGAAAGAAGCTTTCTGAGAAACTGCTCTGTGTTCTGTTAATTCATCTCACAGAGTTACATCTTTCCCTTCAAGAAGCCTTTCGCTAAGACTGTTCTTGTGGAATTGGCAAAGGGATATTTGGAAGCACATAGAGGGCTATGGTGAAAAAGGAAATATCTTCCGTTCAAAACTGGAAAGAAGCTTTCTGAGAAACTGCTCTGTGTTCTGTTAATTCATCTCACAGAGTTACATCTTTCCCTTCAAGAAGCCTTTCGCTAAGGCTGTTTTTCTGGAATTGGCAAAGGGATATTTGGAAGCCCATAGAGGGCTATGGTGAAAAAGGAAATATCTTCCGTTCAAAACTGGAAAGAAGCTTTCTGAGAAACTGCTCTGTGTTTTGTTAATTCATCTCACACAGTTACATCTTTCCCTTGAAGAAGCTTTTCGCTAAGGCTGTTCTTGTGGAATTGGCAAAGGGATATTTGGAAGCCCATAGAGTGCTATCTTGAAAAAGGAAATATCTTCCGTTCAAAACTGGAAAGAAGCTTTCTGAGAAACTGCTCTGTGTTCTGTTAATTCATATCACAGAGTTACATCCTCCCTTCAAAAAGCCTTTCGCTAATGCTGTTCTTGTGGAATTGGCAAAGGGATATTTGGAAGCCCATAGAGGGCTATGGTGAAAAAGGAAATATCTTCCGTTCAAAACTAGAAAGAAGCTTTCTGAGAAACTGCCCTGTGTTCTGTTAATTCATCTCACAGAGTTACATCTTTCCCTTAAAGAAGCCTTTCGCTAAGGCTGTTCTTGTGGAATTGGCAAAGGGATATTTGGAAGCCCATAGAGGGCTATGGTGAAAAAGGAAATATGTTCTGTTCAAAACTGGAAAGAAGCTTTCTGAGAAACTGCTCTGTGTTCTGTTAATTCATCTCACAGAGTTACATCTTTCCCTTCAAGAAGCCTTTCGCTAAGGCTGTTCTTGTGGAATTGGCAAAGGGATATTTGGAAGCCCATAGAGGGCTAGGGTGAAAAAGGAAATGTCTTCCGTTCAAAACTGGAAAGAAGCTTTCTGAGAAACTGCTCTGCGTTCTGTTAATTCATCTCACAGAGTTACATCTTTCCCTTCAAGAAGCCTTTCGCTAAGGCTGTTCTTCTGGAATTGGCAAAGGGATATTTGGAAGCCCATAGAGGGCTATGGTGAAAAAGGAAATATCTTCCGTTCAAAACTGGAAAGAAGCTTTCTGAGAAACTGCTCTGTGTTCTGTTAATTCATCTCACAGAGTTACATCTTTCCCTTCAAGAAGCCTTTCGCTAAGGCTGTTCTTGTGGAATTGGCAAAGGGATATTTGGAAGCCCATAGAGGGCTATGGTGAAAAAGGAAATATCTTCCGTTCAAAACTGGAAAGAAGCTTTCTGAGAAACTGCTCTGTGTTCTGTTAATTCATCTCAGAGAGTTACATCTTTCCCTTCAAGAAGCCTTTCGCTAAGGCTGTTCTTGTGGAATTGGCAAAGGGATATTTGAAAGCCCATAGAGGGCTATGGTGAAAAAGGAAATATCTTTCGTTCAAAACTGGAAAGAAGCTTTCTGAGAAACTGCTCTGTGTTCTGTTAATTCATCTCACAGAGTTACATCTTTCCCTTCAAGAAGCCTTTCGCTAAGGCTGTTCTTGTGGAATTGGCAAAGGGATATTTGGAAGCCCACAGAGGGCTATGGTGAAAAAGGAAATATCTTCCGTTCAAAACTGGAAAAAGCTTTCTGAGAAACTGCTCTGTGTTCCGTTAATTCATCTCACAGAGTTACGTCTTTCCCTTCAAGAAGCCTTTCGCTAAGGCTGTTCTTGTGGAGTTGGCAAAGGGATATTTGAAAGCCCATAGAGGGCTATGGTGAAAAAGGAAATATCTTCCGTTCAAAACTGGAAAGAAGCTTTCTGAGAAACTGCTCTGTGTTCTGTTAATTCATCTCACAGAGTTACATCTTTCCCTTCAAGAAGCCTTTCGCTAAGGCTGTTCTTGTGGAATTGGCAAAGGGATATTTGGAAGCCCATAGAGGGCTATGGTGAAAAAGGAAATATCTTCTGTTCAAAACTGGAAAGAAGCTTTCTGAGAAACTGCTCTGTGTTCTGTTAATTCATTTCACAGAGTTACATCTTTCCCTTCAAGAAGCCTTTCGATAAGGTTGTTCTTGTGGAAATGGCAAAGGGATATTTGGAAGCCCATAGAGGGCTATGGTGAAAAAGGAAATGTCTTCCGTTCAAAACTGGAAAGAAGCTTTCTGAGAAACTGCTCTGTGTTCTGTTAATTCATCTCAAAGAGTTACATCTTTCCCTTCAAGAAGCCTTTCGCTAAGGCTGTTCTTGTGGAATTGGCAAAGGGATATTTGGAAGCCCATAGAGGGCTATGGTGAAAAAGGAAATATCTTCCGTTCAAAACTGGAAAGAAGCTTTCTGAGAAACTGCTCTGTGTTCTGTTAATTCATCTCACAGAGTTACATCTTTCCCTTCAAGAAGCCTTTCGCTAAGGCTGTTCTTGTGGAATTGGCAAAGGGATATTTGGAAGCCCATAGAGGGCTATGGTGAAAAAGGAAATATCTTCTGTTCAAAACTGGAAAGAAGCTTTCTGAGAAACTGCTCTGTGTTCTGTTAATTCATTTCACAGAGTTACATCTTTCCCTTCAAGAAGCCTTTCGATAAGATTGTTCTTGTGGAAATGGCAAAGGGATATTTGGAAGCCCATAGAGGGCTATGGTGAAAAAGGAAATGTCTTCCGTTCAAAACTGGAAAGAAGCTTTCTGAGAAACTGCTCTGTGTTCTGTTAATTCATCTCACAGAGTTACATCTTTCCCTTCAAGAAGCCTTTCGCTAAGGCTGTTCTTGTGGAATTGGCAAAGGGATATTTGGAAGCCCATAGAGGGCTATGGTGAAAAAGGAAATATCTTCCGTTCAAAACTGGAAAGAAGCTTTCTGAGAAACTGCTCTGTGTTCTGTTAATTCATCTCACAGAGTTACATCTTTCGATTCAAGAAGCCTTTCGCTAAGGCTGTTCTTGTGGAATTGGCAAAGGGATATTTGGAAGCCCACAGAGGGCTATGGTGAAAAAGGAAATAAATTCCGTTCAAAAGTGGAAAGAAGCTTTCTGAGAAACTGCTCTGTGTTCTGTTAATTCATCTCACAGAGTTACATCTTTCCCTTCAAGATGCCTTTCGCTAAGGCTGTTCTTGTGTAATTGGCAAAGTAATATTTGGAAGCCCATGGAGGGCTATGGTGAAAAAGGAAATATCTTCCGTTCAAAACTGGAAAGAAACTTTCTGAGAAACTGCTCTCTGTTCTGTTAATTCATCTCACAGAGTTACATCTTTCCCTTCAAGAAGCCTTTCGATAAGGCTGTTCTTGTGGAATTGGCAAAAGGATATTTGGAAGCCCATAGAGGGCTATGGTGAAAAAGGAAATATCTTCCGTTCAAAACTGGAAAGAAGCTTTCTGAGAAACTGCTCTGTGTTCTGTTAATTCATCTCACTGATTTACATCTTTACCTTCAAGAAGCCTTTCGATAAGGTTGTTCTTGTGGAATTGGCAAAGGGATATTTGGAAGCCCATAGAGGGCTATGGTGAAAAAGGAAATATCTTCCGTTCAAAACTGGAAAGAAGCTTTCTGAGAAACTGCTCTGTGTTCTGTTAATTCATCTCACAGAGTTACATCCTTCCTTTCAAGAAGCCTTTCGCTAATGCTGTTCTTGTGGAATTGGCAAAGGGATATTTGGAAGCCCATAGAGCGCTATGGTGAAAAAGGAAATATCTTCCGTTCAAAACTGGAAAGAAGCTTTCTGAGAAACTGTTCTATGTTCTGTTAATTCATCTCACAGAGTTACATCTTTCCCTTCAAGAAGCCTTTCGCTAAGGCTGTTCTTGTGGAATTGGCAAAGGGATATTTGGAAGCCCATAGAGGGCTATGGTGAAAAAGGAAATATCTTCCGTTCAAAACTGGAAAGAAGCTTTCTGAGAAACTGTTCTATATTCTGTTAATTCATCTCACAGAGTTACATCTTTCCCTTCAAGAATCCTTTCGCTAAGGCTGTTCTTGTGGAATTGGCAAAGGGATATTTGGAAGCCCATAGAGGGCTATGGTGAAAAAGGAAATATCTTCCTTTCAAAACTGGAAAGAAGCTTTCTGAGAAACTGCTCTGTGTTCTGTTAACTCATCTCACAGAGTTACATCTTTCCCTTCAAGAAGCCTTTCGCTAAGGCTGTTCTTGTGGAATTGGCAAAGGGATATTTGGAAGCCCATAGAGGGCTATGGTGAAAAAGGAAATGTCTTCCGTTCAAAACTGGAAAGAAGCTTTCTGAGAAACTGCTCTGTGTTCTGTTAATTCATCACACAGAGTTACATCTTTCCCTTCAAGAAGCCTTTCGCTAAGGCTGTTCTTGTGGAATTGGCAAAGGGATATTTGGAAGCCCATAGAGGGCTATGGTGAAAAAGGAAATGTCTTCCGTTCAAAACTGGAAAGAAGCTTTCTGAGAAACTGCTCTGTGTTCTGTTAATTCATCTCACAGAGTTACATCTTTCCCTTCAAGAAGCCTTTCGCTAAGGCTGTTCTTGTGGAATTGGCAAAGGGATATTTGGAAGCCCATAGAGGGCTATGGTGAAAAAGGAAATATCTTCCGTTCAAAACTGGAAAGAAGCTTTCTGAGAAACTGCTCTGTGTTCTGTTAATTCATCTCACAGAGTTACATCTTTCCCTTCAAGAAGCCTTTCGCTAAGGCTGTTCTTGTGGAATTGGCAAAGGGATATTTGGAAGCCCACAGAGGGCTATGGTAAAAAAGTAAATAAATTCCGTTCAAAAGTGGAAAGAAGCTTTCTGAGAAACTGCTCTGTGTTCTGTTAATTCATCTCACAGAGTTACATCTTTCCCTTCAAGATGCCTTTCGCTAAGGCTGTTCTTGTGTAATTGGCAAAGTAATATTTGGAAGCCCATAGAGGGCTATGGTGAAAAAGGAAATATCTTCCGTTCAAAACTGGAAAGAAACTTTCTGAGAAACTGCTCTCTGTTCTGTTAATTCATCTCACGGAGTTACATCTTTCCCTTCAAGAAGACTTTCGATAAGGCTGTTCCTGTGGAATTGGCAAAGGGATATTTCGAAGCCCATAGAGGGCTATGGTGAAAAAGGAAATATCTTCCGTTCAAAACTGGAAAGAAGCTTTCTGAGAAACTGCTCTGTGTTCTGTTAATTCATCTCACAGAGTTACATCTTTCCCTTCAAGAAGCCTTTCGCTAAGGCTGTTCTTGTGGAATTGGCAAAGGGATATTTGGAAGCCCATAGAGGGCTATGGTGAAAAAGGAAATATCTCCCCTTCAAAACTGGAAAAAAGCTTTCTGAGAAACTGCTTTGTGTTCTGTTAATTCATCTCACAGAGTTACATCTTTCCCTTCAAGAAGCCTTTCGCTAAGGCTGTTCTTGTGGAACTGGCAAAGGGATATTTGGAAGCCCATAGAGTGCTACGGTGAAAAAGGAAATATCTTCCGTTGAAAACTGGAAAGAAGCTTTCTGAGAAACTGCTCTGTGTTCTGTTAATTCATCTCACAGAGTTACATCTTTCCCTTCAAGAAGCCTTTCGCTAAGGCTGTTCTTGTGGAATTGGCAAAAGAATATTTGGAAGCCCATAGAGGGCTATGATGAAAAAGGAAATATCTTCCGTTCAAAACTGGAAAGAAGCTTTCTGAGAAACTGCTCTGTGTTCTGTTAATTCATCTCGCAGAGTTACATCTTTCCCTTCAAGAAGCCTTTCGCTAAGGCTGTTCTTGGGGAATTGGCAAAGGGATAATTGGAAGCCCATAGAGTGCTACGGTGAAAAAGGAAATATCTTCCGTTGAAAACTGGAAAGAAGCTTTCTGAGAAACTGCTCTGTGTTCTGTTAATTCATCTCACAGAGTTACATCTTTCCCTTCAAGAAGCCTTTCGCTAAGACTGTTCTTGTGGAATTGGCAAAGGGATATTTGGAAGCACATAGAGGGCTATGGTGAAAAAGGAAATATCTTCCGTTCAAAACTGGAAAGAAGCTTTCTGAGAAACTGCTCTGTGTTCTGTTAATTCATCTCACAGATTTACATCTTTCCCTTCAAGAAGCCTTTCGCTAAGGCTGTTCTTGTGGAATTGTTAAAGGGATATTTGGAAGCCCATAGAGGGCTATGGTGAAAAAGGAAATATCTTCCGTTCAAAACTGGAAAGAAGCTTTCTGAGAAACTGCTCTGTGTTTTGTTAATTCATCTCACACAGTTACATCTTTCCCTTGAAGAAGCTTTTCGCTAAGGCTGTTCTTGTGGAATTGGCAAAGGGATATTTGGAAGCCCATAGAGTGCTATCTTGAAAAAGGAAATATCTTCCGTTCAAAACTGGAAAGAAGCTTTCTGAGAAACTGCTCTGTGTTCTGTTAATTCATCTCACAGAGTTACATCCTTCCCTTCAAAAAGCCTTTCGCTAAGGCTGTTCTTGTGGAATTGGCAAAGGGATATTTGGAAGCCCATAGAGGGCTATGGTGAAAAAGGAAATATCTTCCGTTCAAAACTAGAAAGAAGCTTTCTGAGAAACTGCTCTGTGTTCTGTTAATTCATCTCACAGAGTTACATCTTTCCCTTCAAGAAGCCTTTCGCTAAGGCTGTTCTTGTGGAATTGGCAAAGGGATATTTGGAAGCCCATAGAGGGCTATGGTGAAAAAGGAAATATGTTCTGTTCAAAACTGGAAAGAAGCTTTCTGAGAAACTGCTCTGTGTTCTGTTAATTCATCTCACAGAGTTACATCTTTCCCTTCAAGAAGCCTTTCGCTAAGGCTGTTCTTGTGGAATTCGCAAAGGGATATTTGGAAGCCCATAGAGGGCTATGGTGAAAAAGGAAATGTCTTCCGTTCAAAACTGGAAAGAAGCTTTCTGAGAAACTGCTCTGTGTTCTGTTAATTCATCTCACAGAGTTACATCTTTCCCTTCAAGAAGCCTTTCGCTAAGGCTGTTCTTGTGGAATTGGCAAAGGGATATTTGGAAGCCCATAGAGGGCTATGGTGAAAAAGGAAATATCTTCCGTTCAAAACTGGAAAGAAGTTTTCTGAGAAACTGCTCTGTGTTCTGTTAATTCATCTCACAGAGTTACATCTTTCCCTTCAAGAAGCCTTTCGCTAAGGCTGTTCTTGTGGAATTGGAAAAGGGATATTTGGAAGCCCACAGAGGGCTATGGTGAAAAAGGAAATATCTTCCGTTCAAAACTGGAAAGAAGCTTTCTGAGAAACTGCTCTGTGTTCTGTTAATTCATCTCACAGAGTTACATCTTTCCCTTCAAGAAGCCTTTCGCTAAGGCTGTTCTTGTGGAATTGGCAAAGGGATATTTGGAAGCCCATAGAGGGCTATGGTGAAAAAGGAAATATCTTCCGTTCAAAACTGGAAAGAAGCTTTCTGAGAAACTGCTCTGTATTCTGTTAACTCATCTCACAGAGTTACATCTTTCCCTTCAAGAAGACTTTCGCTAAGGCTGTTCTGGTGAATTGGCAAAGGGATATTTGGAAGCCCATAGAGGGCTATGGTGAAAAAGGAAATGTCTTCCATTCAAAACTGGAAAGAAGCTTTCTGAGAAACTGCTCTGTGTTCTGTTAATTCATCTCACAGAGTTACATCTTTCCCTTCAAGAAGCCTTTCGCTAAGGCTGTTCTTGTGGAATTGGCAAAGGGATATTTGGAAGCCCATGGAGGGCTATGGTGCAAAAGGAAATGTCTTCCGTTCAAAACTGGAAAGAAGCTTTCTGAGAAACTGCTCTGTGTTCTGTTAATTCATCTCACAGAGTTCCATCTTTCCCTTCAAGAAGCCTTCCGCTAAGGCTGTTCTTGTGGAATTGGCAAAGGGATATTTGGAAGCCCATAGAGGGCTATGGTGAAAAAGGAAATATCTTCCGTTCAAAACTGGAAAGAAGCTTTCTGAGAAACTGCTCTGTGTTCTGTTAATTCATCTCACAGAGTTACATCTTTCACTTCAAGAAGCCTTTCGCTAAGGCTGTTCTTGTGGAATTGGCAAAGGGATATTTGGAAGCCCACAGAGGGCTATGGTAAAAAAGTAAATAAATTCCGTTCAAAAGTGGAAAGAAGCTTTCTGAGAAACTGCTCTGTGTTCTGTTAATTCATCTCACAGAGTTACATCTTTCCCTTCAAGATGCCTTTCGCTAAGGCTGTTCTTGTGTAATTGGCAAAGTAATATTTGGAAGCCCATAGAGGGCTATGGTGAAAAAGGAAATATCTTCCGTTCAAAACTGGAAAGAAACTTTCTGAGAAACTGCTCTCTGTTCTGTTAATTCATCTCACGGAGTTACATCTTTCCCTTCAAGAAGACTTTCGATAAGGCTGTTCCTGTGGAATTGGCAAAGGGATATTTCGAAGCCCATAGAGGGCTATGGTGAAAAAGGAAATATCTTCCGTTCAAAACTGGAAAGAAGCTTTCTGAGAAACTGCTCTGTGTTCTGTTAATTCATCTCACAGAGTTACATCTTTCCCTTGAAGAAGCCTTTCGCTGAGGCTGTTCTTGTGGAATTGGCAAAGGGATATTTGGAAGCCCATAGAGGGCTATGGTGAAAAAGGAAATATCTCCCCTTCAAAACTGGAAAAAAGCTTTCTGAGAAACTGCTTTGTGTTCTGTTAATTTATCTCACAGAGTTACATCTTTCCCTTCAAGAAGCCTTTCGCTAAGGCTGTTCTTGTGGAATTGGCAAAGGGATATTTGGAAGCCCATAGAGGGCTATGGTGAAAAAGGAAATATCTTCCGTTCAAAACTGGAAAGAAGCTTTCTGAGAAACTGCTCTGTGTTCTGTTAATTCATCTCACAGAGTTACATCTTTCCCTTCAAGAAGCCTTTCGCTAAGGCTGTTCTTGTGGAATTGGCAAAAGAATATTTGGAATCCCATAGAGGGCTATGTTGAAAAAGGAAATATCTTCCGTTCAAAACTGGAAAGAAGCTTTCTGAGAAACTGCTCTGTGTTCTGTTAATTCATCTCGCAGAGTTACATCTTTCCCTTCAAGAAGCCTTTCGCTAAGGCTGTTCTTGGGGAATTGGCAAAGGGATAATTGGAAGCCCATAGAGTGCTATGGTGAAAAAGGAAATATCTTCCGTTGAAAACTGGAAAGAAGCTTTCTGAGAAACTGCTCTGTGTTCTGTTAATTCATCTCACAGAGTTACATCTTTCCCTTCAAGAAGCCTTTCGCTAAGACTGTTCTTGTGGAATTGGCAAAGGGATATTTGGAAGCACATAGAGGGCTATGGTGAAAAAGGAAATATCTTCCGTTCAAAACTGGAAAGAAGCTTTCTGAGAAACTGCTCTGTGTTCTGTTAATTCATCTCACAGAGTTACATCTTTCCCTTCAAGAAGCCTTTCGCTAAGGCTGTTCTTGTGGAATTGGTAAAGGGATATTTGGAAGCCCATAGAGGGCTATGGTGAAAAAGGAAATATCTTCCGTTCAAAACTGGAAAGAAGCTTTCTGAGAAACTGCTCTGTGTTTTGCTACTTCATCTCACACAGTTACATCTTTCCCTTCAAGAAGCTTTTCGCTAAGGCTGTTCTTGTGGAATTGGCAAAGGGATATTTGGAAGCCCATAGAGTGCTATCTTGAAAAAGGAAATATCTTCCGTTCAAAACTGGAAAGAAGCTTTCTGAGAAACTGCTCTGTGTTCTGTTAATTCATCTCACAGAGTTACATCCTTCCTTTCAAAAAGCCTTTCGCTAATGCTGTTCTTGTGGAATTGGCAAAGGGATATTTGGAAGCCCATAGAGGGCTATGGTGAAAAAGGAAATATCTTCCGTTCAAAACTAGAAAGAAGCTTTCTGAGAAACTGCTCTGTGTTCTGTTAATTCATCTCACAGAGTTACATCTTTCCCTTAAAGAAGCCTTTCGCTAAGGCTGTTCTTGTGGAATTGGCAAAGGGATATTTGGAAGCCCATAGAGGGCTATGGTGAAAAAGGAAATATCTTCTGTTCAAAACTGGAAAGAAGCTTTCTGAGAAACTGCTCTGTGTTCTGTTAATTCATCTCGCAGAGTTACATCTTTCCCTTCAAGAAGCCTTTCGCTAAGGTTGTTCTTGTGGAATTGGCAAAGGGATATTTGGAAGCCCATAGAGGGCTATGGTGAAAAAGGAAATATCTTCCGTTCAAAACTGGAAAGAAGCTTTCTGAGAAACTGCTCTGTGTTCTGTTAATTCATCTCACAGAGTTACATCTTTCCCTTCAAGAAGCCTTTCGCTAAGGCTGTTCTTGTGGAATTGGCAAAGGGATATTTGGAAGCCCATAGAGGGCTATGGTGAAAAAGGAAATATCTTCTGTTCAAAACTGGAAAGAATCTTTCTGAGAAACTGCTCTGTGTTCTGTTAATTCATCTCACAGAGTTACATCTTTCCCTTCAAGAAGCCTTTCGCTAAGGCTGTTCTTGTGGAATTGGCAAAGGGATATTTGGAAGCCCATAGAGGGCTATGGTGAAAAAGGAAATGTCTTCCGTTCAAAACTGGAAAGAAGCTTTCTGAGAAACTGCTCTGTGTTCTGTTAATTCATCTCACAGAGTTACATCTTTCCCTTCAAGAAGCCTTTCGCTAAGGCTGTTCTTGTGGAATTGGCAAAGGGATATTTGGAAGCCCATAGAGGGCTATGGTGAAAAAGGAAATATATTCCGTTCAAAACTGGAAAGAAGCTTTCTGAGAAACTGCTCTGTGTTCTGTTAATTCATCTCACAGAGTTACATCTTTCCCTTCAAGAAGCCTTTCGCTAAGGCTGTTCTTGTGGAATTGGCAAAGGGATATTTGGAAGCCCATAGAGGGCTATTGTGAAAAAGGAAATATATTCCGTTCAAAACTGGAAAGAAGCTTTCTGAGAAACTGCTCTGTGTTCTGTTAATTCATCTCACAGAGTTACATCTTTCCCTTCAAGAAGCCTTTCGCTAAGGCTGTTTTTGTGGAATTGGCAAAGTAATATTTGGAAGCCCATAGAGGGCTATGGTGAAAAAGGAAATACCTTCCGTTCAGAACTGGAAAGAAACTTTCTGAGAAACTGCTCTCTGTTCTGTTAATTCATCTCACAGAGTTACATCTTTCCCTTCAAGAAGCCTTTCGATAAGGCTGTTCTTGTGGAATTGGCAAAGGGATATTTGGAAGCCCATAGAGGGCTATGGTGAAAAAGGAAATATCTTCCGTTCAAAACTGGAAAGAAGCTTTCTGAGAAACTGCTCTGTGTTCTGTTAATTCATCTCACAGATTTACATCTTTCCCTTCCAGAAGCCTTTCGATAAGGCTGTTCTTGTGGAATTGGCAAAGGGATATTTGGAAGCCCATAGAGGGCTATGGTGAAAAAGGAAATATCTTCCGTTCAAAACTGGAAAGAAGCTTTCTGAGAAACTGCTCTGTGTTCTGTTAATTCATCTCACAGAGTTACCTCCTTTCCTTCAAGAAGCCTTTCGCTAATGCTGTTCTTGTGGAATTGGCAAAGGGATATTTGGAAGCCCATAGAGCGCTATGGTGAAAAAGGAAATATCTTCCGTTCAAAACTGGAAAGAAGCTTTATGAGAAACTGTTCTATGTTCTGTTAATTCATCTCACAGAGTTACATCTTTCCCTTCAAGAAGCCTTTCGCTAAGGCTGTTCTTGTGGAATTGGCAAAGGGATATTTGGAAGCCCATAGAGGGCTATGGTGAAAAAGGAAATATCTTCCGTTCAAAACTGGAAAGAAGCTTTCTGAGAAACTGTTCTATATTCTGTTAATTCATCTCACAGAGTTACATCTTTCCCTTCAAGAATCCTTTCGCTAAGGCTGTTCTTGTGGAATTGGCAAAGGGATATTTGGAAGCCCATAGAGGGCTATGGTGAAAAAGGAAATATCTTCCGTTCAAAACTGGAAAGAAGCTTTCTGAGAAACTGCTCTGTGTTCTGTTAATTCATCTCACAGAGTTACATCTTTCCCTTCAAGAAGCCTTTCGCTAAGGCTTTTCTTGTGGAATTGGCAAAGGGATATTTGGAAGCCCATAGAGGGCTATGGTGAAAAAGGAAATATCTTCCGTTCAAAACTGGAAAGAAGCTTTCTGAGAAACTGCTCTGTGTTCTGTTAATCAATCTCACAGAGTTACATCTTTCCCTTCAAGAAGCCTTTCGCTAAGGCTGTTCTTGTGGAATTGGCAAAGGGATATTTGAAAGCCCATAGAGGGCAATGGTGAAAAAGGAAATATCTTCCGTTCAAAACTGGAAAGAAGCTTTCTGAGAAACTGCTCTGTGTTCTGTTAATTCATCTCACAGAGTTACATCTTTCCCTTCAAGAAGCCTTTCGCTAAGGCTGTTCTTGTGGAATTGGTAAAGGGATATTTGGAAGCCCATAGAGGGCTATGGTGAAAAAGGAAATATCTTCCGTTCAAAACTGGAAAGAAGCTTTCTGAGAAACTGCTCTGTGTTTTGTTACTTCATCTCACACAGTTACATCTTTCCCTTCAAGAAGCTTTTCGCTAAGGCTGTTCTTGTGGAATTGGCAAAGGGATATTTGGAAGCCCATGGAGTGCTATCTTGAAAAAGGAAATATCTTCCGTTCAAAACTGGAAAGAAGCTTTCTGAGAAACTGCTCTGTGTTCTGTTAATTCATCTCACAGAGTTACATCCTTCCTTTCAAAAAGCCTTTCGCTAATGCTGTTCTTGTGGAATTGGCAAAGGGATATTTGGAAGCCCATAGAGGGCTATGGTGAAAAAGGAAATATCTTCCGTTCAAAACTAGAAAGAAGCTTTCTGAGAAACTGCTCTGTGTTCTGTTAATTCATCTCACAGAGTTACATCTTTCCCTTAAAGAAGCCTTTCGCTAAGGCTGTTCTTGTGGAATTGGCAAAGGGATATTTGGAAGCCCATAGAGGGCTATGGTGAAAAAGGAAATATCTTCCGTTCAAAACTGGAAAGAAGCTTTCTGAGAAACTGCTCTGTGTTCTGTTAATTCATCTCACAGAGTTACATCTTTCCCTTCAAGAAGCCTTTCGCTAAGGCTGTTCTTGTGGAATTGGCAAAGGGATATTTGGAAGCCCATAGAGGGCTATGGTGAAAAAGGAAATATCTTCCGTTCAAAACTGGAAAGAAGCTTTCTGAGAAACTGCTCTGTGTTCTGTTAATTCATCTCACAGAGTTACATCTTTCCCTTCAAGAAGCCTTTCGCTAAGGCTGTTCTTGTGGAATTGGCAAAGGGATATTTGGAAGCCCATAGAGGGCTATGGTGAAAAAGGAAATATCTTCTGTTCAAAACTGGAAAGAATCTTTCTGAGAAACTGCTCTGTGTTCTGTTAATTCATCTCACAGAGTTACATCTTTCCCTTCAAGAAGCCTTTCGCTAAGGCTGTTCTTGTGGAATTGGCAAAGGGATATTTGGAAGCCCATAGAGGGCTATGGTGAAAAAGGAAATGTCTTCCGTTCAAAACTGGAAAGAAGCTTTCTGAGAAACTGCTCTGTGTTCTGTTAATTCATCTCACAGAGTTACATCTTTCCCTTCAAGAAGCCTTTCGCTAAGGCTGTTCTTGTGGAATTGGCAAAGGGATATTTGGAAGCCCATAGAGGGCTATGGTGAAAAAGGAAATATATTCCGTTCAAAACTGGAAAGAAGCTTTCTGAGAAACTGCTCTGTGTTCTGTTAATTCATCTCACAGAGTTACATCTTTCCCTTCAAGAAGCCTTTCGCTAAGGCTGTTCTTGTGGAATTGGCAAAGGGATATTTGGAAGCCCATAGAGGGCTATGGTGAAAAAGGAAATATATTCCGTTCAAAACTGGAAAGAAGCTTTCTGAGAAACTGCTCTGTGTTCTGTTAATTCATCTCACAGAGTTACATCTTTCCCTTCAAGAAGCCTTTCGCTAAGGCTGTTTTTGTGGAATTGGCAAAGTAATATTTGGAAGCCCATAGAGGGCTATGGTGAAAAAGGAAATATCTTCCGTTCAGAACTGGAAAGAAACTTTCGGAGAAACTGCTCTCTGTTCTGTTAATTCATCTCACAGAGTTACATCTTTCCCTTCAAGAAGCCTTTCGATAAGGCTGTTCTTGTGGAATTGGCAAAGGGATATTTGGAAGCCCATAGAGGGCTATGGTGAAAAAGGAAATATCTTCCGTTCAAAACTGGAAAGAAGCTTTCTGAGAAACTGCTCTGTGTTCTGTTAATTCATCTCACAGAGTTCCATCTTTCCCTTCAAGAAGCCTTTCGATAAGGCTGTTCTTGTGGAATTGGCAAAGGGATATTTGGAAGCCCATAGAGGGCTATGGTGAAAAAGGAAATATCTTCCGTTCAAAACTGGAAAGAAGCTTTCTGAGAAACTGCTCTGTGTTCTGTTAATTCATCTCACAGAGTTACATCCTTTCCTTCAAGAAGCCTTTCGCTAATGCTGTTCTTGTGGAATTGGCAAAGGGATATTTGGAAGCCCATAGAGCGCTATGGTGAAAAAGGAAATATCTTCCGTTCAAAACTGGAAAGAAGCTTTATGAGAAACTGTTCTATGTTCTGTTAATTCATCTCACAGAGTTACATCTTTCCCTTCAAGAAGCCTTTCGCTAAGGCTGTTCTTGTGGAATTGGCAAAGGGATATTTGGAAGCCCATAGAGGGCTATGGTGAAAAAGGAAATATCTTCCGTTCAAAACTGGAAAGAAGCTTTCTGAGAAACTGTTCTATATTCTGTTAATTCATCTCACAGAGTTACATCTTTCCCTTCAAGAATCCTTTCGCTAAGGCTGTTCTTGTGGAATTGGCAAAGGGATATTTGGAAGCCCATAGAGGGCTATGGTGAAAAAGGAAATATCTTCCGTTCAAAACTGGAAAGAAGCTTTCTGAGAAACTGCTCTGTGTTCTGTTAATTCATCTCACAGAGTTACATCTTTCCCTTCAAGAAGCCTTTCGCTAAGGCTTTTCTTGTGGAATTGGCAAAGGGATATTTGGAAGCCCATAGAGGGCTATGGTGAAAAAGGAAATATCTTCCGTTCAAAACTGGAAAGAAGCTTTCTGAGAAACTGCTCTGTGTTCTGTTAATCAATCTCACAGAGTTACATCTTTCCCTTCAAGAAGCCTTTCGCTAAGGCTGTCTTTGTGGAATTGGCAAAGGGATATTTGAAAGCCCATAGAGGGCTATGGTGAAAAAGGAAATATCTTCCGTTCAAAAATGGAAAGAAGCTTTCTGAGAAACTGCTCTGTGTTCTGTTAATTCATCTCACAGAGTTACATCTTTCCCTTCAAGAAGCCTTTCGCTAAGGCTGTTCTTGTGGAATTGGCAAAGGGATATTTGGAAGCCCATAGAGGGCTATGGTGAAAAAGGAAATATCTTCTGTTCAAAACTGGAAAGAAGCTTTCTGAGAAACTGCTCTGTGTTCTGTTAATTCATCTCACAGAGTTACATCTTTCCCTTCAAGAAGCCTTTCGCTAAGGCTGTTCTTGTGGAATTGGCAAAGGGATATTTGGAAGCCCATAGAGGGCTATGGTGAAAAAGGAAATGTCTTCCGTTCAAAACTGGAAAGAAGCTTTCTGAGAAACTGCTCTGTGTTCTGTTAATTCATCTCACAGAGTTACATCTTTCCCTTCAAGAAGCCTTTCGCTAAGGCTGTTCTTGTGGAATTGGCAAAGGGATATTTGGAAGCCCATAGAGGGCTATGGTGAAAAAGGAAATATCTTCTGTTCAAAACTGGAAAGAAGCTTTCTGAGAAACTGCTCTGTGTTCTGTTAATTCATCTCACAGAGTTACATCTTTCCCTTCAAGAAGCCTTTCGCTAAGGCTGTTCTTGTTTAATTGGCAAAGGGATATTTGGAAGCCCATAGAGGGCTATGGTGAAAAAGGAAATGTCTTCCGTTCAAAACTGGAAAGAAGCTTTCTGAGAAACTGCTCTGTGTTCTGTTAATTCATCTCACAGAGTTACATCTTTCCCTTCAAGAAGCCTTTCGCTAAGGCTGTTCTTGTGGAATTGGCAAAAGAATATTTGGAAGCCAATAGAGGGCTATGTTGAAAAAGGAAATATCTTCCGTTCAAAACTGGAAAGAAGCTTTCTGAGCAACTGCTCTGTGTTCTGTTAATTCATCTCGCAGAGTTACATCTTTCCCTTCAAGAAGCCTTTCGCTAAGGCTGTTCTTGGGGAATTGGCAAAGGGATAATTGGAAGCCCATAGAGTGCTATGGTGAAAAAGGAAATATCTTCCGTTGAAAACTGGAAAGAAGCTTTCTGAGAAACTGCCCTGTGTTCTCTTAATTCATCTCACAGACTTACATCTTTCCCTTCAAGAAGCCTTTCGCTAAGACTGTTCTTGGGGAATTGGCAAAGGGATAATTGGAAGCCCATAGAGTGCTATGGTGAAAAAGGAAATATCTTCCGTTGAAAACTGGAAAGAATCTTTCTGAGAAACTTCTCTGTGTTCTGTTAATTCATCTCACAGAGTTACATCCTTCCCTTCAAAAAGCCTTTCGCTAATGCTGTTCTTGTGGAATTGGCAAAGGGATATTTGGAAGCCCATAGAGGGCTATGGTGAAAAAGGAAATATCTTCCGTTCAAAACTAGAAAGAAGCTTTCTGAGAAACTGCTCTGTGTTCTGTTAATTCATCTCACAGAGTTACATCTTTCCCTTCAAGAAGCCTTTCGCTAAGGCTGTTCTTGTGGAATTGGCAAAGGGATATTTGGAAGCCCATAGAGGGCTATGGTGAAAAAGGAAATATCTTCTGTTCAAAACTGGAAAGAATCTTTCTGAGAAACTGCTCTGTGTTCTGTTAATTCATCTCACAGAGTTACATCTTTCCCTTCAAGAAGCCTTTCGCTAAGGCTGTTCTTGTGGAATTGGCAAAGGGATATTTGGAAGCCCATAGAGGGCTATGGTGAAAAAGGAAATGTCTTCCGTTCAAAACTGGAAAGAAGCTTTCTGAGAAACTGCTCTGTGTTCTGTTAATTCATCTCACAGAGTTACATCTTTCCCTTCAAGAAGCCTTTCGCTAAGGCTGTTCTTGTGGAATTGGCAAAGGGATATTTGGAAGCCCATAGAGGGCTATGGTGAAAAAGGAAATATATTCCGTTCAAAACTGGAAAGAAGCTTTCTGAGAAACTGCTCTGTGTTCTGTTAATTCATCTCACAGAGTTACATCTTTCCCTTCAAGAAGCCTTTCGCTAAGGCTGTTCTTGTGGAATTGGCAAAGGGATATTTGGAAGCCCATAGAGGGCTATGGTGAAAAAGGAAATATATTCCGTTCAAAACTGGAAAGAAGCTTTCTGAGAAACTGCTCTGTGTTCTGTTAATTCATCTCACAGAGTTACATCTTTCCCTTCAAGAAGCCTTTCGCTAAGGCTGTTTTTGTGGAATTGGCAAAGTAATATTTGGAAGCCCATAGAGGGCTATGGTGAAAAAGGAAATATCTTCCGTTCAGAACTGGAAAGAAACTTTCTGAGAAACTGCTCTCTGTTCTGTTAATTCATCTCACAGAGTTACATCTTTCCCTTCAAGAAGCCTTTCGATAAGGCTGTTCTTGTGGAATTGGCAAAGGGATATTTGGAAGCCCATAGAGGGCTATGGTGAAAAAGGAAGTATCTTCCGTTCAAAACTGGAATGAAGCTTTCTGAGAAACTGCTCTGTGTTCTGTTAATTCATCTCACAGATTTACATCTTTCCCTTCCAGAAGCCTTTCGATAAGGCTGTTCTTGTGGAATTGGCAAAGGGATATTTGGAAGCCCATAGAGGGCTATGGTGAAAAAGGAAATATCTTCCGTTCAAAATTGGAAAGAAGCTTTCTGAGAAACTGCTCTGTGTTCTGTTAATTCATCTCACAGAGTTACATCCTTTCCTTCAAGAAGCCTTTCGCTAATGCTGTTCTTGTGGAATTGGCAAAGGGATATTTGGAAGCCCATAGAGCGCTATGGTGAAAAAGGAAATATCTTCCGTTCAAAACTGGAAAGAAGCTTTATGAGAAACTGTTCTATGTTCTGTTAATTCATCTCACAGAGTTACATCTTTCCCTTCAAGAAGCCTTTCGCTAAGGCTGTTCTTGTGGAATTGGCAAAGGGATATTTGGAAGCCCATAGAGGGCTATGGTGAAAAAGGAAATATCTTCCGTTCAAAACTGGAAAGAAGCTTTCTGAGAAACTGTTCTATATTCTGTTAATTCATCTCACAGAGTTACATCTTTCCCTTCAAGAATCCTTTCGCTAAGGCTGTTCTTGTGGAATTGGCAAAGGGATATTTGGAAGCCCATAGAGGGCTATGGTGAAAAAGGAAATATCTTCCGTTCAAAACTGGAAAGAAGCTTTCTGAGAAACTGCTCTGTGTTCTGTTAATTCATCTCACAGAGTTACATCTTTCCCTTCAAGAAGCCTTTCGCTAAGGCTTTTCTTGTGGAATTGGCAAAGGGATATTTGGAAGCCCATAGAGGGCTATGGTGAAAAAGGAAATATCTTCCGTTCAAAACTGGAAAGAAGCTTTCTGAGAAACTGCTCTGTGTTCTGTTAATCAATCTCGCAGAGTTACATCTTTCCCTTCAAGAAGCCTTTCGCTAAGGCTGTTCTTGTGGAATTGCAAAGGGATATTTGAAAGCCCATAGAGGGCTATGGTGAAAAAGGAAATATCTTCCGTTCAAAACTGGAAAGAAGCTTTCTGAGAAACTGCTCTGTGTTCTGTTAATTCATCTCACAGAGTTACATCTTTCCCTTCAAGAAGCCTTTCGCTAAGGCTGTTCTTGTGGAATTGGCAAAGGGATAATTGGAAGCCCATAGAGTGCTATGGTGAAAAAGGAAATATCTTCCGTTGAAAACTGGAAAGAAGCTTTCTGAGAAACTGCTCTGTGTTCTCTTAATTCATCTCACAGACTTACATCTTTCCCTTCAAGAAGCCTTTCGCTAAGACTGTTCTTGGGGAATTGGCAAAGGGATAATTGGAAGCCCATAGAGTGCTATGGTGAAAAAGGAAATATCTTCCGTTCAAAACTGGAAAGAAGCTTTCTGAGAAACTGCTCTGTGTTCTGTTAATTCATCTCACAGAGTTACATCCTTCCCTTCAAAAAGCCTTTCGCTAATGCTGTTCTTGTGGAATTGGCAAAGGGATATTTGGAAGCCCATAGAGGGCTATGGTGAAAAAGGAAATATCTTCCGTTCAAAACTAGAAAGAAGCTTTCTGAGAAACTGCTCTGTGTTCTGTTAATTCATCTCACAGAGTTACATCTTTCCCTTCAAGAAGCCTTTCGCTAAGGCTGTTCTTGTGGAATTGGCAAAGGGATATTTGGAAGCCCATAGAGGGCTATGGTGAAAAAGGAAATATCTTCTGTTCAAAACTGGAAAGAAGCTTTCTGAGAAACAGCTCTGTGTTCTGTTAATTCATCTCACAGAGTTACATCTTTCCCTTCAAGAAGCCTTTCGCTAAGGCTGTTTTTCTGGAATTGGCAAAGGGATATTTGGAAGCTCATAGAGGGCTATGGTGAAAAAGGAAATGTCTTCCGTTCAAAACTAGAAAGAAGCTTTCTGAGAAACTGCTCTGTGTTTTGTTAATTCATCTCACAGAGTTACATTTTTCCCTTCAAGAAGCCTTTCGCTAAGGCTGTTCTTGTGGAATTGGCAAAGGGATATTTGGAAGCCCATAGAGGGCTATGGTGAAAAAGGAAATATCTTCCGTTCAAAACTTGAAAGAAGCTTTCTGAGAAACTGCTCTGTGTTCTGTTAATTCATCTCACAGAGTTACATCTTTCCCTTCAAGAAGCCTTTCGCTAAGGCTGTTCTTGTGGAATTGGCAAAGGGATATTTGGAAGCCCACAGAGGGCTATGGTGAAAAAGGAAATATCTTCCGTTCAAAACTGGAAAAAGCTTTCTGAGAAACTGCTCTGTGTTCCGTTAATTCATCTCACAGAGTTACATCTTTCCCTTCAAGAAGCCTTTCGCTAAGGCTGTTCTTGTGGAGTTGGCAAAGGGATATTTGAAAGCCCATAGAGGGCTATGGTGAAAAAGGAAATATCTTCCGTTCAAAACTGGAAAGAAGCTTTCTGAGAAACTGCTCTGTGTTCTGTTAATTCATCTCACAGAGTTACATCTTTCCCTTCAAGAAGCCTTTCGCTAAGGCTGTTCTTATGGAATTGGCAAAGGGATATTTGGAAGCCCACAGAGGGCTATGGTGAAAAAGGAAATAAATTCCGTTCAAAAGTGGAAAGAAGCTTTCTGAGAAACTGCTCTGTGTTCTGTTAATTCATCTCACAGAGTTACATCTTTCCCTTCAAGATGCCTTTCGCTAAGGCTGTTCTTGTGTAATTGGCAAAGTAATATTTGGAAGCCCATAGAGGGCTATGGTGAAAAAGTAAATATCTTCCGTTCAAAACTGGAAAGAATCTTTCTGAGAAACTGCTCTCTGTTCTGTTAATTCATCTCACAGAGTTACATCTTTCCCTTCAAGAAGCCTTTCGCTAAGGCTGTTCTTGTGGAATTGGCAAAGGGATATTTGGAAGCCCATAGAGGGCTATGGTGAAAAAGGAAATGTCTTCCGTTCAAAACTGGAAAGAAGCTTTCTGAGAAACTGCTCTGTGTTCTGTTAATTCATCTCACAGAGTTACATCTTTCCCTTCAAGAAGCCTTTCGCTAAGGCTGTTCTTGTGGAATTGGCAAAGGGATATTTGGAAGCCCATAGAGGGCTATGGTGAAAAAGGAAATATATTCCGTTCAAAACTGGAAAGAAGCTTTCTGAGAAACTGCTCTGTGTTCTGTTAATTCATCTCACAGAGTTACATCTTTCCCTTCAAGAAGCCTTTCGCTAAGGCTGTTCTTGTGGAATTGGCAAAGGGATATTTGGAAGCCCATAGAGGGCTATGGTGAAAAAGGAAATATATTCCGTTCAAAACTGGAAAGAAGCTTTCTGAGAAACTGCTCTGTGTTCTGTTAATTCATCTCACAGAGTTACATCTTTCCCTTCAAGAAGCCTTTCGCTAAGGCTGTTCTTGTGGAATTGGCAAAGGGATATTTGGAAGCCCACAGAGGGCTATGGTGAAAAAGGAAATATCTTCCGTTCAAAACTGGAAAAAGCTTTCTGAGAAACTGCTCTGTGTTCCGTTAATTCATCTCACAGAGTTACATCTTTCCCTTCAAGAAGCCTTTCGCTAAGGCTGTTCTTGTGGAGTTGGCAAAGGGATATTTGAAAGCCCATAGAGGGCTATGGTGAAAAAGGAAATATCTTCCGTTCAAAACTGGAAAGAAGCTTTCTGAGAAACTGCTCTGTGTTCTGTTAATTCATCTCACAGAGTTACATCTTTCCCTTCAAGAAGCCTTTCGCTAAGGCTGTTCTTATGGAATTGGCAAAGGGATATTTGGAAGCCCACAGAGGGCTATGGTGAAAAAGGAAATAAATTCCGTTCAAAAGTGGAAAGAAGCTTTCTGAGAAACTGCTCTGTGTTCTGTTAATTCATCTCACAGAGTTACATCTTTCCCTTCAAGATGCCTTTCGCTAAGGCTGTTCTTGTGTAATTGGCAAAGTAATATTTGGAAGCCCATAGAGGGCTATGGTGAAAAAGTAAATATCTTCCGTTCAAAACTGGAAAGAATCTTTCTGAGAAACTGCTCTCTGTTCTGTTAATTCATCTCACAGAGTTACATCTTTCCCTTCAAGAAGCCTTTCGCTAAGGCTGTTCTTGTGGAATTGGCAAAGGGATATTTGGAAGCCCATAGAGGGCTATGGTGAAAAAGGAAATGTCTTCCGTTCAAAACTGGAAAGAAGCTTTCTGAGAAACTGCTCTGTGTTCTGTTAATTCATCTCACAGAGTTACATCTTTCCCTTCAAGAAGCCTTTCGCTAAGGCTGTTCTTGTGGAATTGGCAAAGGGATATTTGGAAGCCCATAGAGGGCTATGGTGAAAAAGGAAATATATTCCGTTCAAAACTGGAAAGAAGCTTTCTGAGAAACTGCTCTGTGTTCTGTTAATTCATCTCACAGAGTTACATCTTTCCCTTCAAGAAGCCTTTCGCTAAGGCTGTTCTTGTGGAATTGGCAAAGGGATATTTGGAAGCCCATAGAGGGCTATGGTGAAAAAGGAAATATATTCCGTTCAAAACTGGAAAGAAGCTTTCTGAGAAACTGCTCTGTGTTCTGTTAATTCATCTCACAGAGTTACATCTTTCCATTCAAGAAGCCTTTCGCTAAGGCTGTTTTTGTGGAATTGGCAAAGTAATATTTGGAAGCCCATAGAGGGCTATGGTGAAAAAGGAAATATCTTCCGTTCAGAACTGGAAAGAAACTTTCTGAGAAACTGCTCTCTGTTCTGTTAATTCATCTCACAGAGTTACATCTTTCCCTTCAAGAAGCCTTTCGATAAGGCTGTTCTTGTGGAATTGGCAAAGGGATATTTGGAAGCCCATAGAGGGCTATGGTGAAAAAGGAAATATCTTCCGTTCAAAACTGGAAAGAAGCTTTCTGAGAAACTGCTCTGTGTTCTGTTAATTCATCTCACAGAGTTCCATCTTTCCCTTCAAGAAGCCTTTCGATAAGGCTGTTCTTGTGGAATTGGCAAAGGGATATTTGGAAGCCCATAGAGGGCTATGGTGAAAAAGGAAATATCTTCCGTTCAAAACTGGAAAGAAGCTTTCTGAGAAACTGCTCTGTGTTCTGTTAATTCATCTCACAGAGTTACATCCTTTCCTTCAAGAAGCCTTTCGCTAATGCTGTTCTTGTGGAATTGGCAAAGGGATATTTGGAAGCCCATAGAGCGCTATGGTGAAAAAGGAAATATCTTCCGTTCAAAACTGGAAAGAAGCTTTATGAGAAACTGTTCTATGTTCTGTTAATTCATCTCACAGAGTTACATCTTTCCCTTCAAGAAGCCTTTCGCTAAGGCTGTTCTTGTGGAATTGGCAAAGGGATATTTGGAAGCCCATAGAGGGCTATGGTGAAAAAGGAAATATCTTCCGTTCAAAACTGGAAAGAAGCTTTCTGAGAAACTGTTCTATATTCTGTTAATTCATCTCACAGAGTTACATCTTTCCCTTCAAGAATCCTTTCGCTAAGGCTGTTCTTGTGGAATTGGCAAAGGGATATTTGGAAGCCCATAGAGGGCTATGGTGAAAAAGGAAATATCTTCCGTTCAAAACTGGAAAGAAGCTTTCTGAGAAACTGCTCTGTGTTCTGTTAATTCATCTCACAGAGTTACATCTTTCCCTTCAAGAAGCCTTTCGCTAAGGCTTTTCTTGTGGAATTGGCAAAGGGATATTTGGAAGCCCATAGAGGGCTATGGTGAAAAAGGAAATATCTTCCGTTCAAAACTGGAAAGAAGCTTTCTGAGAAACTGCTCTGTGTTCTGTTAATCAATCTCACAGAGTTACATCTTTCCCTTCAAGAAGCCTTTCGCTAAGGCTGTTCTTGTGGAATTGGCAAAGGGATATTTGAAAGCCCATAGAGGGCTATGGTGAAAAAGGAAATATCTTCCGTTCAAAAATGGAAAGAAGCTTTCTGAGAAACTGCTCTGTGTTCTGTTAATTCATCTCACAGAGTTACATCTTTCCCTTCAAGAAGCCTTTCGCTAAGGCTGTTCTTGTGGAATTGGCAAAGGGATATTTGGAAGCCCATAGAGGGCTATGGTGAAAAAGGAAATATCTTCTGTTCAAAACTGGAAAGAAGCTTTCTGAGAAACTGCTCTGTGTTCTGTTAATTCATCTCACAGAGTTACATCTTTCCCTTCAAGAAGCCTTTCGCTAAGGCTGTTCTTGTGGAATTGGCAAAGGGATATTTGGAAGCCCATAGAGGGCTATGGTGAAAAAGGAAATGTCTTCCGTTCAAAACTGGAAAGAAGCTTTCTGAGAAACTGCTCTGTGTTCTGTTAATTCATCTCACAGAGTTACATCTTTCCCTTCAAGAAGCCTTTCGCTAAGGCTGTTCTTGTGGAATTGGCAAAGGGATATTTGGAAGCCCATAGAGGGCTATGGTGAAAAAGGAAATATCTTCTGTTCAAAACTGGAAAGAAGCTTTCTGAGAAACTGCTCTGTGTTCTGTTAATTCATCTCACAGAGTTACATCTTTCCCTTCAAGAAGCCTTTCGCTAAGGCTGTTCTTGTTTAATTGGCAAAGGGATATTTGGAAGCCCATAGAGGGCTATGGTGAAAAAGGAAATGTCTTCCGTTCAAAACTGGAAAGAAGCTTTCTGAGAAACTGCTCTGTGTTCTGTTAATTCATCTCACAGAGTTACATCTTTCCCTTCAAGAAGCCTTTCGCTAAGGCTGTTCTTGTGGAATTGGCAAAAGAATATTTGGAAGCCAATAGAGGGCTATGTTGAAAAAGGAAATATCTTCCGTTCAAAACTGGAAAGAAGCTTTCTGAGAAACTGCTCTGTGTTCTGTTAATTCATCTCGCAGAGTTACATCTTTCCCTTCAAGAAGCCTTTCGCTAAGGCTGTTCTTGGGGAATTGGCAAAGGGATAATTGGAAGCCCATAGAGTGCTATGGTGAAAAAGGAAATATCTTCCGTTGAAAACTGGAAAGAAGCTTTCTGAGAAACTGCCCTGTGTTCTCTTAATTCATCTCACAGACTTACATCTTTCCCTTCAAGAAGCCTTTCGCTAAGACTGTTCTTGGGGAATTGGCAAAGGGATAATTGGAAGCCCATAGAGTGCTATGGTGAAAAATGAAATATCTTCCGTTGAAAACTGGAAAGAATCTTTCTGAGAAACTGCTCTGTGTTCTGTTAATTCATCTCACAGAGTTACATCCTTCCCTTCAAAAAGCCTTTCGCTAATGCTGTTCTTGTGGAATTGGCAAAGGGATATTTGGAAGCCCATAGAGGGCTATGGTGAAAAAGGAAATATCTTCCGTTCAAAACTAGAAAGAAGCTTTCTGAGAAACTGCTCTGTGTTCTGTTAATTCATCTCACAGAGTTACATCTTTCCCTTCAAGAAGCCTTTCGCTAAGGCTGTTCTTGTGGAATTGGCAAAGGGATATTTGGAAGCCCATAGAGGGCTATGGTGAAAAAGGAAATATCTTCTGTTCAAAACTGGAAAGAATCTTTCTGAGAAACTGCTCTGTGTTCTGTTAATTCATCTCACAGAGTTACATCTTTCCCTTCAAGAAGCCTTTCGCTAAGGCTGTTCTTGTGGAATTGGCAAAGGGATATTTGGAAGCCCATAGAGGGCTATGGTGAAAAAGGAAATGTCTTCCGTTCAAAACTGGAAAGAAGCTTTCTGAGAAACTGCTCTGTGTTCTGTTAATTCATCTCACAGAGTTACATCTTTCCCTTCAAGAAGCCTTTCGCTAAGGCTGTTCTTGTGGAATTGGCAAAGGGATATTTGGAAGCCCATAGAGGGCTATGGTGAAAAAGGAAATATATTCCGTTCAAAACTGGAAAGAAGCTTTCTGAGAAACTGCTCTGTGTTCTGTTAATTCATCTCACAGAGTTACATCTTTCCCTTCAAGAAGCCTTTCGCTAAGGCTGTTCTTGTGGAATTGGCAAAGGGATATTTGGAAGCCCATAGAGGGCTATGGTGAAAAAGGAAATATATTCCGTTCAAAACTGGAAAGAAGCTTTCTGAGAAACTGCTCTGTGTTCTGTTAATTCATCTCACAGAGTTACATCTTTCCCTTCAAGAAGCCTTTCGCTAAGGCTGTTTTTGTGGAATTGGCAAAGTAATATTTGGAAGCCCATAGAGGGCTATGGTGAAAAAGGAAATATCTTCCGTTCAGAAATGGAAAGAAACTTTCTGAGAAACTGCTCTCTGTTCTGTTAATTCATCTCACAGAGTTACATCTTTCCCTTCAAGAAGCCTTTCGATAAGGCTGTTCTTGTGGAATTGGCAAAGGGATATTTGGAAGCCCATAGAGGGCTATGGTGAAAAAGGAAGTATCTTCCGTTCAAAACTGGAATGAAGCTTTCTGAGAAACTGCTCTGTGTTCTGTTAATTCATCTCACAGATTTACATCTTTCCCTTCCAGAAGCCTTTCGATAAGGCTGTTCTTGTGGAATTGGCAAAGGGATATTTGGAAGCCCATAGAGGGCTATGGTGAAAAAGGAAATATCTTCCGTTCAAAATTGGAAAGAAGCTTTCTGAGAAACTGCTCTGTGTTCTGTTAATTCATCTCACAGAGTTACATCCTTTCCTTCAAGAAGCCTTTCGCTAATGCTGTTCTTGTGGAATTGGCAAAGGGATATTTGGAAGCCCATAGAGCGCTATGGTGAAAAAGGAAATATCTTCCGTTCAAAACTGGAAAGAAGCTTTATGAGAAACTGTTCTATGTTCTGTTAATTCATCTCACAGAGTTACATCTTTCCCTTCAAGAAGCCTTTCGCTAAGGCTGTTCTTGTGGAATTGGCAAAGGGATATTTGGAAGCCCATAGAGGGCTATGGTGAAAAAGGAAATATCTTCCGTTCAAAACTGGAAAGAAGCTTTCTGAGAAACTGTTCTATATTCTGTTAATTCATCTCACAGAGTTACATCTTTCCCTTCAAGAATCCTTTCGCTAAGGCTGTTCTTGTGGAATTGGCAAAGGGATATTTGGAAGCCCATAGAGGGCTATGGTGAAAAAGGAAATATCTTCCGTTCAAAACTGGAAAGAAGCTTTCTGAGAAACTGCTCTGTGTTCTGTTAATTCATCTCACAGAGTTACATCTTTCCCTTCAAGAAGCCTTTCGCTAAGGCTTTTCTTGTGGAATTGGCAAAGGGATATTTGGAAGCCCATAGAGGGCTATGGTGAAAAAGGAAATATCTTCCGTTCAAAACTGGAAAGAAGCTTTCTGAGAAACTGCTCTGTGTTCTGTTAATCAATCTCGCAGAGTTACATCTTTCCCTTCAAGAAGCCTTTCGCTAAGGCTGTTCTTGTGGAATTGGCAAAGGGATATTTGAAAGCCCATAGAGGGCTATGGTGAAAAAGGAAATATCTTCCGTTCAAAACTGGAAAGAAGCTTTCTGAGAAACTGCTCTGTGTTCTGTTAATTCATCTCACAGAGTTACATCTTTCCCTTCAAGAAGCCTTTCGCTAAGGCTGTTCTTGTGGAATTGGCAAAGGGATAATTGGAAGCCCATAGAGTGCTATGGTGAAAAAGGAAATATCTTCCGTTGAAAACTGGAAAGAAGCTTTCTGAGAAACTGCTCTGTGTTCTCTTAATTCATCTCACAGACTTACATCTTTCCCTTCAAGAAGCCTTTCGCTAAGACTGTTCTTGGGGAATTGGCAAAGGGATAATTGGAAGCCCATAGAGTGCTATGGTGAAAAAGGAAATATCTTCCGTTCAAAACTGGAAAGAAGCTTTCTGAGAAACTGCTCTGTGTTCTGTTAATTCATCTCACAGAGTTACATCCTTCCCTTCAAAAAGCCTTTCGCTAATGCTGTTCTTGTGGAATTGGCAAAGGGATATTTGGAAGCCCATAGAGGGCTATGGTGAAAAAGGAAATATCTTCCGTTCAAAACTAGAAAGAAGCTTTCTGAGAAACTGCTCTGTGTTCTGTTAATTCATCTCACAGAGTTACATCTTTCCCTTCAAGAAGCCTTTCGCTAAGGCTGTTCTTGTGGAATTGGCAAAGGGATATTTGGAAGCCCATAGAGGGCTATGGTGAAAAAGGAAATATCTTCTGTTCAAAACTGGAAAGAAGCTTTCTGAGAAACAGCTCTGTGTTCTGTTAATTCATCTCACAGAGTTACATCTTTCCCTTCAAGAAGCCTTTCGCTAAGGCTGTTTTTCTGGAATTGGCAAAGGGATATTTGGAAGCTCATAGAGGGCTATGGTGAAAAAGGAAATGTCTTCCGTTCAAAACTAGAAAGAAGCTTTCTGAGAAACTGCTCTGTGTTTTGTTAATTCATCTCACAGAGTTACATTTTTCCCTTCAAGAAGCCTTTCGCTAAGGCTGTTCTTGTGGAATTGGCAAAGGGATATTTGGAAGCCCATAGAGGGCTATGGTGAAAAAGGAAATATCTTCCGTTCAAAACTTGAAAGAAGCTTTCTGAGAAACTGCTCTGTGTTCTGTTAATTCATCTCACAGAGTTACATCTTTCCCTTCAAGAAGCCTTTCGCTAAGGCTGTTCTTGTGGAATTGGCAAAGGGATATTTGGAAGCCCACAGAGGGCTATGGTGAAAAAGGAAATATCTTCCGTTCAAAACTGGAAAAAGCTTTCTGAGAAACTGCTCTGTGTTCCGTTAATTCATCTCACAGAGTTACATCTTTCCCTTCAAGAAGCCTTTCGCTAAGGCTGTTCTTGTGGAGTTGGCAAAGGGATATTTGGAAGCCCATAGAGGGCTATGGTGAAAAAGGAAATATATTCCGTTCAAAACTGGAAAGAAGCTTTCTGAGAAACTGCTCTGTGTTCTGTTAATTCATCTCACAGAGTTACATCTTTCCCTTCAAGAAGCCTTTCGCTAAGGCTGTTCTTGTGGAATTGGCAAAGGGATATTTGGAAGCCCATAGAGGGCTATGGTGAAAAAGGAAATATATTCCGTTCAAAACTGGAAAGAAGCTTTCTGAGAAACTGCTCTGTGTTCTGTTAATTCATCTCACAGAGTTACATCTTTCCCTTCAAGAAGCCTTTCGCTAAGGCTGTTTTTGTGGAATTGGCAAAGTAATATTTGGAAGCCCATAGAGGGCTATGGTGAAAAAGGAAATATCTTCCGTTCAGAACTGGAAAGAAACTTTCTGAGAAACTGCTCTCTGTTCTGTTAATTCATCTCACAGAGTTACATCTTTCCCTTCAAGAAGCCTTTCGATAAGGCTGTTCTTGTGGAATTGGCAAAGGGATATTTGGAAGCCCATAGAGGGCTATGGTGAAAAAGGAAATATCTTCCGTTCAAAACTGGAAAGAAGCTTTCTGAGAAACTGCTCTGTGTTCTGTTAATTCATCTCACAGAGTTCCATCTTTCCCTTCAAGAAGCCTTTCGATAAGGCTGTTCTTGTGGAATTGGCAAAGGGATATTTGGAAGCCCATAGAGGGCTATGGTGAAAAAGGAAATATCTTCCGTTCAAAACTGGAAAGAAGCTTTCTGAGAAACTGCTCTGTGTTCTGTTAATTCATCTCACAGAGTTACATCCTTTCCTTCAAGAAGCCTTTCGCTAATGCTGTTCTTGTGGAATTGGCAAAGGGATATTTGGAAGCCCATAGAGCGCTAAGGTGAAAAAGGAAATATCTTCCGTTCAAAACTGGAAAGAAGCTTTATGAGAAACTGTTCTATGTTCTGTTAATTCATCTCACAGAGTTACATCTTTCCCTTCAAGAAGCCTTTCGCTAAGGCTGTTCTTGTGGAATTGGCAAAGGGATATTTGGAAGCCCATAGAGGGCTATGGTGAAAAAGGAAATATCTTCCGTTCAAAACTGGAAAGAAGCTTTCTGAGAAACTGTTCTATATTCTGTTAATTCATCTCACAGAGTTACATCTTTCCCTTCAAGAATCCTTTCGCTAAGGCTGTTCTTGTGGAATTGGCAAAGGGATATTTGGAAGCCCATAGAGGGCTATGGTGAAAAAGGAAATATCTTCCGTTCAAAACTGGAAAGAAGCTTTCTGAGAAACTGCTCTGTGTTCTGTTAATTCATCTCACAGAGTTACATCTTTCCCTTCAAGAAGCCTTTCGCTAAGGCTTTTCTTGTGGAATTGGCAAAGGGATATTTGGAAGCCCATAGAGGGCTATGGTGAAAAAGGAAATATCTTCCGTTCAAAACTGGAAAGAAGCTTTCTGAGAAACTGCTCTGTGTTCTGTTAATCAATCTCACAGAGTTACATCTTTCCCTTCAAGAAGCCTTTCGCTAAGGCTGTTCTTGTGGAATTGGCAAAGGGATATTTGAAAGCCCATAGAGGGCTATGGTGAAAAAGGAAATATCTTCCGTTCAAAAATGGAAAGAAGCTTTCTGAGAAACTGCTCTGTGTTCTGTTAATTCATCTCACAGAGTTACATCTTTCCCTTCAAGAAGCCTTTCGCTAAGGCTGTTCTTGTGGAATTGGCAAAGGGATATTTGGAAGCCCATAGAGGGCTATGGTGAAAAAGGAAATATCTTCTGTTCAAAACTGGAAAGAAGCTTTCTGAGAAACTGCTCTGTGTTCTGTTAATTCATCTCACAGAGTTACATCTTTCCCTTCAAGAAGCCTTTCGCTAAGGCTGTTCTTGTGGAATTGGCAAAGGGATATTTGGAAGCCCATAGAGGGCTATGGTGAAAAAGGAAATGTCTTCCGTTCAAAACTGGAAAGAAGCTTTCTGAGAAACTGCTCTGTGTTCTGTTAATTCATCTCACAGAGTTACATCTTTCCCTTCAAGAAGCCTTTCGCTAAGGCTGTTCTTGTGGAATTGGCAAAGGGATATTTGGAAGCCCATAGAGGGCTATGGTGAAAAAGGAAATATCTTCTGTTCAAAACTGGAAAGAAGCTTTCTGAGAAACTGCTCTGTGTTCTGTTAATTCATCTCACAGAGTTACATCTTTCCCTTCAAGAAGCCTTTCGCTAAGGCTGTTCTTGTTTAATTGGCAAAGGGATATTTGGAAGCCCATAGAGGGCTATGGTGAAAAAGGAAATGTCTTCCGTTCAAAACTGGAAAGAAGCTTTCTGAGAAACTGCTCTGTGTTCTGTTAATTCATCTCACAGAGTTACATCTTTCCCTTCAAGAAGCCTTTCGCTAAGGCTGTTCTTGTGGAATTGGCAAAAGAATATTTGGAAGCCAATAGAGGGCTATGTTGAAAAAGGAAATATCTTCCGTTCAAAACTGGAAAGAAGCTTTCTGAGAAACTGCTCTGTGTTCTGTTAATTCATCTCGCAGAGTTACATCTTTCCCTTCAAGAAGCCTTTCGCTAAGGCTGTTCTTGGGGAATTGGCAAAGGGATAATTGGAAGCCCATAGAGTGCTATGGTGAAAAAGGAAATATCTTCCGTTGAAAACTGGAAAGAAGCTTTCTGAGAAACTGCCCTGTGTTCTCTTAATTCATCTCACAGACTTACATCTTTCCCTTCAAGAAGCCTTTCGCTAAGACTGTTCTTGGGGAATTGGCAAAGGGATAATTGGAAGCCCATAGAGTGCTATGGTGAAAAATGAAATATCTTCCGTTGAAAACTGGAAAGAATCTTTCTGAGAAACTGCTCTGTGTTCTGTTAATTCATCTCACAGAGTTACATCCTTCCCTTCAAAAAGCCTTTCGCTAATGCTGTTCTTGTGGAATTGGCAAAGGGATATTTGGAAGCCCATAGAGGGCTATGGTGAAAAAGGAAATATCTTCCGTTCAAAACTAGAAAGAAGCTTTCTGAGAAACTGCTCTGTGTTCTGTTAATTCATCTCACAGAGTTACATCTTTCCCTTCAAGAAGCCTTTCGCTAAGGCTGTTCTTGTGGAATTGGCAAAGGGATATTTGGAAGCCCATAGAGGGCTATGGTGAAAAAGGAAATATCTTCTGTTCAAAACTGGAAAGAATCTTTCTGAGAAACTGCTCTGTGTTCTGTTAATTCATCTCACAGAGTTACATCTTTCCCTTCAAGAAGCCTTTCGCTAAGGCTGTTCTTGTGGAATTGGCAAAGGGATATTTGGAAGCCCATAGAGGGCTATGGTGAAAAAGGAAATGTCTTCCGTTCAAAACTGGAAAGAAGCTTTCTGAGAAACTGCTCTGTGTTCTGTTAATTCATCTCACAGAGTTACATCTTTCCCTTCAAGAAGCCTTTCGCTAAGGCTGTTCTTGTGGAATTGGCAAAGGGATATTTGGAAGCCCATAGAGGGCTATGGTGAAAAAGGAAATATATTCCGTTCAAAACTGGAAAGAAGCTTTCTGAGAAACTGCTCTGTGTTCTGTTAATTCATCTCACAGAGTTACATCTTTCCCTTCAAGAAGCCTTTCGCTAAGGCTGTTCTTGTGGAATTGGCAAAGGGATATTTGGAAGCCCATAGAGGGCTATGGTGAAAAAGGAAATATATTCCGTTCAAAACTGGAAAGAAGCTTTCTGAGAAACTGCTCTGTGTTCTGTTAATTCATCTCACAGAGTTACATCTTTCCCTTCAAGAAGCCTTTCGCTAAGGCTGTTTTTGTGGAATTGGCAAAGTAATATTTGGAAGCCCATAGAGGGCTATGGTGAAAAAGGAAATATCTTCCGTTCAGAAATGGAAAGAAACTTTCTGAGAAACTGCTCTCTGTTCTGTTAATTCATCTCACAGAGTTACATCTTTCCCTTCAAGAAGCCTTTCGATAAGGCTGTTCTTGTGGAATTGGCAAAGGGATATTTGGAAGCCCATAGAGGGCTATGGTGAAAAAGGAAGTATCTTCCGTTCAAAACTGGAATGAAGCTTTCTGAGAAACTGCTCTGTGTTCTGTTAATTCATCTCACAGATTTACATCTTTCCCTTCCAGAAGCCTTTCGATAAGGCTGTTCTTGTGGAATTGGCAAAGGGATATTTGGAAGCCCATAGAGGGCTATGGTGAAAAAGGAAATATCTTCCGTTCAAAATTGGAAAGAAGCTTTCTGAGAAACTGCTCTGTGTTCTGTTAATTCATCTCACAGAGTTACATCCTTTCCTTCAAGAAGCCTTTCGCTAATGCTGTTCTTGTGGAATTGGCAAAGGGATATTTGGAAGCCCATAGAGCGCTATGGTGAAAAAGGAAATATCTTCCGTTCAAAACTGGAAAGAAGCTTTATGAGAAACTGTTCTATGTTCTGTTAATTCATCTCACAGAGTTACATCTTTCCCTTCAAGAAGCCTTTCGCTAAGGCTGTTCTTGTGGAATTGGCAAAGGGATATTTGGAAGCCCATAGAGGGCTATGGTGAAAAAGGAAATATCTTCCGTTCAAAACTGGAAAGAAGCTTTCTGAGAAACTGTTCTATATTCTGTTAATTCATCTCACAGAGTTACATCTTTCCCTTCAAGAATCCTTTCGCTAAGGCTGTTCTTGTGGAATTGGCAAAGGGATATTTGGAAGCCCATAGAGGGCTATGGTGAAAAAGGAAATATCTTCCGTTCAAAACTGGAAAGAAGCTTTCTGAGAAACTGCTCTGTGTTCTGTTAATTCATCTCACAGAGTTACATCTTTCCCTTCAAGAAGCCTTTCGCTAAGGCTTTTCTTGTGGAATTGGCAAAGGGATATTTGGAAGCCCATAGAGGGCTATGGTGAAAAAGGAAATATCTTCCGTTCAAAACTGGAAAGAAGCTTTCTGAGAAACTGCTCTGTGTTCTGTTAATCAATCTCGCAGAGTTACATCTTTCCCTTCAAGAAGCCTTTCGCTAAGGCTGTTCTTGTGGAATTGGCAAAGGGATATTTGAAAGCCCATAGAGGGCTATGGTGAAAAAGGAAATATCTTCCGTTCAAAACTGGAAAGAAGCTTTCTGAGAAACTGCTCTGTGTTCTGTTAATTCATCTCACAGAGTTACATCTTTCCCTTCAAGAAGCCTTTCGCTAAGGCTGTTCTTGTGGAATTGGCAAAGGGATAATTGGAAGCCCATAGAGTGCTATGGTGAAAAAGGAAATATCTTCCGTTGAAAACTGGAAAGAAGCTTTCTGAGAAACTGCTCTGTGTTCTCTTAATTCATCTCACAGACTTACATCTTTCCCTTCAAGAAGCCTTTCGCTAAGACTGTTCTTGGGGAATTGGCAAAGGGATAATTGGAAGCCCATAGAGTGCTATGGTGAAAAAGGAAATATCTTCCGTTCAAAACTGGAAAGAAGCTTTCTGAGAAACTGCTCTGTGTTCTGTTAATTCATCTCACAGAGTTACATCCTTCCCTTCAAAAAGCCTTTCGCTAATGCTGTTCTTGTGGAATTGGCAAAGGGATATTTGGAAGCCCATAGAGGGCTATGGTGAAAAAGGAAATATCTTCCGTTCAAAACTAGAAAGAAGCTTTCTGAGAAACTGCTCTGTGTTCTGTTAATTCATCTCACAGAGTTACATCTTTCCCTTCAAGAAGCCTTTCGCTAAGGCTGTTCTTGTGGAATTGGCAAAGGGATATTTGGAAGCCCATAGAGGGCTATGGTGAAAAAGGAAATATCTTCTGTTCAAAACTGGAAAGAAGCTTTCTGAGAAACAGCTCTGTGTTCTGTTAATTCATCTCACAGAGTTACATCTTTCCCTTCAAGAAGCCTTTCGCTAAGGCTGTTTTTCTGGAATTGGCAAAGGGATATTTGGAAGCTCATAGAGGGCTATGGTGAAAAAGGAAATGTCTTCCGTTCAAAACTAGAAAGAAGCTTTCTGAGAAACTGCTCTGTGTTTTGTTAATTCATCTCACAGAGTTACATTTTTCCCTTCAAGAAGCCTTTCGCTAAGGCTGTTCTTGTGGAATTGGCAAAGGGATATTTGGAAGCCCATAGAGGGCTATGGTGAAAAAGGAAATATCTTCCGTTCAAAACTTGAAAGAAGCTTTCTGAGAAACTGCTCTGTGTTCTGTTAATTCATCTCACAGAGTTACATCTTTCCCTTCAAGAAGCCTTTCGCTAAGGCTGTTCTTGTGGAATTGGCAAAGGGATATTTGGAAGCCCACAGAGGGCTATGGTGAAAAAGGAAATATCTTCCGTTCAAAACTGGAAAAAGCTTTCTGAGAAACTGCTCTGTGTTCCGTTAATTCATCTCACAGAGTTACATCTTTCCCTTCAAGAAGCCTTTCGCTAAGGCTGTTCTTGTGGAGTTGGCAAAGGGATATTTGAAAGCCCATAGAGGGCTATGGTGAAAAAGGAAATATCTTCCGTTCAAAACTGGAAAGAAGCTTTCTGAGAAACTGCTCTGTGTTCTGTTAATTCATCTCACAGAGTTACATCTTTCCCTTCAAGAAGCCTTTCGCTAAGGCTGTTCTTATGGAATTGGCAAAGGGATATTTGGAAGCCCACAGAGGGCTATGGTGAAAAAGGAAATAAATTCCGTTCAAAAGTGGAAAGAAGCTTTCTGAGAAACTGCTCTGTGTTCTGTTAATTCATCTCACAGAGTTACATCTTTCCCTTCAAGATGCCTTTCGCTAAGGCTGTTCTTGTGTAATTGGCAAAGTAATATTTGGAAGCCCATAGAGGGCTATGGTGAAAAAGTAAATATCTTCCGTTCAAAACTGGAAAGAATCTTTCTGAGAAACTGCTCTCTGTTCTGTTAATTCATCTCACAGAGTTACATCTTTCCCTTCAAGAAGCCTTTCGATAAGGCTGTTCTTGTGGAATTGGCAAAGGGATATTTCGAAGCCCATAGAGGGCTATGGTGAAAAAGGAAATATCTTCCGTTCAAAACTGGAAAGAAGCTTTCTGAGAAACTGCTCTGTGTTCTGTTAATTCATCTCACAGATTTACATCTTTCCCTTCAAGAAGCCTTTCGATAAGGCTGTTCTTGTTGAATTGGCAAAGGGATATTTGGAAGCCCATAGAGGGCTATGGTGAAAAAGGAAATATCTTCCGTTCAAAACTGGAAAGAAGCTTTCTGAGAAACTGCTCTGTGTTCTGTTAATTCATCTCACAGAGTTACATCCTTCCCTTCAAAAAGCCTTTCGCTAAGGCTGTTCTTGTGGAATTGGCAAAGGGATATTTGGAAGCCCATAGAGCGCTATGGTGAAAAAGGAAATATCTTCCGTTCAAAACTGGAAAGAAGCTTTCTGAGAAACTGTTCTATGTTCTGTTAATTCATCTCACAGAGTTACATCTTTCCCTTCAAGAAGCCTTTCGCTAAGGCTGTTCTTGTGTAATTGGCAAAGGGATATTTGGAAGCCCATAGAGGGCTATGGTGAAAAAGGAAATATCTTCCGTTCAAAGCTGGAAAGAAGCTTTCTGAGAAACTGTTCTATATTCTGTTAATTCATCTCACAGAGTTACATCTTTCCCTTCAAGAATCCTTTCGCTAAGGCTGTTCTTGTGGAATTGGCAAAGGGATATTTGGAAGCCCATAGAGGGCTATGGTGAAAAAGGAAATATCTTCCGTTCAAAACTGGAAAGAAGCTTTCTGAGAAACTGCTCTGTGTTCTGTTAATTCATCTCACAGAGTTACATCTTTCCCTTCAAGAAGCCTTTCGCTAAGGCTTTTCTTGTGGAATTGGCAAAGGGATATTTGGAAGCCCATAGAGGGCTATGGTGAAAAAGGAAATATCTTCCGTTCAAAACTGGAAAGAAGCTTTCTGAGAAACTGCTCTGTGTTCTGTTAATTCATCTCACAGAGTTACATCTCTCCCTTCAAGAAGCCTTTCGCTAAGGCTGTTCTTGTGGAATTGGCAAAGGGATATTTGAAAGCCCATAGAGGGCTATGGTGAAAAAGGAAATATCTTCCGTTCAAAACTGGAAAGAAGCTTTCTGAGAAACTGCTCTGTGTTCTGTTAATTCATCTCACAGAGTTACATCTTTCCCTTCAAGAAGCCTTTCGCTAAGTCTGTTCTTGTGGAATTGGCAAAGGGATATTTGGAAGCCCATAGAGGGTTATGGTGAAAAAGGAAATATCTTCTGTTCAAAACTGGAAAGAAGCTTTCTGAGAAACTGCTCTGTGTTCTGTTAATTCATCTCACAGAGTTACATCTTTCCCTTCAAGAAGCCTTTCGCTAAGGCTGTTCTTGTGGAATTGGCAAAGGGATATTTGGAAGCCCATAGAGGGCTATAGTGAAAAAGGAAATGTCTTCCATTCAAAACTGGAAAGAAGCTTTCTGAGAAACTGCTATGTGTTCTGTTAATTCATTTCACAGAGTTACATCTTTCCCTTCAAGAAGCCTTTCGCTAAGGCTGTTCTTGTGGAATTGGCAAAGGGATATTTCGAAGCCCATAGAGGGCTATGGTGAAAAAGGAAATATCTTCCGTTCAAAACTGGAAAGAAGCTTTCTGAGAAACTGCTCTGTGTTCTGTTAATTCATCTCACAGAGTTACATCTTTCCCTTCAAGAAGCCTTTCGCTAAGGCTGTTCTTGTGGAATTGGCAAAGGGATATTTGGAAGCCCATAGAGGGCTATGGTGAAAAAGGAAATATCTTCCCTTCAAAACTGGAAAAAAGCTTTCTGAGAAACTGCTTTGTGTTCTGTTAATTCATCTCACAGAGTTACATCTTTCCCTTCAAGAAGACTTTCGCTAAGGCTGTTCTTGTGGAATTGGCAAAGGGATATTTGGAAGCCCATAGAGGGCTATGGTGAAAAAGGAAATATCTTCCGTTCAAAACTGGAAAGAAGCTTTCTGAGAAACTGCTCTGTGTTCTGTTAATTCATCTCACAGAGTTACATCTTTCCCTTCAAGAAGCCTTTTGCTAAGGCTGTTCTTGTGGAATTGGCAAAAGAATATTTGGAAGCCCTTAGAGGGCTATGTTGAAAAAGGAAATATCTTCCGTTCAAAACTGGAAAGAAGCTTTCTGAGAAACTGCTCTGTGTTCTGTTAATTCATCTCGCAGAGTTACATCTTTCCCTTCAAGAAGCCTTTCGCTAAGGCTGTTCTTGTGGAATTGGCAAAGGGATAATTGGAAGCCCATAGAGTGCTATGGTGAAAAAGGAAATATCTTCCGTTGAAAACTGGAAAGAAGCTTTCTGAGAAACTGCTCTGTGTTCTGTTAATGCATCTCACAGAGTTACATCTTTCCCTTCAAGAAGCTTTTCGCTAAGGCTGTTGTTGTGGAATTGGCAAAGGGATATTTGGAAGCCCATAGAGGGCTATGGTGAAAAAGGAAATATCTTCCGTTCAAAACTGGAAAGAAGCTTTCTGAGAAACTGCTCTGTGTTCTGTTAATTCATCTCACTGAGTTACATCTTTCCCTTCAAGAAGCCTTTCGCTAAGGCTGTTCTTGTGGAATTGGCAAAGGGATATTTGGAAGCCCATAGAGGGCTATGGTGAAAAAGGAAATATCTTCCGTTCAAAACTGGAAAGAAGCTTTCTGAGAAACTGCTCTGTGTTCTGTTAATTCATCTCACAGAATTACATCCTTCCCTTCAAAAAGCCTTTCGCTAATGCTGTTCTTGTGGAATTGGCAAAGGGATATTTGGAAGCCCATAGAGGGCTATGGTGAAAAAGGAAATATCTTCCGTTCAAAACTGGAAAGAAGCTTTCTGAGAAACTGCTCTGTGTTCTGTTAATTCATCTCACAGAGTTACATCTTTCCCTTCAAGAAGCCTTTCGCTAAGACTGTTCTTGTGGAATTGGCAAAGGGATATTTGGAAGAGCATAGAGGCCTATGGTGAAAAAGGAAATATCTTCCGTTCAAAACTGGAAAGAAGCTTTCTGAGAAACTGCTCTTTGTTCTGTTAATTCATCTCACAGAGTTACATCTTTCCCTTCAAGAAGCCTTTCGCTAAGGCTGTTCTTGTGGAATTGGCAAAGGGATATTTGGAAGCCCTTAGAGGGCTATGGTGAAAAAGGAAATATCTTCCGTTCAAAACTGTAAAGAAGCTTTCTGAGAAACTGCTTTGTGTTCTGTTAATCCATCTCACAGAGTTACATCTTTCCCTTCAAGAAGCCTTTCGCTAAGGCTGTTCTTGTGGAATTGGCAAAGGGATATTTGGAAGCCCATAGAGGGCTATGGTGAAAAAGGAAATATCTTCCGTTCAAAACTGGAAAGAAGCTTTCTGAGAAACTGCTCTGTGTTCTGTTAATTCATCTCACAGAGTTACATCTTTCCCTTCAAGAAGCCTTTCGCTAAGGCTGTTCTTCTGGAATTGGCAAAGGGATATTTGGAAGCCCATAGAGGTCTATGGTGAAAAAGGAAATATCTTCCGTTCAAAACTGGAAAGAAGCTTTCTGAGAAACTGCTCTGTGTTCTGTTAATTCATCTCACAGAGTTACATCTTTCCCTTCAAGAAGCCTTTCGCTAAGGCTGTTCTTGTGGAATTGGCAAAGGGATATTTGGAAGCCCATAGAGGGCTATGGTGAAAAAGGAAATATCTTCCGTTCAAAACTGGAAAGAAGCTTTCTGAGAAACTGCTCTGTGTTCTGTTAATTCATCTCACAGAGTTACATCTTTCCCTTCAAGAAGCCTTTCGCTAAGACTGTTCTTGTGGAATTGGCAAAGGGATATTTGGAAGAGCATAGAGGCCTATGGTGAAAAAGGAAATATCTTCCGTTCAAAACTGGAAAGAAGCTTTCTGAGAAACTGCTCTTTGTTCTGTTAATTCATTTCACAGAGTTACATCTTTCCCTTCAAGAAGCCTTTCGCTAAGACTGTTCTTGTGGAATTGGCAAAGGGATATTTGGAAGCCTATAGAGGGCTATGGTGAAAAAGGAAATATCTTCCGTTCAAAACTGGAAAGAAGCTTTCTGAGAAACTGCTTTGTGTTCTGTTAATCCATCTCACAGAGTTACATCTTTCCCTTCAAGAAGCCTTTCGCTAAGGCTGTTCTTGTGGAATTGGCAAAGGGATATTTGGAAGCCCATAGAGGGCTATGGTGAAAAAGGAAATATCTTCCGTTCAAAAGTGGAAAGAAGCTTTCTGAGAAACTGCTCTGTGTTCTGTTAATTCATCTCACAGAGTTACATCTTTCCCTTCAAGAAGCCTTTCGCTAAGGCTGTTCTTGTGGAATTGGCAAAGGGATATTTGGAAGCCCATAGAGGGCTATGGTGAAAAAGGAAATATCTTCCGTTCAAAACTGGAAAGAAGCTTTCTGAGAAACTGCTCTGTGTTCTCTTAATTCATCTCACAGAGTTACATCTTTCCCTTCAAGAAGCCTTTCGCTAAGGCTGTTCTTGTGGAATTGGCAAAGGGATATTTGGAAGCCCATAGAGGGCTATGGTGAAAAAGGAAATAGCTTCCGTTCAAAACTGCAAAGAAGCTTTCTGAGAAACTGCTCTGTGTTCTGTTAATTCATCTCACAGAGTTACATCTTTCCCTTCAAGAAGCCTTTCGCTAAGGCTGTTCTTGTGGAATTGGCAAAGGGATATTTGGAAGCCCATAGAGGGCTATGGTGAAAAAGGAAATATCTTCCGTTCAAAACTGGAAAGAAGCTTTCTGAGAAACTGCTCTGTGTTCTGTTAATTCATCTCACAGAGTTACATCTTTCCCTTCAAAAAGCCTTTCGCTAAGGCTGTTCTTGTGGAATTGGCAAAGGGATATTTGGAAGCCCATAGAGGGCTACGGTGAGAAAGGAAATATCTTCCGTTCAAAACTGCAAAGAAGCTTTCTGAGAAACTGCTCTGTGTTCTGTTAATTCATCTCACAGAGTTACACCTTCCCTTCAAGAAGCCCTTCGCTAAGGCTGTTCTTGTGGAATTGGCAAAGGGATATTTGGAAGCCCCTAGAGAGCTATGGTGAAAAAGGAAATATCTTCCGTTCAAAACTGGAAAGAAGCTTTCTGAGAAACTGCTCTGTGTTCTGTTAATTCATCTCACAGAGTTACATCTTTCCCTTCAAGAAGCCTTTCGCTAAGGCTGTTCTTGTGAATTGGCAAAGGGATATTTGGAAGCCCACAGAGGGCTATGGTGAAAAAGGAAATAAATTCCGTTCAAAAGTGGAAAGAAGCTTTCTGAGAAACTGCTCTGTGTTCTGTTAATTCATCTCACAAAGTTACATCTTTCCCTTCAAGATGCCTTTCGCTAAGGCTGATCTTGTGTAATTGGCAAAGTAATATTTGGAAGCCCATAGAGGGCTATGGTTAAAAAGGAAATATCTTCTGTTCAAAACTGGAAAGAAGCTTTCTGAGAAACTGCTCTGTGTTCTGTTAATTCATCTCACAGAGTTACATCTTTCCCTTCAAGAAGCCTTTCGCTAAGGCTGTTCTTGTGGAATTGGCAAAGGGATATTTGAAAGCCCATAGAGGACTATGGTGAAAAAGGAAATGTCTTCCGTTCAAAACTGGAAAGAAGCTTTCTGAGAAACTGCTCTGTGTTCTGTTAATTCATCTCACAGAGTTACATCTTTCCCTTCAAGAAGCCTTTCGCTAAGGCTGTTCTTGTGGAATTGGCAAAGGGATATTTGGAAGCCCACAGAGGGCTATGGTGAAAAAGGAAATAAATTCCGTTCAAAAGTGGAAAGAAGCTTTCTGAGAAACTGCTCTGTGTTCTGTTAATTCATCTCACAGAGTTACATCTTTCCCTTCAAGATGCCTTTCGCTAAGACTGTTCTTGTGTAATTGGCAAAGTAATATTTGGAAGCCCATAGAGGGCTATGGTGAAAAAAGAAATATCTTTCGTTCAAAACTAGAAAGAAACTTTCTGAGAAACTGCTCTCTGTTCTGTTAATTCATCTCACAGAGTTACATCTTTCCCTTCAAGAAGCCTTTCGATAAGGCTGTTCTTGTGGAATTGGCAAAGGGATATTTCGAAGCCCATAGAGGGCTATGGTGAAAAAGGAAATATCTTCCGTTCAAAACTGGAAAGAAGCTTTCTGAGAAACTGTTCTGTGTTCTGTTAATTCATCTCACAGAGTTACATCTTTCCCTTCAAGAAGCCTTTCGCTAAGGCTGTTCTTGTGGAATTGGCAAAGGGATATTTGGAAGCCCATAGAGGGCTATGGTGAAAAAGGAAATATCTTCCGTTCAAAACTGGAAAGAAGCTTTCTGAGAAACTGTTCTATGTTCTGTTAATTCATCTCACAGAGTTACATCTTTCCCTTCAAGAATCCTTTCGCTAAGGCTGTTCTTGTGGAATTGGCAAAGGGATATTTGGAAGCCCATAGAGGGCTATGGTGAAAAAGGAAATATCTTCCGTTCAAAACTGGAAAGAAGCTTTCTGAGAAACTGCTCTGTGTTCTGTTAATTCATCTCACAGAGTTACATCTTTCCCTTCAAGAAGCCTTTCGCTAAGGCTTTTCTTGTGGAATTGGCAAAGGGATATTTGGAAGCCCATAGAGGGCTATGGTGAAAAAGGAATATCTTCAGTTCAAAACTGGAAAGAAGCTTTCTGAGAAACTGCTCTGTGTTCTGTTAATTCATCTCACAGAGTTACATCTTTCCCTTCAAGAAGCCTTTCGATAAGGCTGTTCTTGTGGAATTGGCAAAGGGATATTTGGAAGCCCATAGAGGGCTATGGTGAAAAAGGAAATATCTTCGTTCAAAACTGGAAAGAAGCTTTCTGAGAAACTGCTCTGTGTTCTGTTAATTCATCTCACAGAGTTACATCTTTCCATTCAAGAAGCCTTTCGCTAAGGCTGTTCTTGTGGAATTGGCAAAGGGATATTTGGAAGCCCATAGAGGACTATGGTGAAAAAGGAAATGTCTTCCGTTCAAAACTGGAAAGAAGCTTTCTGAGAAACTGCTCTGTGTTCTGTTAATTCATCTCACAGAGTTACATCTTTCCCTTCAAGAAGCCTTTCGCTAAGGCTGTTCTTGTGGAATTGGCAAAGGGATATTTGGAAGCCCACAGAGGGCTATGGTGAAAAAGGAAATAAATTCCGTTCAAAAGTGGAAAGAAGCTTTCTGAGAAACTGCTCTGTGTTCTGTTAATTCATCTCACAGAGTTACATCTTTCCCTTCAAGATGCCTTTCGCTAAGGCTGTTCTTGTGTAATTGGCAAAGTAATATTTGGAAGCCCATAGAGGGCTATGGTTAAAAAGGAAATATCTTCTGTTCAAAACTGGAAAGAAGCTTTCTGAGAAACTGCTCTGTGTTCTGTTAATTCATCTCACAGAGTTACATCTTTCCCTTCAAGAAGCCTTTCGCTAAGGCTGTTCTTGTGGAATTGGCAAAGTGATATTTGGAAGCCCATAGAGGACTATGGTGAAAAAGGAAATGTCTTCCGTTCAAAACTGGAAAGAAGCTTTCTGAGAAACTGCTCTGTGTTCTGTTAATTCATCTCACAGAGTTACATCTTTCCCTTCAAGAAGCCTTTCGCTAAGGCTGTTCTTGTGGAATTGGCAAAGGGATATTTGGAAGCCCATAGAGGGCTATGGTGAAAAAGGAAATATCTTCCGTTCAAAACTGGAAAGAAGCTTTCTGAGAAACTGCTCTGTGTTCTGTTAATTCATCTCACAGAGTTACATCTTTCCCTTCAAGAAGCCTTTCGCTAAGGCTGTTCTTGTGGAATTGGCAAAGGGATATTTGGAAGCCCACAGAGGGCTATGGTGAAAAAGGAAATAAATTCCGTTCAAAAGTGGAAAGAAGCTTTCTGAGAAACTGCTCTGTGTTCTGTTAATTCATCTCACAGAGTTACATCTTTCCCTTCAAGATGCCTTTCGCTAAGGCTGTTCTTGTGTAATTGGCAAAGTAATATTTGGAAGCCCATAGAGGGCTATGGTGAAAAAGGAAATATCTTCCGTTCAAAACTAGAAAGAAACTTTCTGAGAAACTGCTCTCTGTTGTGTTAATTCATCTCACAGAGTTACATCTTTCCCTTCAAGAAGCCTTTCGCTAAGGCTGTTCTTGTGGAATTGGCAAAGGGATATTTGGAAGCCCATAGAGGGCTACGGTGAGAAAGGAAATATCTTCCGTTCAAAACTGCAAAGAAGCTTTCTGAGAAACTGCTCTGTGTTCTGTTAATTCATCTCACAGAGTTACACCTTCCCTTCAAGAAGCCCTTCCCTAAGGCTGTTCTTGTGGAATTGGCAAAGGGATATTTGGAAGAGCATAGAGGCCTATGGTGAAAAAGGAAATATCTTCCGTTCAGAACTCGAAAGAAGCTTTCTGAGAAACTGCTCTGTGTTCTGTTAATTCATCTCACAGAGTTACATCTTTCCCTTCAAGAAGCCTTTCGCTAAGGTTGTTCTGTGGAATTGGCAAAGGGATATTTGGAAGCCCATAGAGGGCTACGGTGAAAAAGGAAATATCTTCCGTTCAAAACTGGAAAGAAGCTTTCTGAGAAACTGCTTTGTGTTCTCTTAATCCATCTCACAGAGTTCCATCTTTCCCTTCAAGAAGCCTTTCGCTAAGGCTGTTCTTGTGGAATTGGCAAAGGGATATTTGGAAGCCCATAGAGGGCTATGGTGAAAAAGGAAATATCTTCCGTTCAAAACTGGAAAGAAGCTTTCTGAGAAACTGCTCTGTGTTCTGTTAATTCATCTCACAGAGTTACATCCTTCCCTTCAAAAAGCCTTTCGCTAATGCTGTTCTTGTGGAATTGGCAAAGGGATATTTGGAAGCCCATAGAGGGCTATGGTGAAAAAGGAAATATCTTACGTTCAAAACTGGAAAGAAGCTTTCTGAGAAACTGCTCTGTGTTCTGTTAATTCATCTCACAGAGTTACATCTTTCCCTTCAAGAAGCCTTTCGCTAAGACTGTTCTTGTGGAATTGGCAAAGGGATATTTGGAAGAGCATAGAGGCCTGTCGTGAAAAAGGAAATATCTTCCGTTCAAAACTGGAAACAAGCTTTCTGAGAAACTGCTCTGTGTTCTGTTAATTCATCTCACAGAGTTACATCTTTCCCTTCAAGAAGCCTTTCGCTAAGACTGTTCTTGTGGAATTGGCAAAGGGATATTTGGAAGAGCATAGAGGCCTATGGTGAAAAAGGAAATATCTTCCGTTCAAAACTGGAAAGAAGCTTTCTGAGAAACTGCTCTTTGTTCTGTTAATTCATCTCACAGAGTTACATCTTTCCCTTCAAGAAGCCTTTCGCTAAGGCTGTTCTTGTGGAATTGGCAAAGGGATATTTGGAAGCCCTTAGAGGGCTATGGTGAAAAAGGAAATATCTTCCGTTCAAAACTGTAAAGAAGCTTTCTGAGAAACTGCTTTGTGTTCTGTTAATCCATCTCACAGAGTTACATCTTTCCCTTCAAGAAGCCTTTCGCTAAGGCTGTTCTTGTGGAATTGGCAAAGGGATATTTGGAAGCCCATAGAGGGCTATGGTGAAAAAGGAAATATCTTCCGTTCAAAACTGGAAAGAAGCTTTCTGAGAAACTGCTCTGTGTTCTGTTAATTCATCTCACAGAGTTACATCTTTCCCTTCAAGAAGCCTTTCGCTAAGGCTGTTCTTCTGGAATTGGCAAAGGGATATTTGGAAGCCCATAGAGGTCTATGGTGAAAAAGGAAATATCTTCCGTTCAAAACTGGAAAGAAGCTTTCTGAGAAACTGCTCTGTGTTCTGTTAATTCATCTCACAGAGTTACATCTTTCCCTTCAAGAAGCCTTTCGCTAAGGCTGTTCTTGTGGAATTGGCAAAGGGATATTTGGAAGCCCATAGAGGGCTATGGTGAAAAAGGAAATATCTTCCGTTCAAAACTGGAAAGAAGCTTTCTGAGAAACTGCTCTGTGTTCTGTTAATTCATCTCACAGAGTTACATCTTTCCCTTCAAGAAGCCTTTCGCTAAGACTGTTCTTGTGGAATTGGCAAAGGGATATTTGGAAGAGCATAGAGGCCTATGGTGAAAAAGGAAATATCTTCCGTTCAAAACTGGAAAGAAGCTTTCTGAGAAACTGCTCTTTGTTCTGTTAATTCATTTCACAGAGTTACATCTTTCCCTTCAAGAAGCCTTTCGCTAAGACTGTTCTTGTGGAATTGGCAAAGGGATATTTGGAAGCCTATAGAGGGCTATGGTGAAAAAGGAAATATCTTCCGTTCAAAACTGGAAAGAAGCTTTCTGAGAAACTGCTTTGTGTTCTGTTAATCCATCTCACAGAGTTACATCTTTCCCTTCAAGAAGCCTTTCGCTAAGGCTGTTCTTGTGGAATTGGCAAAGGGATATTTGGAAGCCCATAGAGGGCTATGGTGAAAAAGGAAATATCTTCCGTTCAAAAGTGGAAAGAAGCTTTCTGAGAAACTGCTCTGTGTTCTGTTAATTCATCTCACAGAGTTACATCTTTCCCTTCAAGAAGCCTTTCGCTAAGGCTGTTCTTGTGGAATTGGCAAAGGGATATTTGGAAGCCCATAGAGGGCTATGGTGAAAAAGGAAATGTCTTCCGTTCAAAACTGGAAAGAAGCTTTCTGAGAAACTGCTCTGTGTTCTGTTAATTCATCTCACAGAGTTACATCTTTCCCTTCAAGAAGCCTTTCGCTAAGGCTGTTCTTGTGGAATTGGCAAAGGGATATTTGGAAGCCCACAGAGGGCTATGGTGAAAAAGGAAATAAATTCCGTTCAAAAGTGGAAAGAAGCTTTCTGAGAAACTGCTCTGTGTTCTGTTAATTCATCTCACAGAGTTACATCTTTCCCTTCAATATGCCTTTCGCTAAGACTGTTCTTGTGTAATTGGCAAAGTAATATTTGGAAGCCCATAGAGGGCTATGGTGAAAAAAGAAATATCTTTCGTTCAAAACTAGAAAGAAACTTTCTGAGAAACTGCTCTCTGTTCTGTTAATTCATCTCACAGAGTTACATCTTTCCCTTCAAGAAGCCTTTCGATAAGGCTGTTCTTGTGGAATTGGCAAAGGGATATTTCGAAGCCCATAGAGGGCTATGGTGAAAAAGGAAATATCTTCCGTTCAAAACTGGAAAGAAGCTTTCTGAGAAACTGTTCTGTGTTCTGTTAATTCATCTCACAGAGTTACATCTTTCCCTTCAAGAAGCCTTTCGCTAAGGCTGTTCTTGTGGAATTGGCAAAGGGATATTTGGAAGCCCATAGAGGGCTATGGTGAAAAAGGAAATATCTTCCGTTCAAAACTGGAAAGAAGCTTTCTGAGAAACTGTTCTATGTTCTGTTAATTCATCTCACAGAGTTACATCTTTCCCTTCAAGAATCCTTTCTCTAAGGCTGTTCTTGTGGAATTGGCAAAGGGATATTTGGAAGCCCATAGAGGGCTATGGTGAAAAAGGAAATATCTTCCGTTCAAAACTGGAAAGAAGCTTTCTGAGAAACTGCTCTGTGTTCTGTTAATTCATCTCACAGAGTTACATCTTTCCCTTCAAGAAGCCTTTCGCTAAGGCTTTTCTTGTGGAATTGGCAAAGGGATATTTGGAAGCCCATAGAGGGCTATGGTGAAAAAGGAATATCTTCAGTTCAAAACTGGAAAGAAGCTTTCTGAGAAACTGCTCTGTGTTCTGTTAATTCATCTCACAGAGTTACATCTTTCCCTTCAAGAAGCCTTTCGCTAAGGCTGTTCTTGTGGAATTGGCAAAGGGATATTTGGAAGCCCATAGAGGGCTATGGTGAAAAAGGAAATATCTTCGTTCAAAACTGGAAAGAAGCTTTCTGAGAAACTGCTCTGTGTTCTGTTAATTCATCTCACAGAGTTACATCTTTCCCTTCAAGAAGCCTTTCGCTAAGGCTGTTCTTGTGGAATTGGCAAAGGGATATTTGGAAGCCCATAGAGGACTATGGTGAAAAAGGAAATGTCTTCCGTTCAAAACTGGAAAGAAGCTTTCTGAGAAACTGCTCTGTGTTCTGTAAATTCATCTCACAGAGTTACATCTTTCCCTTCAAGAAGCCTTTCGCTAAGGCTGTTCTTGTGGAATTGGCAAAGGGATATTTGGAAGCCCACAGAGGGCTATGGTGAAAAAGGAAATAAATTCCGTTCAAAAGTGGAAAGAAGCTTTCTGAGAAACTGCTCTGTGTTCTGTTAATTCATCTCACAGAGTTACATCTTTCCCTTCAAGATGCCTTTCGCTAAGGCTGTTCTTGTGTAATTGGCAAAGTAATATTTGGAAGCCCATAGAGGGCTATGGTTAAAAAGGAAATATCTTCTGTTCAAAACTGGAAAGAAGCTTTCTGAGAAACTGCTCTGTGTTCTGTTAATTCATCTCACAGAGTTACATCTTTCCCTTCAAGAAGCCTTTCGCTAAGGCTGTTCTTGTGGAATTGGCAAAGTGATATTTGGAAGCCCATAGAGGACTATGGTGAAAAAGGAAATGTCTTCCGTTCAAAACTGGAAAGAAGCTTTCTGAGAAACTGCTCTGTGTTCTGTTAATTCATCTCACAGAGTTACATCTTTCCCTTCAAGAAGCCTTTCGCTAAGGCTGTTCTTGTGGAATTGGCAAAGGGATATTTGGAAGCCCATAGAGGGCTATGGTGAAAAAGGAAATATCTTCCGTTCAAAACTGGAAAGAAGCTTTCTGAGAAACTGCTCTGTGTTCTGTTAATTCATCTCACAGAGTTACATCTTTCCCTTCAAGAAGCCTTTCGCTAAGGCTGTTCTTGTGGAATTGGCAAAGGGATATTTGGAAGCCCACAGAGGGCTATGGTGAAAAAGGAAATAAATTCCGTTCAAAAGTGGAAAGAAGCTTTCTGAGAAACTGCTCTGTGTTCTGTTAATTCATCTCACAGAGTTACATCTTTCCCTTCAAGAAGCCTTTCGCTAAGGCTGTTCTTGTGGAATTGGCAAAGGGATATTTGGAAGCCCATAGAGGGCTATGGTGAAAAAGGAAATATCTTCTGTTCAAAACTGGAAAGAAGCTTTCTGAGAAACTGCTCTGTGTTCTGTTAATTCATTTCACAGAGTTACATCTTTCCCTTCAAGAAGCCTTTCGATAAGGTTGTTCTTGTGGAAATGGCAAAGGGATATTTGGAAGCCCATAGAGGGCTATGGTGAAAAAGGAAATGTCTTCCGTTCAAAACTGGAAAGAAGCTTTCTGAGAAACTGCTCTGTGTTCTGTTAATTCATCTCAAAGAGTTACATCTTTCCCTTCAAGAAGCCTTTCGCTAAGGCTGTTCTTGTGGAATTGGCAAAGGGATATTTGGAAGCCCATAGAGGGCTATGGTGAAAAAGGAAATATCTTCCGTTCAAAACTGGAAAGAAGCTTTCTGAGAAACTGCTCTGTGTTCTGTTAATTCATCTCACAGAGTTACATCTTTCCCTTCAAGAAGCCTTTCGCTAAGGCTGTTCTTGTGGAATTGGCAAAGGGATATTTGGAAGCCCATAGAGGGCTATGGTGAAAAAGGAAATATCTTCTGTTCAAAACTGGAAAGAAGCTTTCTGAGAAACTGCTCTGTGTTCTGTTAATTCATTTCACAGAGTTACATCTTTCCCTTCAAGAAGCCTTTCGATAAGATTGTTCTTGTGGAAATGGCAAAGGGATATTTGGAAGCCCATAGAGGGCTATGGTGAAAAAGGAAATGTCTTCCGTTCAAAACTGGAAAGAAGCTTTCTGAGAAACTGCTCTGTGTTCTGTTAATTCATCTCACAGAGTTACATCTTTCCCTTCAAGAAGCCTTTCGCTAAGGCTGTTCTTGTGGAATTGGCAAAGGGATATTTGGAAGCCCATAGAGGGCTATGGTGAAAAAGGAAATATCTTCCGTTCAAAACTGGAAAGAAGCTTTCTGAGAAACTGCTCTGTGTTCTGTTAATTCATCTCACAGAGTTACATCTTTCGATTCAAGAAGCCTTTCGCTAAGGCTGTTCTTGTGGAATTGGCAAAGGGATATTTGGAAGCCCACAGAGGGCTATGGTGAAAAAGGAAATAAATTCCGTTCAAAAGTGGAAAGAAGCTTTCTGAGAAACTGCTCTGTGTTCTGTTAATTCATCTCACAGAGTTACATCTTTCCCTTCAAGATGCCTTTCGCTAAGGCTGTTCTTGTGTAATTGGCAAAGTAATATTTGGAAGCCCATGGAGGGCTATGGTGAAAAAGGAAATATCTTCCGTTCAAAACTGGAAAGAAACTTTCTGAGAAACTGCTCTCTGTTCTGTTAATTCATCTCACAGAGTTACATCTTTCCCTTCAAGAAGCCTTTCGATAAGGCTGTTCTTGTGGAATTGGCAAAAGGATATTTGGAAGCCCATAGAGGGCTATGGTGAAAAAGGAAATATCTTCCGTTCAAAACTGGAAAGAAGCTTTCTGAGAAACTGCTCTGTGTTCTGTTAATTCATCTCACTGATTTACATCTTTACCTTCAAGAAGCCTTTCGATAAGGTTGTTCTTGTGGAATTGGCAAAGGGATATTTGGAAGCCCATAGAGGGCTATGGTGAAAAAGGAAATATCTTCCGTTCAAAACTGGAAAGAAGCTTTCTGAGAAACTGCTCTGTGTTCTGTTAATTCATCTCACAGAGTTACATCCTTCCTTTCAAGAAGCCTTTCGCTAATGCTGTTCTTGTGGAATTGGCAAAGGGATATTTGGAAGCCCATAGAGCGCTATGGTGAAAAAGGAAATATCTTCCGTTCAAAACTGGAAAGAAGCTTTCTGAGAAACTGTTCTATGTTCTGTTAATTCATCTCACAGAGTTACATCTTTCCCTTCAAGAAGCCTTTCGCTAAGGCTGTTCTTGTGGAATTGGCAAAGGGATATTTGGAAGCCCATAGAGGGCTATGGTGAAAAAGGAAATATCTTCCGTTCAAAACTGGAAAGAAGCTTTCTGAGAAACTGTTCTATATTCTGTTAATTCATCTCACAGAGTTACATCTTTCCCTTCAAGAATCCTTTCGCTAAGGCTGTTCTTGTGGAATTGGCAAAGGGATATTTGGAAGCCCATAGAGGGCTATGGTGAAAAAGGAAATATCTTCCTTTCAAAACTGGAAAGAAGCTTTCTGAGAAACTGCTCTGTGTTCTGTTAACTCATCTCACAGAGTTACATCTTTCCCTTCAAGAAGCCTTTCGCTAAGGCTGTTCTTGTGGAATTGGCAAAGGGATATTTGGAAGCCCATAGAGGGCTATGGTGAAAAAGGAAATGTCTTCCGTTCAAAACTGGAAAGAAGCTTTCTGAGAAACTGCTCTGTGTTCTGTTAATTCATCACACAGAGTTACATCTTTCCCTTCAAGAAGCCTTTCGCTAAGGCTGTTCTTGTGGAATTGGCAAAGGGATATTTGGAAGCCCATAGAGGGCTATGGTGAAAAAGGAAATGTCTTCCGTTCAAAACTGGAAAGAAGCTTTCTGAGAAACTGCTCTGTGTTCTGTTAATTCATCTCACAGAGTTACATCTTTCCCTTCAAGAAGCCTTTCGCTAAGGCTGTTCTTGTGGAATTGGCAAAGGGATATTTGGAAGCCCATAGAGGGCTATGGTGAAAAAGGAAATATCTTCCGTTCAAAACTGGAAAGAAGCTTTCTGAGAAACTGCTCTGTGTTCTGTTAATTCATCTCACAGAGTTACATCTTTCCCTTCAAGAAGCCTTTCGCTAAGGCTGTTCTTGTGGAATTGGCAAAGGGATATTTGGAAGCCCACAGAGGGCTATGGTAAAAAAGTAAATAAATTCCGTTCAAAAGTGGAAAGAAGCTTTCTGAGAAACTGCTCTGTGTTCTGTTAATTCATCTCACAGAGTTACATCTTTCCCTTCAAGATGCCTTTCGCTAAGGCTGTTCTTGTGTAATTGGCAAAGTAATATTTGGAAGCCCATAGAGGGCTATGGTGAAAAAGGAAATATCTTCCGTTCAAAACTGGAAAGAAACTTTCTGAGAAACTGCTCTCTGTTCTGTTAATTCATCTCACGGAGTTACATCTTTCCCTTCAAGAAGACTTTCGATAAGGCTGTTCCTGTGGAATTGGCAAAGGGATATTTCGAAGCCCATAGAGGGCTATGGTGAAAAAGGAAATATCTTCCGTTCAAAACTGGAAAGAAGCTTTCTGAGAAACTGCTCTGTGTTCTGTTAATTCATCTCACAGAGTTACATCTTTCCCTTCAAGAAGCCTTTCGCTAAGGCTGTTCTTGTGGAATTGGCAAAGGGATATTTGGAAGCCCATAGAGGGCTATGGTGAAAAAGGAAATATCTCCCCTTCAAAACTGGAAAAAAGCTTTCTGAGAAACTGCTTTGTGTTCTGTTAATTCATCTCACAGAGTTACATCTTTCCCTTCAAGAAGCCTTTCGCTAAGGCTGTTCTTGTGGAACTGGCAAAGGGATATTTGGAAGCCCATAGAGTGCTACGGTGAAAAAGGAAATATCTTCCGTTGAAAACTGGAAAGAAGCTTTCTGAGAAACTGCTCTGTGTTCTGTTAATTCATCTCACAGAGTTACATCTTTCCCTTCAAGAAGCCTTTCGCTAAGGCTGTTCTTGTGGAATTGGCAAAAGAATATTTGGAAGCCCATAGAGGGCTATGATGAAAAAGGAAATATCTTCCGTTCAAAACTGGAAAGAAGCTTTCTGAGAAACTGCTCTGTGTTCTGTTAATTCATCTCGCAGAGTTACATCTTTCCCTTCAAGAAGCCTTTCGCTAAGGCTGTTCTTGGGGAATTGGCAAAGGGATAATTGGAAGCCCATAGAGTGCTACGGTGAAAAAGGAAATATCTTCCGTTGAAAACTGGAAAGAAGCTTTCTGAGAAACTGCTCTGTGTTCTGTTAATTCATCTCACAGAGTTACATCTTTCCCTTCAAGAAGCCTTTCGCTAAGACTGTTCTTGTGGAATTGGCAAAGGGATATTTGGAAGCACATAGAGGGCTATGGTGAAAAAGGAAATATCTTCCGTTCAAAACTGGAAAGAAGCTTTCTGAGAAACTGCTCTGTGTTCTGTTAATTCATCTCACAGATTTACATCTTTCCCTTCAAGAAGCCTTTCGCTAAGGCTGTTCTTGTGGAATTGTTAAAGGGATATTTGGAAGCCCATAGAGGGCTATGGTGAAAAAGGAAATATCTTCCGTTCAAAACTGGAAAGAAGCTTTCTGAGAAACTGCTCTGTGTTTTGTTAATTCATCTCACACAGTTACATCTTTCCCTTGAAGAAGCTTTTCGCTAAGGCTGTTCTTGTGGAATTGGCAAAGGGATATTTGGAAGCCCATAGAGTGCTATCTTGAAAAAGGAAATATCTTCCGTTCAAAACTGGAAAGAAGCTTTCTGAGAAACTGCTCTGTGTTCTGTTAATTCATCTCACAGAGTTACATCCTTCCCTTCAAAAAGCCTTTCGCTAAGGCTGTTCTTGTGGAATTGGCAAAGGGATATTTGGAAGCCCATAGAGGGCTATGGTGAAAAAGGAAATATCTTCCGTTCAAAACTAGAAAGAAGCTTTCTGAGAAACTGCTCTGTGTTCTGTTAATTCATCTCACAGAGTTACATCTTTCCCTTCAAGAAGCCTTTCGCTAAGGCTGTTCTTGTGGAATTGGCAAAGGGATATTTGGAAGCCCATAGAGGGCTATGGTGAAAAAGGAAATATGTTCTGTTCAAAACTGGAAAGAAGCTTTCTGAGAAACTGCTCTGTGTTCTGTTAATTCATCTCACAGAGTTACATCTTTCCCTTCAAGAAGCCTTTCGCTAAGGCTGTTCTTGTGGAATTCGCAAAGGGATATTTGGAAGCCCATAGAGGGCTATGGTGAAAAAGGAAATGTCTTCCGTTCAAAACTGGAAAGAAGCTTTCTGAGAAACTGCTCTGTGTTCTGTTAATTCATCTCACAGAGTTACATCTTTCCCTTCAAGAAGCCTTTCGCTAAGGCTGTTCTTGTGGAATTGGCAAAGGGATATTTGGAAGCCCATAGAGGGCTATGGTGAAAAAGGAAATATCTTCCGTTCAAAACTGGAAAGAAGTTTTCTGAGAAACTGCTCTGTGTTCTGTTAATTCATCTCACAGAGTTACATCTTTCCCTTCAAGAAGCCTTTCGCTAAGGCTGTTCTTGTGGAATTGGAAAAGGGATATTTGGAAGCCCACAGAGGGCTATGGTGAAAAAGGAAATATCTTCCGTTCAAAACTGGAAAGAAGCTTTCTGAGAAACTGCTCTGTGTTCTGTTAATTCATCTCACAGAGTTACATCTTTCCCTTCAAGAAGCCTTTCGCTAAGGCTGTTCTTGTGGAATTGGCAAAGGGATATTTGGAAGCCCATAGAGGGCTATGGTGAAAAAGGAAATATCTTCCGTTCAAAACTGGAAAGAAGCTTTCTGAGAAACTGCTCTGTATTCTGTTAACTCATCTCACAGAGTTACATCTTTCCCTTCAAGAAGACTTTCGCTAAGGCTGTTCTGGTGAATTGGCAAAGGGATATTTGGAAGCCCATAGAGGGCTATGGTGAAAAAGGAAATGTCTTCCATTCAAAACTGGAAAGAAGCTTTCTGAGAAACTGCTCTGTGTTCTGTTAATTCATCTCACAGAGTTACATCTTTCCCTTCAAGAAGCCTTTCGCTAAGGCTGTTCTTGTGGAATTGGCAAAGGGATATTTGGAAGCCCATGGAGGGCTATGGTGCAAAAGGAAATGTCTTCCGTTCAAAACTGGAAAGAAGCTTTCTGAGAAACTGCTCTGTGTTCTGTTAATTCATCTCACAGAGTTCCATCTTTCCCTTCAAGAAGCCTTCCGCTAAGGCTGTTCTTGTGGAATTGGCAAAGGGATATTTGGAAGCCCATAGAGGGCTATGGTGAAAAAGGAAATATCTTCCGTTCAAAACTGGAAAGAAGCTTTCTGAGAAACTGCTCTGTGTTCTGTTAATTCATCTCACAGAGTTACATCTTTCACTTCAAGAAGCCTTTCGCTAAGGCTGTTCTTGTGGAATTGGCAAAGGGATATTTGGAAGCCCACAGAGGGCTATGGTAAAAAAGTAAATAAATTCCGTTCAAAAGTGGAAAGAAGCTTTCTGAGAAACTGCTCTGTGTTCTGTTAATTCATCTCACAGAGTTACATCTTTCCCTTCAAGATGCCTTTCGCTAAGGCTGTTCTTGTGTAATTGGCAAAGTAATATTTGGAAGCCCATAGAGGGCTATGGTGAAAAAGGAAATATCTTCCGTTCAAAACTGGAAAGAAACTTTCTGAGAAACTGCTCTCTGTTCTGTTAATTCATCTCACGGAGTTACATCTTTCCCTTCAAGAAGACTTTCGATAAGGCTGTTCCTGTGGAATTGGCAAAGGGATATTTCGAAGCCCATAGAGGGCTATGGTGAAAAAGGAAATATCTTCCGTTCAAAACTGGAAAGAAGCTTTCTGAGAAACTGCTCTGTGTTCTGTTAATTCATCTCACAGAGTTACATCTTTCCCTTCAAGAAGCCTTTCGCTAAGGCTGTTCTTGTGGAATTCGCAAAGGGATATTTGGAAGCCCATAGAGGGCTATGGTGAAAAAGGAAATGTCTTCCGTTCAAAACTGGAAAGAAGCTTTCTGAGAAACTGCTCTGTGTTCTGTTAATTCATCTCACAGAGTTACATCTTTCCCTTCAAGAAGCCTTTCGCTAAGGCTGTTCTTGTGGAATTGGCAAAGGGATATTTGGAAGCCCATAGAGGGCTATGGTGAAAAAGGAAATATCTTCCGTTCAAAACTGGAAAGAAGTTTTCTGAGAAACTGCTCTGTGTTCTGTTAATTCATCTCACAGAGTTACATCTTTCCCTTCAAGAAGCCTTTCGCTAAGGCTGTTCTTGTGGAATTGGAAAAGGGATATTTGGAAGCCCACAGAGGGCTATGGTGAAAAAGGAAATATCTTCCGTTCAAAACTGGAAAGAAGCTTTCTGAGAAACTGCTCTGTGTTCTGTTAATTCATCTCACAGAGTTACATCTTTCCCTTCAAGAAGCCTTTCGCTAAGGCTGTTCTTGTGGAATTGGCAAAGGGATATTTGGAAGCCCATAGAGGGCTATGGTGAAAAAGGAAATATCTTCCGTTCAAAACTGGAAAGAAGCTTTCTGAGAAACTGCTCTGTATTCTGTTAACTCATCTCACAGAGTTACATCTTTCCCTTCAAGAAGACTTTCGCTAAGGCTGTTCTGGTGAATTGGCAAAGGGATATTTGGAAGCCCATAGAGGGCTATGGTGAAAAAGGAAATGTCTTCCATTCAAAACTGGAAAGAAGCTTTCTGAGAAACTGCTCTGTGTTCTGTTAATTCATCTCACAGAGTTACATCTTTCCCTTCAAGAAGCCTTTCGCTAAGGCTGTTCTTGTGGAATTGGCAAAGGGATATTTGGAAGCCCATGGAGGGCTATGGTGCAAAAGGAAATGTCTTCCGTTCAAAACTGGAAAGAAGCTTTCTGAGAAACTGCTCTGTGTTCTGTTAATTCATCTCACAGAGTTCCATCTTTCCCTTCAAGAAGCCTTCCGCTAAGGCTGTTCTTGTGGAATTGGCAAAGGGATATTTGGAAGCCCATAGAGGGCTATGGTGAAAAAGGAAATATCTTCCGTTCAAAACTGGAAAGAAGCTTTCTGAGAAACTGCTCTGTGTTCTGTTAATTCATCTCACAGAGTTACATCTTTCACTTCAAGAAGCCTTTCGCTAAGGCTGTTCTTGTGGAATTGGCAAAGGGATATTTGGAAGCCCACAGAGGGCTATGGTAAAAAAGTAAATAAATTCCGTTCAAAAGTGGAAAGAAGCTTTCTGAGAAACTGCTCTGTGTTCTGTTAATTCATCTCACAGAGTTACATCTTTCCCTTCAAGATGCCTTTCGCTAAGGCTGTTCTTGTGTAATTGGCAAAGTAATATTTGGAAGCCCATAGAGGGCTATGGTGAAAAAGGAAATATCTTCCGTTCAAAACTGGAAAGAAACTTTCTGAGAAACTGCTCTCTGTTCTGTTAATTCATCTCACGGAGTTACATCTTTCCCTTCAAGAAGACTTTCGATAAGGCTGTTCCTGTGGAATTGGCAAAGGGATATTTCGAAGCCCATAGAGGGCTATGGTGAAAAAGGAAATATCTTCCGTTCAAAACTGGAAAGAAGCTTTCTGAGAAACTGCTCTGTGTTCTGTTAATTCATCTCACAGAGTTACATCTTTCCCTTGAAGAAGCCTTTCGCTGAGGCTGTTCTTGTGGAATTGGCAAAGGGATATTTGGAAGCCCATAGAGGGCTATGGTGAAAAAGGAAATATCTCCCCTTCAAAACTGGAAAAAAGCTTTCTGAGAAACTGCTTTGTGTTCTGTTAATTTATCTCACAGAGTTACATCTTTCCCTTCAAGAAGCCTTTCGCTAAGGCTGTTCTTGTGGAATTGGCAAAGGGATATTTGGAAGCCCATAGAGGGCTACGGTGAAAAAGGAAATATCTTCCGTTCAAAACTGGAAAGAAGCTTTCTGAGAAACTGCTCTGTGTTCTGTTAATTCATCTCACAGAGTTACATCTTTCCCTTCAAGAAGCCTTTCGCTAAGGCTGTTCTTGTGGAATTGGCAAAAGAATATTTGGAATCCCATAGAGGGCTATGTTGAAAAAGGAAATATCTTCCGTTCAAAACTGGAAAGAAGCTTTCTGAGAAACTGCTCTGTGTTCTGTTAATTCATCTCGCAGAGTTACATCTTTCCCTTCAAGAAGCCTTTCGCTAAGGCTGTTCTTGGGGAATTGGCAAAGGGATAATTGGAAGCCCATAGAGTGCTATGGTGAAAAAGGAAATATCTTCCGTTGAAAACTGGAAAGAAGCTTTCTGAGAAACTGCTCTGTGTTCTGTTAATTCATCTCACAGAGTTACATCTTTCCCTTCAAGAAGCCTTTCGCTAAGACTGTTCTTGTGGAATTGGCAAAGGGATATTTGGAAGCACATAGAGGGCTATGGTGAAAAAGGAAATATCTTCCGTTCAAAACTGGAAAGAAGCTTTCTGAGAAACTGCTCTGTGTTCTGTTAATTCATCTCACAGAGTTACATCTTTCCCTTCAAGAAGCCTTTCGCTAAGGCTGTTCTTGTGGAATTGGTAAAGGGATATTTGGAAGCCCATAGAGGGCTATGGTGAAAAAGGAAATATCTTCCGTTCAAAACTGGAAAGAAGCTTTCTGAGAAACTGCTCTGTGTTTTGCTACTTCATCTCACACAGTTACATCTTTCCCTTCAAGAAGCTTTTCGCTAAGGCTGTTCTTGTGGAATTGGCAAAGGGATATTTGGAAGCCCATAGAGTGCTATCTTGAAAAAGGAAATATCTTCCGTTCAAAACTGGAAAGAAGCTTTCTGAGAAACTGCTCTGTGTTCTGTTAATTCATCTCACAGAGTTACATCCTTCCTTTCAAAAAGCCTTTCGCTAATGCTGTTCTTGTGGAATTGGCAAAGGGATATTTGGAAGCCCATAGAGGGCTATGGTGAAAAAGGAAATATCTTCCGTTCAAAACTAGAAAGAAGCTTTCTGAGAAACTGCTCTGTGTTCTGTTAATTCATCTCACAGAGTTACTTCTTTCCCTTAAAGAAGCCTTTCGCTAAGGCTGTTCTTGTGGAATTGGCAAAGGGATATTTGGAAGCCCATAGAGGGCTATGGTGAAAAAGGAAATATCTTCTGTTCAAAACTGGAAAGAAGCTTTCTGAGAAACTGCTCTGTGTTCTGTTAATTCATCTCGCAGAGTTACATCTTTCCCTTCAAGAAGCCTTTCGCTAAGGTTGTTCTTGTGGAATTGGCAAAGGGATATTTGGAAGCCCATAGAGGGCTATGGTGAAAAAGGAAATATCTTCCGTTCAAAACTGGAAAGAAGCTTTCTGAGAAACTGCTCTGTGTTCTGTTAATTCATCTCACAGAGTTACATCTTTCCCTTCAAGAAGCCTTTCGCTAAGGCTGTTCTTGTGGAATTGGCAAAGGGATATTTGGAAGCCCATAGAGGGCTATGGTGAAAAAGGAAATATCTTCTGTTCAAAACTGGAAAGAATCTTTCTGAGAAACTGCTCTGTGTTCTGTTAATTCATCTCACAGAGTTACATCTTTCCCTTCAAGAAGCCTTTCGCTAAGGCTGTTCTTGTGGAATTGGCAAAGGGATATTTGGAAGCCCATAGAGGGCTATGGTGAAAAAGGAAATGTCTTCCGTTCAAAACTGGAAAGAAGCTTTCTGAGAAACTGCTCTGTGTTCTGTTAATTCATCTCACAGAGTTACATCTTTCCCTTCAAGAAGCCTTTCGCTAAGGCTGTTCTTGTGGAATTGGCAAAGGGATATTTGGAAGCCCATAGAGGGCTATGGTGAAAAAGGAAATATATTCCGTTCAAAACTGGAAAGAAGCTTTCTGAGAAACTGCTCTGTGTTCTGTTAATTCATCTCACAGAGTTACATCTTTCCCTTCAAGAAGCCTTTCGCTAAGGCTGTTCTTGTGGAATTGGCAAAGGGATATTTGGAAGCCCATAGAGGGCTATTGTGAAAAAGGAAATATATTCCGTTCAAAACTGGAAAGAAGCTTTCTGAGAAACTGCTCTGTGTTCTGTTAATTCATCTCACAGAGTTACATCTTTCCCTTCAAGAAGCCTTTCGCTAAGGCTGTTTTTGTGGAATTGGCAAAGTAATATTTGGAAGCCCATAGAGGGCTATGGTGAAAAAGGAAATACCTTCCGTTCAGAACTGGAAAGAAACTTTCTGAGAAACTGCTCTCTGTTCTGTTAATTCATCTCACAGAGTTACATCTTTCCCTTCAAGAAGCCTTTCGATAAGGCTGTTCTTGTGGAATTGGCAAAGGGATATTTGGAAGCCCATAGAGGGCTATGGTGAAAAGGAAATATCTTCCGTTCAAAACTGGAAAGAAGCTTTCTGAGAAACTGCTCTGTGTTCTGTTAATTCATCTCACAGATTTACATCTTTCCCTTCCAGAAGCCTTTCGATAAGGCTGTTCTTGTGGAATTGGCAAAGGGATATTTGGAAGCCCATAGAGGGCTATGGTGAAAAAGGAAATATCTTCCGTTCAAAACTGGAAAGAAGCTTTCTGAGAAACTGCTCTGTGTTCTGTTAATTCATCTCACAGAGTTACCTCCTTTCCTTCAAGAAGCCTTTCGCTAATGCTGTTCTTGTGGAATTGGCAAAGGGATATTTGGAAGCCCATAGAGCGCTATGGTGAAAAAGGAAATATCTTCCGTTCAAAACTGGAAAGAAGCTTTATGAGAAACTGTTCTATGTTCTGTTAATTCATCTCACAGAGTTACATCTTTCCCTTCAAGAAGCCTTTCGCTAAGGCTGTTCTTGTGGAATTGGCAAAGGGATATTTGGAAGCCCATAGAGGGCTATGGTGAAAAAGGAAATATCTTCCGTTCAAAACTGGAAAGAAGCTTTCTGAGAAACTGTTCTATATTCTGTTAATTCATCTCACAGAGTTACATCTTTCCCTTCAAGAATCCTTTCGCTAAGGCTGTTCTTGTGGAATTGGCAAAGGGATATTTGGAAGCCCATAGAGGGCTATGGTGAAAAAGGAAATATCTTCCGTTCAAAACTGGAAAGAAGCTTTCTGAGAAACTGCTCTGTGTTCTGTTAATTCATCTCACAGAGTTACATCTTTCCCTTCAAGAAGCCTTTCGCTAAGGCTTTTCTTGTGGAATTGGCAAAGGGATATTTGGAAGCCCATAGAGGGCTATGGTGAAAAAGGAAATATCTTCCGTTCAAAACTGGAAAGAAGCTTTCTGAGAAACTGCTCTGTGTTCTGTTAATCAATCTCACAGAGTTACATCTTTCCCTTCAAGAAGCCTTTCGCTAAGGCTGTTCTTGTGGAATTGGCAAAGGGATATTTGAAAGCCCATAGAGGGCAATGGTGAAAAAGGAAATATCTTCCGTTCAAAACTGGAAAGAAGCTTTCTGAGAAACTGCTCTGTGTTCTGTTAATTCATCTCACAGAGTTACATCTTTCCCTTCAAGAAGCCTTTCGCTAAGGCTGTTCTTGTGGAATTGGTAAAGGGATATTTGGAAGCCCATAGAGGGCTATGGTGAAAAAGGAAATATCTTCCGTTCAAAACTGGAAAGAAGCTTTCTGAGAAACTGCTCTGTGTTTTGTTACTTCATCTCACACAGTTACATCTTTCCCTTCAAGAAGCTTTTCGCTAAGGCTGTTCTTGTGGAATTGGCAAAGGGATATTTGGAAGCCCAAGGAGTGCTATCTTGAAAAAGGAAATATCTTCCGTTCAAAACTGGAAAGAAGCTTTCTGAGAAACTGCTCTGTGTTCTGTTAATTCATCTCACAGAGTTACATCCTTCCTTTCAAAAAGCCTTTCGCTAATGCTGTTCTTGTGGAATTGGCAAAGGGATATTTGGAAGCCCATAGAGGGCTATGGTGAAAAAGGAAATATCTTCCGTTCAAAACTAGAAAGAAGCTTTCTGAGAAACTGCTCTGTGTTCTGTTAATTCATCTCACAGAGTTACATCTTTCCCTTAAAGAAGCCTTTCGCTAAGGCTGTTCTTGTGGAATTGGCAAAGGGATATTTGGAAGCCCATAGAGGGCTATGGTGAAAAAGGAAATATCTTCCGTTCAAAACTGGAAAGAAGCTTTCTGAGAAACTGCTCTGTGTTCTGTTAATTCATCTCACAGAGTTACATCTTTCCCTTCAAGAAGCCTTTCGCTAAGGCTGTTCTTGTGGAATTGGCAAAGGGATATTTGGAAGCCCATAGAGGGCTATGGTGAAAAAGGAAATATCTTCCGTTCAAAACTGGAAAGAAGCTTTCTGAGAAACTGCTCTGTGTTCTGTTAATTCATCTCACAGAGTTACATCTTTCCCTTCAAGAAGCCTTTCGCTAAGGCTGTTCTTGTGGAATTGGCAAAGGGATATTTGGAAGCCCATAGAGGGCTATGGTGAAAAAGGAAATATTTCTGTTCAAAACTGGAAAGAATCTTTCTGAGAAACTGCTCTGTGTTCTGTTAATTCATCTCACAGAGTTACATCTTTCCCTTCAAGAAGCCTTTCGCTAAGGCTGTTCTTGTGGAATTGGCAAAGGGATATTTGGAAGCCCATAGAGGGCTATGGTGAAAAAGGAAATGTCTTCCGTTCAAAACTGGAAAGAAGCTTTCTGAGAAACTGCTCTGTGTTCTGTTAATTCATCTCACAGAGTTACATCTTTCCCTTCAAGAAGCCTTTCGCTAAGGCTGTTCTTGTGGAATTGGCAAAGGGATATTTGGAAGCCCATAGAGGGCTATGGTGAAAAAGGAAATATATTCCGTTCAAAACTGGAAAGAAGCTTTCTGAGAAACTGCTCTGTGTTCTGTTAATTCATCTCACAGAGTTACATCTTTCCCTTCAAGAAGCCTTTCGCTAAGGCTGTTCTTGTGGAATTGGCAAAGGGATATTTGGAAGCCCATAGAGGGCTATGGTGAAAAAGGAAATATATTCCGTTCAAAACTGGAAAGAAGCTTTCTGAGAAACTGCTCTGTGTTCTGTTAATTCATCTCACAGAGTTACATCTTTCCCTTCAAGAAGCCTTTCGCTAAGGCTGTTTTTGTGGAATTGGCAAAGTAATATTTGGAAGCCCATAGAGGGCTATGGTGAAAAAGGAAATATCTTCCGTTCAGAACTGGAAAGAAACTTTCTGAGAAACTGCTCTCTGTTCTGTTAATTCATCTCACAGAGTTACATCTTTCCCTTCAAGAAGCCTTTCGATAAGGCTGTTCTTGTGGAATTGGCAAAGGGATATTTGGAAGCCCATAGAGGGCTATGGTGAAAAAGGAAATATCTTCCGTTCAAAACTGGAAAGAAGCTTTCTGAGAAACTGCTCTGTGTTCTGTTAATTCATCTCACAGAGTTCCATCTTTCCCTTCAAGAAGCCTTTCGATAAGGCTGTTCTTGTGGAATTGGCAAAGGGATATTTGGAAGCCCATAGAGGGCTATGGTGAAAAAGGAAATATCTTCCGTTCAAAACTGGAAAGAAGCTTTCTGAGAAACTGCTCTGTGTTCTGTTAATTCATCTCACAGAGTTACATCCTTTCCTTCAAGAAGCCTTTCGCTAATGCTGTTCTTGTGGAATTGGCAAAGGGATATTTGGAAGCCCATAGAGCGCTATGGTGAAAAAGGAAATATCTTCCGTTCAAAACTGGAAAGAAGCTTTATGAGAAACTGTTCTATGTTCTGTTAATTCATCTCACAGAGTTACATCTTTCCCTTCAAGAAGCCTTTCGCTAAGGCTGTTCTTGTGGAATTGGCAAAGGGATATTTGGAAGCCCATAGAGGGCTATGGTGAAAAAGGAAATATCTTCCGTTCAAAACTGGAAAGAAGCTTTCTGAGAAACTGTTCTATATTCTGTTAATTCATCTCACAGAGTTACATCTTTCCCTTCAAGAATCCTTTCGCTAAGGCTGTTCTTGTGGAATTGGCAAAGGGATATTTGGAAGCCCATAGAGGGCTATGGTGAAAAAGGAAATATCTTCCGTTCAAAACTGGAAAGAAGCTTTCTGAGAAACTGCTCTGTGTTCTGTTAATTCATCTCACAGAGTTACATCTTTCCCTTCAAGAAGCCTTTCGCTAAGGCTTTTCTTGTGGAATTGGCAAAGGGATATTTGGAAGCCCATAGAGGGCTATGGTGAAAAAGGAAATATCTTCCGTTCAAAACTGGAAAGAAGCTTTCTGAGAAACTGCTCTGTGTTCTGTTAATCAATCTCACAGAGTTACATCTTTCCCTTCAAGAAGCCTTTCGCTAAGGCTGTCTTTGTGGAATTGGCAAAGGGATATTTGAAAGCCCATAGAGGGCTATGGTGAAAAAGGAAATATCTTCCGTTCAAAAATGGAAAGAAGCTTTCTGAGAAACTGCTCTGTGTTCTGTTAATTCATCTCACAGAGTTACATCTTTCCCTTCAAGAAGCCTTTCGCTAAGGCTGTTCTTGTGGAATTGGCAAAGGGATATTTGGAAGCCCATAGAGGGCTATGGTGAAAAAGGAAATATCTTCTGTTCAAAACTGGAAAGAAGCTTTCTGAGAAACTGCTCTGTGTTCTGTTAATTCATCTCACAGAGTTACATCTTTCCCTTCAAGAAGCCTTTCGCTAAGGCTGTTCTTGTGGAATTGGCAAAGGGATATTTGGAAGCCCATAGAGGGCTATGGTGAAAAAGGAAATGTCTTCCGTTCAAAACTGGAAAGAAGCTTTCTGAGAAACTGCTCTGTGTTCTGTTAATTCATCTCACAGAGTTACATCTTTCCCTTCAAGAAGCCTTTCGCTAAGGCTGTTCTTGTGGAATTGGCAAAGGGATATTTGGAAGCCCATAGAGGGCTATGGTGAAAAAGGAAATATCTTCTGTTCAAAACTGGAAAGAAGCTTTCTGAGAAACTGCTCTGTGTTCTGTTAATTCATCTCACAGAGTTACATCTTTCCCTTCAAGAAGCCTTTCGCTAAGGCTGTTCTTGTTTAATTGGCAAAGGGATATTTGGAAGCCCATAGAGGGCTATGGTGAAAAAGGAAATGTCTTCCGTTCAAAACTGGAAAGAAGCTTTCTGAGAAACTGCTCTGTGTTCTGTTAATTCATCTCACAGAGTTACATCTTTCCCTTCAAGAAGCCTTTCGCTAAGGCTGTTCTTGTGGAATTGGCAAAAGAATATTTGGAAGCCAATAGAGGGCTATGTTGAAAAAGGAAATATCTTCCGTTCAAAACTGGAAAGAAGCTTTCTGAGAAACTGCTCTGTGTTCTGTTAATTCATCTCGCAGAGTTACATCTTTCCCTTCAAGAAGCCTTTCGCTAAGGCTGTTCTTGGGGAATTGGCAAAGGGATAATTGGAAGCCCATAGAGTGCTATGGTGAAAAAGGAAATATCTTCCGTTGAAAACTGGAAAGAAGCTTTCTGAGAAACTGCCCTGTGTTCTCTTAATTCATCTCACAGACTTACATCTTTCCCTTCAAGAAGCCTTTCGCTAAGACTGTTCTTGGGGAATTGGCAAAGGGATAATTGGAAGCCCATAGAGTGCTATGGTGAAAAAGGAAATATCTTCCGTTGAAAACTGGAAAGAATCTTTCTGAGAAACTTCTCTGTGTTCTGTTAATTCATCTCACAGAGTTACATCCTTCCCTTCAAAAAGCCTTTCGCTAATGCTGTTCTTGTGGAATTGGCAAAGGGATATTTGGAAGCCCATAGAGGGCTATGGTGAAAAAGGAAATATCTTCCGTTCAAAACTAGAAAGAAGCTTTCTGAGAAACTGCTCTGTGTTCTGTTAATTCATCTCACAGAGTTACATCTTTCCCTTCAAGAAGCCTTTCGCTAAGGCTGTTCTTGTGGAATTGGCAAAGGGATATTTGGAAGCCCATAGAGGGCTATGGTGAAAAAGGAAATATCTTCTGTTCAAAACTGGAAAGAATCTTTCTGAGAAACTGCTCTGTGTTCTGTTAATTCATCTCACAGAGTTACATCTTTCCCTTCAAGAAGCCTTTCGCTAAGGCTGTTCTTGTGGAATTGGCAAAGGGATATTTGGAAGCCCATAGAGGGCTATGGTGAAAAAGGAAATGTCTTCCGTTCAAAACTGGAAAGAAGCTTTCTGAGAAACTGCTCTGTGTTCTGTTAATTCATCTCACAGAGTTACATCTTTCCCTTCAAGAAGCCTTTCGCTAAGGCTGTTCTTGTGGAATTGGCAAAGGGATATTTGGAAGCCCATAGAGGGCTATGGTGAAAAAGGAAATATATTCCGTTCAAAACTGGAAAGAAGCTTTCTGAGAAACTGCTCTGTGTTCTGTTAATTCATCTCACAGAGTTACATCTTTCCCTTCAAGAAGCCTTTCGCTAAGGCTGTTCTTGTGGAATTGGCAAAGGGATATTTGGAAGCCCATAGAGGGCTATGGTGAAAAAGGAAATATATTCCGTTCAAAACTGGAAAGAAGCTTTCTGAGAAACTGCTCTGTGTTCTGTTAATTCATCTCACAGAGTTACATCTTTCCCTTCAAGAAGCCTTTCGCTAAGGCTGTTTTTGTGGAATTGGCAAAGTAATATTTGGAAGCCCATAGAGGGCTATGGTGAAAAAGGAAATATCTTCCGTTCAGAACTGGAAAGAAACTTTCTGAGAAACTGCTCTCTGTTCTGTTAATTCATCTCACAGAGTTACATCTTTCCCTTCAAGAAGCCTTTCGATAAGGCTGTTCTTGTGGAATTGGCAAAGGGATATTTGGAAGCCCATAGAGGGCTATGGTGAAAAAGGAAGTATCTTCCGTTCAAAACTGGAATGAAGCTTTCTGAGAAACTGCTCTGTGTTCTGTTAATTCATCTCACAGATTTACATCTTTCCCTTCCAGAAGCCTTTCGATAAGGCTGTTCTTGTGGAATTGGCAAAGGGATATTTGGAAGCCCATAGAGGGCTATGGTGAAAAAGGAAATATCTTCCGTTCAAAATTGGAAAGAAGCTTTCTGAGAAACTGCTCTGTGTTCTGTTAATTCATCTCACAGAGTTACATCCTTTCCTTCAAGAAGCCTTTCGCTAATGCTGTTCTTGTGGAATTGGCAAAGGGATATTTGGAAGCCCATAGAGCGCTATGGTGAAAAAGGAAATATCTTCCGTTCAAAACTGGAAAGAAGCTTTATGAGAAACTGTTCTATGTTCTGTTAATTCATCTCACAGAGTTACATCTTTCCCTTCAAGAAGCCTTTCGCTAAGGCTGTTCTTGTGGAATTGGCAAAGGGATATTTGGAAGCCCATAGAGGGCTATGGTGAAAAAGGAAATATCTTCCGTTCAAAACTGGAAAGAAGCTTTCTGAGAAACTGTTCTATATTCTGTTAATTCATCTCACAGAGTTACATCTTTCCCTTCAAGAATCCTTTCGCTAAGGCTGTTCTTGTGGAATTGGCAAAGGGATATTTGGAAGCCCATAGAGGGCTATGGTGAAAAAGGAAATATCTTCCGTTCAAAACTGGAAAGAAGCTTTCTGAGAAACTGCTCTGTGTTCTGTTAATTCATCTCACAGAGTTACATCTTTCCCTTCAAGAAGCCTTTCGCTAAGGCTTTTCTTGTGGAATTGGCAAAGGGATATTTGGAAGCCCATAGAGGGCTATGGTGAAAAAGGAAATATCTTCCGTTCAAAACTGGAAAGAAGCTTTCTGAGAAACTGCTCTGTGTTCTGTTAATCAATCTCGCAGAGTTACATCTTTCCCTTCAAGAAGCCTTTCGCTAAGGCTGTTCTTGTGGAATTGCAAAGGGATATTTGAAAGCCCATAGAGGGCTATGGTGAAAAAGGAAATATCTTCCGTTCAAAACTGGAAAGAAGCTTTCTGAGAAACTGCTCTGTGTTCTGTTAATTCATCTCACAGAGTTACATCTTTCCCTTCAAGAAGCCTTTCGCTAAGGCTGTTCTTGTGGAATTGGCAAAGGGATAATTGGAAGCCCATAGAGTGCTATGGTGAAAAAGGAAATATCTTCCGTTGAAAACTGGAAAGAAGCTTTCTGAGAAACTGCTCTGTGTTCTCTTAATTCATCTCACAGACTTACATCTTTCCCTTCAAGAAGCCTTTCGCTAAGACTGTTCTTGGGGAATTGGCAAAGGGATAATTGGAAGCCCATAGAGTGCTATGGTGAAAAAGGAAATATCTTCCGTTCAAAACTGGAAAGAAGCTTTCTGAGAAACTGCTCTGTGTTCTGTTAATTCATCTCACAGAGTTACATCCTTCCCTTCAAAAAGCCTTTCGCTAATGCTGTTCTTGTGGAATTGGCAAAGGGATATTTGGAAGCCCATAGAGGGCTATGGTGAAAAAGGAAATATCTTCCGTTCAAAACTAGAAAGAAGCTTTCTGAGAAACTGCTCTGTGTTCTGTTAATTCATCTCACAGAGTTACATCTTTCCCTTCAAGAAGCCTTTCGCTAAGGCTGTTCTTGTGGAATTGGCAAAGGGATATTTGGAAGCCCATAGAGGGCTATGGTGAAAAAGGAAATATCTTCTGTTCAAAACTGGAAAGAAGCTTTCTGAGAAACAGCTCTGTGTTCTGTTAATTCATCTCACAGAGTTACATCTTTCCCTTCAAGAAGCCTTTCGCTAAGGCTGTTTTTCTGGAATTGGCAAAGGGATATTTGGAAGCTCATAGAGGGCTATGGTGAAAAAGGAAATGTCTTCCGTTCAAAACTAGAAAGAAGCTTTCTGAGAAACTGCTCTGTGTTTTGTTAATTCATCTCACAGAGTTACATTTTTCCCTTCAAGAAGCCTTTCGCTAAGGCTGTTCTTGTGGAATTGGCAAAGGGATATTTGGAAGCCCATAGAGGGCTATGGTGAAAAAGGAAATATCTTCCGTTCAAAACTTGAAAGAAGCTTTCTGAGAAACTGCTCTGTGTTCTGTTAATTCATCTCACAGAGATACATCTTTCCCTTCAAGAAGCCTTTCGCTAAGGCTGTTCTTGTGGAATTGGCAAAGGGATATTTGGAAGCCCACAGAGGGCTATGGTGAAAAAGGAAATATCTTCCGTTCAAAACTGGAAAAAGCTTTCTGAGAAACTGCTCTGTGTTCCGTTAATTCATCTCACAGAGTTACATCTTTCCCTTCAAGAAGCCTTTCGCTAAGGCTGTTCTTGTGGAGTTGGCAAAGGGATATTTGAAAGCCCATAGAGGGCTATGGTGAAAAAGGAAATATCTTCCGTTCAAAACTGGAAAGAAGCTTTCTGAGAAACTGCTCTGTGTTCTGTTAATTCATCTCACAGAGTTACATCTTTCCCTTCAAGAAGCCTTTCGCTAAGGCTGTTCTTATGGAATTGGCAAAGGGATATTTGGAAGCCCACAGAGGGCTATGGTGAAAAAGGAAATAAATTCCGTTCAAAAGTGGAAAGAAGCTTTCTGAGAAACTGCTCTGTGTTCTGTTAATTCATCTCACAGAGTTACATCTTTCCCTTCAAGATGCCTTTCGCTAAGGCTGTTCTTGTGTAATTGGCAAAGTAATATTTGGAAGCCCATAGAGGGCTATGGTGAAAAAGTAAATATCTTCCGTTCAAAACTGGAAAGAATCTTTCTGAGAAACTGCTCTCTGTTCTGTTAATTCATCTCACAGAGTTACATCTTTCCCTTCAAGAAGCCTTTCGCTAAGGCTGTTCTTGTGGAATTGGCAAAGGGATATTTGGAAGCCCATAGAGGGCTATGGTGAAAAAGGAAATGTCTTCCGTTCAAAACTGGAAAGAAGCTTTCTGAGAAACTGCTCTGTGTTCTGTTAATTCATCTCACAGAGTTACATCTTTCCCTTCAAGAAGCCTTTCGCTAAGGCTGTTCTTGTGGAATTGGCAAAGGGATATTTGGAAGCCCATAGAGGGCTATGGTGAAAAAGGAAATATATTCCGTTCAAAACTGGAAAGAAGCTTTCTGAGAAACTGCTCTGTGTTCTGTTAATTCATCTCACAGAGTTACATCTTTCCCTTCAAGAAGCCTTTCGCTAAGGCTGTTCTTGTGGAATTGGCAAAGGGATATTTGGAAGCCCATAGAGGGCTATGGTGAAAAAGGAAATATATTCCGTTCAAAACTGGAAAGAAGCTTTCTGAGAAACTGCTCTGTGTTCTGTTAATTCATCTCACAGAGTTACATCTTTCCCTTCAAGAAGCCTTTCGCTAAGGCTGTTCTTGTGGAATTGGCAAAGGGATATTTGGAAGCCCACAGAGGGCTATGGTGAAAAAGGAAATATCTTCCGTTCAAAACTGGAAAAAGCTTTCTGAGAAACTGCTCTGTGTTCCGTTAATTCATCTCACAGAGTTACATCTTTCCCTTCAAGAAGCCTTTCGCTAAGGCTGTTCTTGTGGAGTTGGCAAAGGGATATTTGAAAGCCCATAGAGGGCTATGGTGAAAAAGGAAATATCTTCCGTTCAAAACTGGAAAGAAGCTTTCTGAGAAACTGCTCTGTGTTCTGTTAATTCATCTCACAGAGTTACATCTTTCCCTTCAAGAAGCCTTTCGCTAAGGCTGTTCTTATGGAATTGGCAAAGGGATATTTGGAAGCCCACAGAGGGCTATGGTGAAAAAGGAAATAAATTCCGTTCAAAAGTGGAAAGAAGCTTTCTGAGAAACTGCTCTGTGTTCTGTTAATTCATCTCACAGAGTTACATCTTTCCCTTCAAGATGCCTTTCGCTAAGGCTGTTCTTGTGTAATTGGCAAAGTAATATTTGGAAGCCCATAGAGGGCTATGGTGAAAAAGTAAATATCTTCCGTTCAAAACTGGAAAGAATCTTTCTGAGAAACTGCTCTCTGTTCTGTTAATTCATCTCACAGAGTTACATCTTTCCCTTCAAGAAGCCTTTCGCTAAGGCTGTTCTTGTGGAATTGGCAAAGGGATATTTGGAAGCCCATAGAGGGCTATGGTGAAAAAGGAAATGTCTTCCGTTCAAAACTGGAAAGAAGCTTTCTGAGAAACTGCTCTGTGTTCTGTTAATTCATCTCACAGAGTTACATCTTTCCCTTCAAGAAGCCTTTCGCTAAGGCTGTTCTTGTGGAATTGGCAAAGGGATATTTGGAAGCCCATAGAGGGCTATGGTGAAAAAGGAAATATATTCCGTTCAAAACTGGAAAGAAGCTTTCTGAGAAACTGCTCTGTGTTCTGTTAATTCATCTCACAGAGTTACATCTTTCCCTTCAAGAAGCCTTTCGCTAAGGCTGTTCTTGTGGAATTGGCAAAGGGATATTTGGAAGCCCATAGAGGGCTATGGTGAAAAAGGAAATATATTCCGTTCAAAACTGGAAAGAAGCTTTCTGAGAAACTGCTCTGTGTTCTGTTAATTCATCTCACAGAGTTACATCTTTCCCTTCAAGAAGCCTTTCGCTAAGGCTGTTTTTGTGGAATTGGCAAAGTAATATTTGGAAGCCCATAGAGGGCTATGGTGAAAAAGGAAATATCTTCCGTTCAGAACTGGAAAGAAACTTTCTGAGAAACTGCTCTCTGTTCTGTTAATTCATCTCACAGAGTTACATCTTTCCCTTCAAGAAGCCTTTCGATAAGGCTGTTCTTGTGGAATTGGCAAAGGGATATTTGGAAGCCCATAGAGGGCTATGGTGAAAAAGGAAATATCTTCCGTTCAAAACTGGAAAGAAGCTTTCTGAGAAACTGCTCTGTGTTCTGTTAATTCATCTCACAGAGTTCCATCTTTCCCTTCAAGAAGCCTTTCGATAAGGCTGTTCTTGTGGAATTGGCAAAGGGATATTTGGAAGCCCATAGAGGGCTATGGTGAAAAAGGAAATATCTTCCGTTCAAAACTGGAAAGAAGCTTTCTGAGAAACTGCTCTGTGTTCTGTTAATTCATCTCACAGAGTTACATCCTTTCCTTCAAGAAGCCTTTCGCTAATGCTGTTCTTGTGGAATTGGCAAAGGGATATTTGGAAGCCCATAGAGCGCTATGGTGAAAAAGGAAATATCTTCCGTTCAAAACTGGAAAGAAGCTTTCTGAGAAACTGCTCTGTGTTCTGTTAATTCATCTCACAGAGTTACATCTTTCCCTTCAAGAAGCCTTTCGCTAAGGCTTTTCTTGTGGAATTGGCAAAGGGATATTTGGAAGCCCATAGAGGGCTATGGTGAAAAAGGAAATATCTTCCGTTCAAAACTGGAAAGAAGCTTTCTGAGAAACTGCTCTGTGTTCTGTTAATCAATCTCACAGAGTTACATCTTTCCCTTCAAGAAGCCTTTCGCTAAGGCTGTTCTTGTGGAATTGGCAAAGGGATATTTGAAAGCCCATAGAGGGCTATGGTGAAAAAGGAAATATCTTCCGTTCAAAAATGGAAAGAAGCTTTCTGAGAAACTGCTCTGTGTTCTGTTAATTCATCTCACAGAGTTACATCTTTCCCTTCAAGAAGCCTTTCGCTAAGGCTGTTCTTGTGGAATTGGCAAAGGGATATTTGGAAGCCCATAGAGGGCTATGGTGAAAAAGGAAATATCTTCTGTTCAAAACTGGAAAGAAGCTTTCTGAGAAACTGCTCTGTGTTCTGTTAATTCATCTCACAGAGTTACATCTTTCCCTTCAAGAAGCCTTTCGCTAAGGCTGTTCTTGTGGAATTGGCAAAGGGATATTTGGAAGCCCATAGAGGGCTATGGTGAAAAAGGAAATGTCTTCCGTTCAAAACTGGAAAGAAGCTTTCTGAGAAACTGCTCTGTGTTCTGTTAATTCATCTCACAGAGTTACATCTTTCCCTTCAAGAAGCCTTTCGCTAAGGCTGTTCTTGTGGAATTGGCAAAGGGATATTTGGAAGCCCATAGAGGGCTATGGTGAAAAAGGAAATATCTTCTGTTCAAAACTGGAAAGAAGCTTTCTGAGAAACTGCTCTGTGTTCTGTTAATTCATCTCACAGAGTTACATCTTTCCCTTCAAGAAGCCTTTCGCTAAGGCTGTTCTTGTTTAATTGGCAAAGGGATATTTGGAAGCCCATAGAGGGCTATGGTGAAAAAGGAAATGTCTTCCGTTCAAAACTGGAAAGAAGCTTTCTGAGAAACTGCTCTGTGTTCTGTTAATTCATCTCACAGAGTTACATCTTTCCCTTCAAGAAGCCTTTCGCTAAGGCTGTTCTTGTGGAATTGGCAAAAGAATATTTGGAAGCCAATAGAGGGCTATGTTGAAAAAGGAAATATCTTCCGTTCAAAACTGGAAAGAAGCTTTCTGAGAAACTGCTCTGTGTTCTGTTAATTCATCTCGCAGAGTTACATCTTTCCCTTCAAGAAGCCTTTCGCTAAGGCTGTTCTTGGGGAATTGGCAAAGGGATAATTGGAAGCCCATAGAGTGCTATGGTGAAAAAGGAAATATCTTCCGTTGAAAACTGGAAAGAAGCTTTCTGAGAAACTGCCCTGTGTTCTCTTAATTCATCTCACAGACTTACATCTTTCCCTTCAAGAAGCCTTTCGCTAAGACTGTTCTTGGGGAATTGGCAAAGGGATAATTGGAAGCCCATAGAGTGCTATGGTGAAAAATGAAATATCTTCCGTTGAAAACTGGAAAGAATCTTTCTGAGAAACTGCTCTGTGTTCTGTTAATTCATCTCACAGAGTTACATCCTTCCCTTCAAAAAGCCTTTCGCTAATGCTGTTCTTGTGGAATTGGCAAAGGGATATTTGGAAGCCCATAGAGGGCTATGGTGAAAAAGGAAATATCTTCCGTTCAAAACTAGAAAGAAGCTTTCTGAGAAACTGCTCTGTGTTCTGTTAATTCATCTCACAGAGTTACATCTTTCCCTTCAAGAAGCCTTTCGCTAAGGCTGTTCTTGTGGAATTGGCAAAGGGATATTTGGAAGCCCATAGAGGGCTATGGTGAAAAAGGAAATATCTTCTGTTCAAAACTGGAAAGAATCTTTCTGAGAAACTGCTCTGTGTTCTGTTAATTCATCTCACAGAGTTACATCTTTCCCTTCAAGAAGCCTTTCGCTAAGGCTGTTCTTGTGGAATTGGCAAAGGGATATTTGGAAGCCCATAGAGGGCTATGGTGAAAAAGGAAATGTCTTCCGTTCAAAACTGGAAAGAAGCTTTCTGAGAAACTGCTCTGTGTTCTGTTAATTCATCTCACAGAGTTACATCTTTCCCTTCAAGAAGCCTTTCGCTAAGGCTGTTCTTGTGGAATTGGCAAAGGGATATTTGGAAGCCCATAGAGGGCTATGGTGAAAAAGGAAATATATTCCGTTCAAAACTGGAAAGAAGCTTTCTGAGAAACTGCTCTGTGTTCTGTTAATTCATCTCACAGAGTTACATCTTTCCCTTCAAGAAGCCTTTCGCTAAGGCTGTTCTTGTGGAATTGGCAAAGGGATATTTGGAAGCCCATAGAGGGCTATGGTGAAAAAGGAAATATATTCCGTTCAAAACTGGAAAGAAGCTTTCTGAGAAACTGCTCTGTGTTCTGTTAATTCATCTCACAGAGTTACATCTTTCCCTTCAAGAAGCCTTTCGCTAAGGCTGTTTTTGTGGAATTGGCAAAGTAATATTTGGAAGCCCATAGAGGGCTATGGTGAAAAAGGAAATATCTTCCGTTCAGAAATGGAAAGAAACTTTCTGAGAAACTGCTCTCTGTTCTGTTAATTCATCTCACAGAGTTACATCTTTCCCTTCAAGAAGCCTTTCGATAAGGCTGTTCTTGTGGAATTGGCAAAGGGATATTTGGAAGCCCATAGAGGGCTATGGTGAAAAAGGAAGTATCTTCCGTTCAAAACTGGAATGAAGCTTTCTGAGAAACTGCTCTGTGTTCTGTTAATTCATCTCACAGATTTACATCTTTCCCTTCCAGAAGCCTTTCGATAAGGCTGTTCTTGTGGAATTGGCAAAGGGATATTTGGAAGCCCATAGAGGGCTATGGTGAAAAAGGAAATATCTTCCGTTCAAAATTGGAAAGAAGCTTTCTGAGAAACTGCTCTGTGTTCTGTTAATTCATCTCACAGAGTTACATCCTTTCCTTCAAGAAGCCTTTCGCTAATGCTGTTCTTGTGGAATTGGCAAAGGGATATTTGGAAGCCCATAGAGCGCTATGGTGAAAAAGGAAATATCTTCCGTTCAAAACTGGAAAGAAGCTTTATGAGAAACTGTTCTATGTTCTGTTAATTCATCTCACAGAGTTACATCTTTCCCTTCAAGAAGCCTTTCGCTAAGGCTGTTCTTGTGGAATTGGCAAAGGGATATTTGGAAGCCCATAGAGGGCTATGGTGAAAAAGGAAATATCTTCCGTTCAAAACTGGAAAGAAGCTTTCTGAGAAACTGTTCTATATTCTGTTAATTCATCTCACAGAGTTACATCTTTCCCTTCAAGAATCCTTTCGCTAAGGCTGTTCTTGTGGAATTGGCAAAGGGATATTTGGAAGCCCATAGAGGGCTATGGTGAAAAAGGAAATATCTTCCGTTCAAAACTGGAAAGAAGCTTTCTGAGAAACTGCTCTGTGTTCTGTTAATTCATCTCACAGAGTTACATCTTTCCCTTCAAGAAGCCTTTCGCTAAGGCTTTTCTTGTGGAATTGGCAAAGGGATATTTGGAAGCCCATAGAGGGCTATGGTGAAAAAGGAAATATCTTCCGTTCAAAACTGGAAAGAAGCTTTCTGAGAAACTGCTCTGTGTTCTGTTAATCAATCTCGCAGAGTTACATCTTTCCCTTCAAGAAGCCTTTCGCTAAGGCTGTTCTTGTGGAATTGGCAAAGGGATATTTGAAAGCCCATAGAGGGCTATGGTGAAAAAGGAAATATCTTCCGTTCAAAACTGGAAAGAAGCTTTCTGAGAAACTGCTCTGTGTTCTGTTAATTCATCTCACAGAGTTACATCTTTCCCTTCAAGAAGCCTTTCGCTAAGGCTGTTCTTGTGGAATTGGCAAAGGGATAATTGGAAGCCCATAGAGTGCTATGGTGAAAAAGGAAATATCTTCCGTTGAAAACTGGAAAGAAGCTTTCTGAGAAACTGCTCTGTGTTCTCTTAATTCATCTCACAGACTTACATCTTTCCCTTCAAGAAGCCTTTCGCTAAGACTGTTCTTGGGGAATTGGCAAAGGGATAATTGGAAGCCCATAGAGTGCTATGGTGAAAAAGGAAATATCTTCCGTTCAAAACTGGAAAGAAGCTTTCTGAGAAACTGCTCTGTGTTCTGTTAATTCATCTCACAGAGTTACATCCTTCCCTTCAAAAAGCCTTTCGCTAATGCTGTTCTTGTGGAATTGGCAAAGGGATATTTGGAAGCCCATAGAGGGCTATGGTGAAAAAGGAAATATCTTCCGTTCAAAACTAGAAAGAAGCTTTCTGAGAAACTGCTCTGTGTTCTGTTAATTCATCTCACAGAGTTACATCTTTCCCTTCAAGAAGCCTTTCGCTAAGGCTGTTCTTGTGGAATTGGCAAAGGGATATTTGGAAGCCCATAGAGGGCTATGGTGAAAAAGGAAATATCTTCTGTTCAAAACTGGAAAGAAGCTTTCTGAGAAACAGCTCTGTGTTCTGTTAATTCATCTCACAGAGTTACATCTTTCCCTTCAAGAAGCCTTTCGCTAAGGCTGTTTTTCTGGAATTGGCAAAGGGATATTTGGAAGCTCATAGAGGGCTATGGTGAAAAAGGAAATGTCTTCCGTTCAAAACTAGAAAGAAGCTTTCTGAGAAACTGCTCTGTGTTTTGTTAATTCATCTCACAGAGTTACATTTTTCCCTTCAAGAAGCCTTTCGCTAAGGCTGTTCTTGTGGAATTGGCAAAGGGATATTTGGAAGCCCATAGAGGGCTATGGTGAAAAAGGAAATATCTTCCGTTCAAAACTTGAAAGAAGCTTTCTGAGAAACTGCTCTGTGTTCTGTTAATTCATCTCACAGAGTTACATCTTTCCCTTCAAGAAGCCTTTCGCTAAGGCTGTTCTTGTGGAATTGGCAAAGGGATATTTGGAAGCCCACAGAGGGCTATGGTGAAAAAGGAAATATCTTCCGTTCAAAACTGGAAAAAGCTTTCTGAGAAACTGCTCTGTGTTCCGTTAATTCATCTCACAGAGTTACATCTTTCCCTTCAAGAAGCCTTTCGCTAAGGCTGTTCTTGTGGAGTTGGCAAAGGGATATTTGGAAGCCCATAGAGGGCTATGGTGAAAAAGGAAATATATTCCGTTCAAAACTGGAAAGAAGCTTTCTGAGAAACTGCTCTGTGTTCTGTTAATTCATCTCACAGAGTTACATCTTTCCCTTCAAGAAGCCTTTCGCTAAGGCTGTTCTTGTGGAATTGGCAAAGGGATATTTGGAAGCCCATAGAGGGCTATGGTGAAAAAGGAAATATATTCCGTTCAAAACTGGAAAGAAGCTTTCTGAGAAACTGCTCTGTGTTCTGTTAATTCATCTCACAGAGTTACATCTTTCCCTTCAAGAAGCCTTTCGCTAAGGCTGTTTTTGTGGAATTGGCAAAGTAATATTTGGAAGCCCATAGAGGGCTATGGTGAAAAAGGAAATATCTTCCGTTCAGAACTGGAAAGAAACTTTCTGAGAAACTGCTCTCTGTTCTGTTAATTCATCTCACAGAGTTACATCTTTCCCTTCAAGAAGCCTTTCGATAAGGCTGTTCTTGTGGAATTGGCAAAGGGATATTTGGAAGCCCATAGAGGGCTATGGTGAAAAAGGAAATATCTTCCGTTCAAAACTGGAAAGAAGCTTTCTGAGAAACTGCTCTGTGTTCTGTTAATTCATCTCACAGAGTTCCATCTTTCCCTTCAAGAAGCCTTTCGATAAGGCTGTTCTTGTGGAATTGGCAAAGGGATATTTGGAAGCCCATAGAGGGCTATGGTGAAAAAGGAAATATCTTCCGTTCAAAACTGGAAAGAAGCTTTCTGAGAAACTGCTCTGTGTTCTGTTAATTCATCTCACAGAGTTACATCCTTTCCTTCAAGAAGCCTTTCGCTAATGCTGTTCTTGTGGAATTGGCAAAGGGATATTTGGAAGCCCATAGAGCGCTATGGTGAAAAAGGAAATATCTTCCGTTCAAAACTGGAAAGAAGCTTTATGAGAAACTGTTCTATGTTCTGTTAATTCATCTCACAGAGTTACATCTTTCCCTTCAAGAAGCCTTTCGCTAAGGCTGTTCTTGTGGAATTGGCAAAGGGATATTTGGAAGCCCATAGAGGGCTATGGTGAAAAAGGAAATATCTTCCGTTCAAAACTGGAAAGAAGCTTTCTGAGAAACTGTTCTATATTCTGTTAATTCATCTCACAGAGTTACATCTTTCCCTTCAAGAATCCTTTCGCTAAGGCTGTTCTTGTGGAATTGGCAAAGGGATATTTGGAAGCCCATAGAGGGCTATGGTGAAAAAGGAAATATCTTCCGTTCAAAACTGGAAAGAAGCTTTCTGAGAAACTGCTCTGTGTTCTGTTAATTCATCTCACAGAGTTACATCTTTCCCTTCAAGAAGCCTTTCGCTAAGGCTTTTCTTGTGGAATTGGCAAAGGGATATTTGGAAGCCCATAGAGGGCTATGGTGAAAAAGGAAATATCTTCCGTTCAAAACTGGAAAGAAGCTTTCTGAGAAACTGCTCTGTGTTCTGTTAATCAATCTCACAGAGTTACATCTTTCCCTTCAAGAAGCCTTTCGCTAAGGCTGTTCTTGTGGAATTGGCAAAGGGATATTTGAAAGCCCATAGAGGGCTATGGTGAAAAAGGAAATATCTTCCGTTCAAAAATGGAAAGAAGCTTTCTGAGAAACTGCTCTGTGTTCTGTTAATTCATCTCACAGAGTTACATCTTTCCCTTCAAGAAGCCTTTCGCTAAGGCTGTTCTTGTGGAATTGGCAAAGGGATATTTGGAAGCCCATAGAGGGCTATGGTGAAAAAGGAAATATCTTCTGTTCAAAACTGGAAAGAAGCTTTCTGAGAAACTGCTCTGTGTTCTGTTAATTCATCTCACAGAGTTACATCTTTCCCTTCAAGAAGCCTTTCGCTAAGGCTGTTCTTGTGGAATTGGCAAAGGGATATTTGGAAGCCCATAGAGGGCTATGGTGAAAAAGGAAATGTCTTCCGTTCAAAACTGGAAAGAAGCTTTCTGAGAAACTGCTCTGTGTTCTGTTAATTCATCTCACAGAGTTACATCTTTCCCTTCAAGAAGCCTTTCGCTAAGGCTGTTCTTGTGGAATTGGCAAAGGGATATTTGGAAGCCCATAGAGGGCTATGGTGAAAAAGGAAATATCTTCTGTTCAAAACTGGAAAGAAGCTTTCTGAGAAACTGCTCTGTGTTCTGTTAATTCATCTCACAGAGTTACATCTTTCCCTTCAAGAAGCCTTTCGCTAAGGCTGTTCTTGTTTAATTGGCAAAGGGATATTTGGAAGCCCATAGAGGGCTATGGTGAAAAAGGAAATGTCTTCCGTTCAAAACTGGAAAGAAGCTTTCTGAGAAACTGCTCTGTGTTCTGTTAATTCATCTCACAGAGTTACATCTTTCCCTTCAAGAAGCCTTTCGCTAAGGCTGTTCTTGTGGAATTGGCAAAAGAATATTTGGAAGCCAATAGAGGGCTATGTTGAAAAAGGAAATATCTTCCGTTCAAAACTGGAAAGAAGCTTTCTGAGAAACTGCTCTGTGTTCTGTTAATTCATCTCGCAGAGTTACATCTTTCCCTTCAAGAAGCCTTTCGCTAAGGCTGTTCTTGGGGAATTGGCAAAGGGATAATTGGAAGCCCATAGAGTGCTATGGTGAAAAAGGAAATATCTTCCGTTGAAAACTGGAAAGAAGCTTTCTGAGAAACTGCCCTGTGTTCTCTTAATTCATCTCACAGACTTACATCTTTCCCTTCAAGAAGCCTTTCGCTAAGACTGTTCTTGGGGAATTGGCAAAGGGATAATTGGAAGCCCATAGAGTGCTATGGTGAAAAATGAAATATCTTCCGTTGAAAACTGGAAAGAATCTTTCTGAGAAACTGCTCTGTGTTCTGTTAATTCATCTCACAGAGTTACATCCTTCCCTTCAAAAAGCCTTTCGCTAATGCTGTTCTTGTGGAATTGGCAAAGGGATATTTGGAAGCCCATAGAGGGCTATGGTGAAAAAGGAAATATCTTCCGTTCAAAACTAGAAAGAAGCTTTCTGAGAAACTGCTCTGTGTTCTGTTAATTCATCTCACAGAGTTACATCTTTCCCTTCAAGAAGCCTTTCGCTAAGGCTGTTCTTGTGGAATTGGCAAAGGGATATTTGGAAGCCCATAGAGGGCTATGGTGAAAAAGGAAATATCTTCTGTTCAAAACTGGAAAGAATCTTTCTGAGAAACTGCTCTGTGTTCTGTTAATTCATCTCACAGAGTTACATCTTTCCCTTCAAGAAGCCTTTCGCTAAGGCTGTTCTTGTGGAATTGGCAAAGGGATATTTGGAAGCCCATAGAGGGCTATGGTGAAAAAGGAAATGTCTTCCGTTCAAAACTGGAAAGAAGCTTTCTGAGAAACTGCTCTGTGTTCTGTTAATTCATCTCACAGAGTTACATCTTTCCCTTCAAGAAGCCTTTCGCTAAGGCTGTTCTTGTGGAATTGGCAAAGGGATATTTGGAAGCCCATAGAGGGCTATGGTGAAAAAGGAAATATATTCCGTTCAAAACTGGAAAGAAGCTTTCTGAGAAACTGCTCTGTGTTCTGTTAATTCATCTCACAGAGTTACATCTTTCCCTTCAAGAAGCCTTTCGCTAAGGCTGTTCTTGTGGAATTGGCAAAGGGATATTTGGAAGCCCATAGAGGGCTATGGTGAAAAAGGAAATATATTCCGTTCAAAACTGGAAAGAAGCTTTCTGAGAAACTGCTCTGTGTTCTGTTAATTCATCTCACAGAGTTACATCTTTCCCTTCAAGAAGCCTTTCGCTAAGGCTGTTTTTGTGGAATTGGCAAAGTAATATTTGGAAGCCCATAGAGGGCTATGGTGAAAAAGGAAATATCTTCCGTTCAGAAATGGAAAGAAACTTTCTGAGAAACTGCTCTCTGTTCTGTTAATTCATCTCACAGAGTTACATCTTTCCCTTCAAGAAGCCTTTCGATAAGGCTGTTCTTGTGGAATTGGCAAAGGGATATTTGGAAGCCCATAGAGGGCTATGGTGAAAAAGGAAGTATCTTCCGTTCAAAACTGGAATGAAGCTTTCTGAGAAACTGCTCTGTGTTCTGTTAATTCATCTCACAGATTTACATCTTTCCCTTCCAGAAGCCTTTCGATAAGGCTGTTCTTGTGGAATTGGCAAAGGGATATTTGGAAGCCCATAGAGGGCTATGGTGAAAAAGGAAATATCTTCCGTTCAAAATTGGAAAGAAGCTTTCTGAGAAACTGCTCTGTGTTCTGTTAATTCATCTCACAGAGTTACATCCTTTCCTTCAAGAAGCCTTTCGCTAATGCTGTTCTTGTGGAATTGGCAAAGGGATATTTGGAAGCCCATAGAGCGCTATGGTGAAAAAGGAAATATCTTCCGTTCAAAACTGGAAAGAAGCTTTATGAGAAACTGTTCTATGTTCTGTTAATTCATCTCACAGAGTTACATCTTTCCCTTCAAGAAGCCTTTCGCTAAGGCTGTTCTTGTGGAATTGGCAAAGGGATATTTGGAAGCCCATAGAGGGCTATGGTGAAAAAGGAAATATCTTCCGTTCAAAACTGGAAAGAAGCTTTCTGAGAAACTGTTCTATATTCTGTTAATTCATCTCACAGAGTTACATCTTTCCCTTCAAGAATCCTTTCGCTAAGGCTGTTCTTGTGGAATTGGCAAAGGGATATTTGGAAGCCCATAGAGGGCTATGGTGAAAAAGGAAATATCTTCCGTTCAAAACTGGAAAGAAGCTTTCTGAGAAACTGCTCTGTGTTCTGTTAATTCATCTCACAGAGTTACATCTTTCCCTTCAAGAAGCCTTTCGCTAAGGCTTTTCTTGTGGAATTGGCAAAGGGATATTTGGAAGCCCATAGAGGGCTATGGTGAAAAAGGAAATATCTTCCGTTCAAAACTGGAAAGAAGCTTTCTGAGAAACTGCTCTGTGTTCTGTTAATCAATCTCGCAGAGTTACATCTTTCCCTTCAAGAAGCCTTTCGCTAAGGCTGTTCTTGTGGAATTGGCAAAGGGATATTTGAAAGCCCATAGAGGGCTATGGTGAAAAAGGAAATATCTTCCGTTCAAAACTGGAAAGAAGCTTTCTGAGAAACTGCTCTGTGTTCTGTTAATTCATCTCACAGAGTTACATCTTTCCCTTCAAGAAGCCTTTCGCTAAGGCTGTTCTTGTGGAATTGGCAAAGGGATAATTGGAAGCCCATAGAGTGCTATGGTGAAAAAGGAAATATCTTCCGTTGAAAACTGGAAAGAAGCTTTCTGAGAAACTGCTCTGTGTTCTCTTAATTCATCTCACAGACTTACATCTTTCCCTTCAAGAAGCCTTTCGCTAAGGCTGTTCTTGTGGAATTGGCAAAGGGATATTTGGAAGCCCATAGAGGGCTATGGTGAAAAAGGAAATATCTTCTGTTCAAAACTGGAAAGAAGCTTTCTGAGAAACAGCTCTGTGTTCTGTTAATTCATCTCACAGAGTTACATCTTTCCCTTCAAGAAGCCTTTCGCTAAGGCTGTTTTTCTGGAATTGGCAAAGGGATATTTGGAAGCTCATAGAGGGCTATGGTGAAAAAGGAAATGTCTTCCGTTCAAAACTAGAAAGAAGCTTTCTGAGAAACTGCTCTGTGTTTTGTTAATTCATCTCACAGAGTTACATTTTTCCCTTCAAGAAGCCTTTCGCTAAGGCTGTTCTTGTGGAATTGGCAAAGGGATATTTGGAAGCCCATAGAGGGCTATGGTGAAAAAGGAAATATCTTCCGTTCAAAACTTGAAAGAAGCTTTCTGAGAAACTGCTCTGTGTTCTGTTAATTCATCTCACAGAGTTACATCTTTCCCTTCAAGAAGCCTTTCGCTAAGGCTGTTCTTGTGGAATTGGCAAAGGGATATTTGGAAGCCCACAGAGGGCTATGGTGAAAAAGGAAATATCTTCCGTTCAAAACTGGAAAAAGCTTTCTGAGAAACTGCTCTGTGTTCCGTTAATTCATCTCACAGAGTTACATCTTTCCCTTCAAGAAGCCTTTCGCTAAGGCTGTTCTTGTGGAGTTGGCAAAGGGATATTTGAAAGCCCATAGAGGGCTATGGTGAAAAAGGAAATATCTTCCGTTCAAAACTGGAAAGAAGCTTTCTGAGAAACTGCTCTGTGTTCTGTTAATTCATCTCACAGAGTTACATCTTTCCCTTCAAGAAGCCTTTCGCTAAGGCTGTTCTTATGGAATTGGCAAAGGGATATTTGGAAGCCCACAGAGGGCTATGGTGAAAAAGGAAATAAATTCCGTTCAAAAGTGGAAAGAAGCTTTCTGAGAAACTGCTCTGTGTTCTGTTAATTCATCTCACAGAGTTACATCTTTCCCTTCAAGATGCCTTTCGCTAAGGCTGTTCTTGTGTAATTGGCAAAGTAATATTTGGAAGCCCATAGAGGGCTATGGTGAAAAAGTAAATATCTTCCGTTCAAAACTGGAAAGAATCTTTCTGAGAAACTGCTCTCTGTTCTGTTAATTCATCTCACAGAGTTACATCTTTCCCTTCAAGAAGCCTTTCGATAAGGCTGTTCTTGTGGAATTGGCAAAGGGATATTTCGAAGCCCATAGAGGGCTATGGTGAAAAAGGAAATATCTTCCGTTCAAAACTGGAAAGAAGCTTTCTGAGAAACTGCTCTGTGTTCTGTTAATTCATCTCACAGATTTACATCTTTCCCTTCAAGAAGCCTTTCGATAAGGCTGTTCTTGTTGAATTGGCAAAGGGATATTTGGAAGCCCATAGAGGGCTATGGTGAAAAAGGAAATATCTTCCGTTCAAAACTGGAAAGAAGCTTTCTGAGAAACTGCTCTGTGTTCTGTTAATTCATCTCACAGAGTTACATCCTTCCCTTCAAAAAGCCTTTCGCTAAGGCTGTTCTTGTGGAATTGGCAAAGGGATATTTGGAAGCCCATAGAGCGCTATGGTGAAAAAGGAAATATCTTCCGTTCAAAACTGGAAAGAAGCTTTCTGAGAAACTGTTCTATGTTCTGTTAATTCATCTCACAGAGTTACATCTTTCCCTTCAAGAAGCCTTTCGCTAAGGCTGTTCTTGTGTAATTGGCAAAGGGATATTTGGAAGCCCATAGAGGGCTATGGTGAAAAAGGAAATATCTTCCGTTCAAAGCTGGAAAGAAGCTTTCTGAGAAACTGTTCTATATTCTGTTAATTCATCTCACAGAGTTACATCTTTCCCTTCAAGAATCCTTTCGCTAAGGCTGTTCTTGTGGAATTGGCAAAGGGATATTTGGAAGCCCATAGAGGGCTATGGTGAAAAAGGAAATATCTTCCGTTCAAAACTGGAAAGAAGCTTTCTGAGAAACTGCTCTGTGTTCTGTTAATTCATCTCACAGAGTTACATCTTTCCCTTCAAGAAGCCTTTCGCTAAGGCTTTTCTTGTGGAATTGGCAAAGGGATATTTGGAAGCCCATAGAGGGCTATGGTGAAAAAGGAAATATCTTCCGTTCAAAACTGGAAAGAAGCTTTCTGAGAAACTGCTCTGTGTTCTGTTAATTCATCTCACAGAGTTACATCTCTCCCTTCAAGAAGCCTTTCGCTAAGGCTGTTCTTGTGGAATTGGCAAAGGGATATTTGAAAGCCCATAGAGGGCTATGGTGAAAAAGGAAATATCTTCCGTTCAAAACTGGAAAGAAGCTTTCTGAGAAACTGCTCTGTGTTCTGTTAATTCATCTCACAGAGTTACATCTTTCCCTTCAAGCAGCCTTTCGCTAAGTCTGTTCTTGTGGAATTGGCAAAGGGATATTTGGAAGCCCATAGAGGGTTATGGTGAAAAAGGAAATATCTTCTGTTCAAAACTGGAAAGAAGCTTTCTGAGAAACTGCTCTGTGTTCTGTTAATTCATCTCACAGAGTTACATCTTTCCCTTCAAGAAGCCTTTCGCTAAGGCTGTTCTTGTGGAATTGGCAAAGGGATATTTGGAAGCCCATAGAGGGCTATGGTGAAAAAGGAAATATCTTCCCTTCAAAACTGGAAAAAAGCTTTCTGAGAAACTGCTTTGTGTTCTGTTAATTCATCTCACAGAGTTACATCTTTCCCTTCAAGAAGACTTTCGCTAAGGCTGTTCTTGTGGAATTGGCAAAGGGATATTTGGAAGCCCATAGAGGGCTATGGTGAAAAAGGAAATATCTTCCGTTCAAAACTGGAAAGAAGCTTTCTGAGAAACTGCTCTGTGTTCTGTTAATTCATCTCACAGAGTTACATCTTTCCCTTCAAGAAGCCTTTTGCTAAGGCTGTTCTTGTGGAATTGGCAAAAGAATATTTGGAAGCCCTTAGAGGGCTATGTTGAAAAAGGAAATATCTTCCGTTCAAAACTGGAAAGAAGCTTTCTGAGAAACTGCTCTGTGTTCTGTTAATTCATCTCGCAGAGTTACATCTTTCCCTTCAAGAAGCCTTTCGCTAAGGCTGTTCTTGTGGAATTGGCAAAGGGATAATTGGAAGCCCATAGAGTGCTATGGTGAAAAAGGAAATATCTTCCGTTGAAAACTGGAAAGAAGCTTTCTGAGAAACTGCTCTGTGTTCTGTTAATGCATCTCACAGAGTTACATCTTTCCCTTCAAGAAGCTTTTCGCTAAGGCTGTTGTTGTGGAATTGGCAAAGGGATATTTGGAAGCCCATAGAGGGCTATGGTGAAAAAGGAAATATCTTCCGTTCAAAACTGGAAAGAAGCTTTCTGAGAAACTGCTCTGTGTTCTGTTAATTCATCTCACTGAGTTACATCTTTCCCTTCAAGAAGCCTTTCGCTAAGGCTGTTCTTGTGGAATTGGCAAAGGGATATTTGGAAGCCCATAGAGGGCTATGGTGAAAAAGGAAATATCTTCCGTTCAAAACTGGAAAGAAGCTTTCTGAGAAACTGCTCTGTGTTCTGTTAATTCATCTCACAGAATTACATCCTTCCCTTCAAAAAGCCTTTCGCTAATGCTGTTCTTGTGGAATTGGCAAAGGGATATTTGGAAGCCCATAGAGGGCTATGGTGAAAAAGGAAATATCTTCCGTTCAAAACTGGAAAGAAGCTTTCTGAGAAACTGCTCTGTGTTCTGTTAATTCATCTCACAGAGTTACATCTTTCCCTTCAAGAAGCCTTTCGCTAAGACTGTTCTTGTGGAATTGGCAAAGGGATATTTGGAAGAGCATAGAGGCCTATGGTGAAAAAGGAAATATCTTCCGTTCAAAACTGGAAAGAAGCTTTCTGAGAAACTGCTCTTTGTTCTGTTAATTCATCTCACAGAGTTACATCTTTCCCTTCAAGAAGCCTTTCGCTAAGGCTGTTCTTGTGGAATTGGCAAAGGGATATTTGGAAGCCCTTAGAGGGCTATGGTGAAAAAGGAAATATCTTCCGTTCAAAACTGTAAAGAAGCTTTCTGAGAAACTGCTTTGTGTTCTGTTAATCCATCTCACAGAGTTACATCTTTCCCTTCAAGAAGCCTTTCGCTAAGGCTGTTCTTGTGGAATTGGCAAAGGGATATTTGGAAGCCCATAGAGGGCTATGGTGAAAAAGGAAATATCTTCCGTTCAAAACTGGAAAGAAGCTTTCTGAGAAACTGCTCTGTGTTCTGTTAATTCATCTCACAGAGTTACATCTTTCCCTTCAAGAAGCCTTTCGCTAAGGCTGTTCTTCTGGAATTGGCAAAGGGATATTTGGAAGCCCATAGAGGTCTATGGTGAAAAAGGAAATATCTTCCGTTCAAAACTGGAAAGAAGCTTTCTGAGAAACTGCTCTGTGTTCTGTTAATTCATCTCACAGAGTTACATCTTTCCCTTCAAGAAGCCTTTCGCTAAGGCTGTTCTTGTGGAATTGGCAAAGGGATATTTGGAAGCCCATAGAGGGCTATGGTGAAAAAGGAAATATCTTCCGTTCAAAACTGGAAAGAAGCTTTCTGAGAAACTGCTCTGTGTTCTGTTAATTCATCTCACAGAGTTACATCTTTCCCTTCAAGAAGCCTTTCGCTAAGACTGTTCTTGTGGAATTGGCAAAGGGATATTTGGAAGAGCATAGAGGCCTATGGTGAAAAAGGAAATATCTTCCGTTCAAAACTGGAAAGAAGCTTTCTGAGAAACTGCTCTTTGTTCTGTTAATTCATTTCACAGAGTTACATCTTTCCCTTCAAGAAGCCTTTCGCTAAGACTGTTCTTGTGGAATTGGCAAAGGGATATTTGGAAGCCTATAGAGGGCTATGGTGAAAAAGGAAATATCTTCCGTTCAAAACTGGAAAGAAGCTTTCTGAGAAACTGCTTTGTGTTCTGTTAATCCATCTCACAGAGTTACATCTTTCCCTTCAAGAAGCCTTTCGCTAAGGCTGTTCTTGTGGAATTGGCAAAGGGATATTTGGAAGCCCATAGAGGGCTATGGTGAAAAAGGAAATATCTTCCGTTCAAAAGTGGAAAGAAGCTTTCTGAGAAACTGCTCTGTGTTCTGTTAATTCATCTCACAGAGTTACATCTTTCCCTTCAAGAAGCCTTTCGCTAAGGCTGTTCTTGTGGAATTGGCAAAGGGATATTTGGAAGCCCATAGAGGGCTATGGTGAAAAAGGAAATATCTTCCGTTCAAAACTGGAAAGAAGCTTTCTGAGAAACTGCTCTGTGTTCTCTTAATTCATCTCACAGAGTTACATCTTTCCCTTCAAGAAGCCTTTCGCTAAGGCTGTTCTTGTGGAATTGGCAAAGGGATATTTGGAAGCCCATAGAGGGCTATGGTGAAAAAGGAAATAGCTTCCGTTCAAAACTGCAAAGAAGCTTTCTGAGAAACTGCTCTGTGTTCTGTTAATTCATCTCACAGAGTTACATCTTTCCCTTCAAGAAGCCTTTCGCTAAGGCTGTTCTTGTGGAATTGGCAAAGGGATATTTGGAAGCCCATAGAGGGCTATGGTGAAAAAGGAAATATCTTCCGTTCAAAACTGGAAAGAAGCTTTCTGAGAAACTGCTCTGTGTTCTGTTAATTCATCTCACAGAGTTACATCTTTCCCTTCAAAAAGCCTTTCGCTAAGGCTGTTCTTGTGGAATTGGCAAAGGGATATTTGGAAGCCCATAGAGGGCTACGGTGAGAAAGGAAATATCTTCCGTTCAAAACTGCAAAGAAGCTTTCTGAGAAACTGCTCTGTGTTCTGTTAATTCATCTCACAGAGTTACACCTTCCCTTCAAGAAGCCCTTCGCTAAGGCTGTTCTTGTGGAATTGGCAAAGGGATATTTGGAAGCCCCTAGAGAGCTATGGTGAAAAAGGAAATATCTTCCGTTCAAAACTGGAAAGAAGCTTTCTGAGAAACTGCTCTGTGTTCTGTTAATTCATCTCACAGAGTTACATCTTTCCCTTCAAGAAGCCTTTCGCTAAGGCTGTTCTTGTGAATTGGCAAAGGGATATTTGGAAGCCCACAGAGGGCTATGGTGAAAAAGGAAATAAATTCCGTTCAAAAGTGGAAAGAAGCTTTCTGAGAAACTGCTCTGTGTTCTGTTAATTCATCTCACAAAGTTACATCTTTCCCTTCAAGATGCCTTTCGCTAAGGCTGATCTTGTGTAATTGGCAAAGTAATATTTGGAAGCCCATAGAGGGCTATGGTTAAAAAGGAAATATCTTCTGTTCAAAACTGGAAAGAAGCTTTCTGAGAAACTGCTCTGTGTTCTGTTAATTCATCTCACAGAGTTACATCTTTCCCTTCAAGAAGCCTTTCGCTAAGGCTGTTCTTGTGGAATTGGCAAAGGGATATTTGAAAGCCCATAGAGGACTATGGTGAAAAAGGAAATGTCTTCCGTTCAAAACTGGAAAGAAGCTTTCTGAGAAACTGCTCTGTGTTCTGTTAATTCATCTCACAGAGTTACATCTTTCCCTTCAAGAAGCCTTTCGCTAAGGCTGTTCTTGTGGAATTGGCAAAGGGATATTTGGAAGCCCACAGAGGGCTATGGTGAAAAAGGAAATAAATTCCGTTCAAAAGTGGAAAGAAGCTTTCTGAGAAACTGCTCTGTGTTCTGTTAATTCATCTCACAGAGTTACATCTTTCCCTTCAAGATGCCTTTCGCTAAGACTGTTCTTGTGTAATTGGCAAAGTAATATTTGGAAGCCCATAGAGGGCTATGGTGAAAAAAGAAATATCTTTCGTTCAAAACTAGAAAGAAACTTTCTGAGAAACTGCTCTCTGTTCTGTTAATTCATCTCACAGAGTTACATCTTTCCCTTCAAGAAGCCTTTCGCTAAGGCTGTTCTTGTGGAATTGGCAAAGGGATATTTGGAAGCCCATAGAGGGCTATGGTGAAAAAGGAAATATCTTCCGTTCAAAACTGGAAAGAAGCTTTCTGAGAAACTGTTCTATGTTCTGTTAATTCATCTCACAGAGTTACATCTTTCCCTTCAAGAATCCTTTCGCTAAGGCTGTTCTTGTGGAATTGGCAAAGGGATATTTGGAAGCCCATAGAGGGCTATGGTGAAAAAGGAAATATCTTCCGTTCAAAACTGGAAAGAAGCTTTCTGAGAAACTGCTCTGTGTTCTGTTAATTCATCTCACAGAGTTACATCTTTCCCTTCAAGAAGCCTTTCGCTAAGGCTTTTCTTGTGGAATTGGCAAAGGGATATTTGGAAGCCCATAGAGGGCTATGGTGAAAAAGGAATATCTTCAGTTCAAAACTGGAAAGAAGCTTTCTGAGAAACTGCTCTGTGTTCTGTTAATTCATCTCACAGAGTTACATCTTTCCCTTCAAGAAGCCTTTCGATAAGGCTGTTCTTGTGGAATTGGCAAAGGGATATTTGGAAGCCCATAGAGGGCTATGGTGAAAAAGGAAATATCTTCGTTCAAAACTGGAAAGAAGCTTTCTGAGAAACTGCTCTGTGTTCTGTTAATTCATCTCACAGAGTTACATCTTTCCATTCAAGAAGCCTTTCGCTAAGGCTGTTCTTGTGGAATTGGCAAAGGGATATTTGGAAGCCCATAGAGGACTATGGTGAAAAAGGAAATGTCTTCCGTTCAAAACTGGAAAGAAGCTTTCTGAGAAACTGCTCTGTGTTCTGTTAATTCATCTCACAGAGTTACATCTTTCCCTTCAAGAAGCCTTTCGCTAAGGCTGTTCTTGTGGAATTGGCAAAGGGATATTTGGAAGCCCACAGAGGGCTATGGTGAAAAAGGAAATAAATTCCGTTCAAAAGTGGAAAGAAGCTTTCTGAGAAACTGCTCTGTGTTCTGTTAATTCATCTCACAGAGTTACATCTTTCCCTTCAAGATGCCTTTCGCTAAGGCTGTTCTTGTGTAATTGGCAAAGTAATATTTGGAAGCCCATAGAGGGCTATGGTTAAAAAGGAAATATCTTCTGTTCAAAACTGGAAAGAAGCTTTCTGAGAAACTGCTCTGTGTTCTGTTAATTCATCTCACAGAGTTACATCTTTCCCTTCAAGAAGCCTTTCGCTAAGGCTGTTCTTGTGGAATTGGCAAAGTGATATTTGGAAGCCCATAGAGGACTATGGTGAAAAAGGAAATGTCTTCCGTTCAAAACTGGAAAGAAGCTTTCTGAGAAACTGCTCTGTGTTCTGTTAATTCATCTCACAGAGTTACATCTTTCCCTTCAAGAAGCCTTTCGCTAAGGCTGTTCTTGTGGAATTGGCAAAGGGATATTTGGAAGCCCATAGAGGGCTATGGTGAAAAAGGAAATATCTTCCGTTCAAAACTGGAAAGAAGCTTTCTGAGAAACTGCTCTGTGTTCTGTTAATTCATCTCACAGAGTTACATCTTTCCCTTCAAGAAGCCTTTCGCTAAGGCTGTTCTTGTGGAATTGGCAAAGGGATATTTGGAAGCCCACAGAGGGCTATGGTGAAAAAGGAAATAAATTCCGTTCAAAAGTGGAAAGAAGCTTTCTGAGAAACTGCTCTGTGTTCTGTTAATTCATCTCACAGAGTTACATCTTTCCCTTCAAGATGCCTTTCGCTAAGGCTGTTCTTGTGTAATTGGCAAAGTAATATTTGGAAGCCCATAGAGGGCTATGGTGAAAAAGGAAATATCTTCCGTTCAAAACTAGAAAGAAACTTTCTGAGAAACTGCTCTCTGTTGTGTTAATTCATCTCACAGAGTTACATCTTTCCCTTCAAGAAGCCTTTCGCTAAGGCTGTTCTTGTGGAATTGGCAAAGGGATATTTGGAAGCCCATAGAGGGCTACGGTGAGAAAGGAAATATCTTCCGTTCAAAACTGCAAAGAAGCTTTCTGAGAAACTGCTCTGTGTTCTGTTAATTCATCTCACAGAGTTACACCTTCCCTTCAAGAAGCCCTTCCCTAAGGCTGTTCTTGTGGAATTGGCAAAGGGATATTTGGAAGAGCATAGAGGCCTATGGTGAAAAAGGAAATATCTTCCGTTCAGAACTCGAAAGAAGCTTTCTGAGAAACTGCTCTGTGTTCTGTTAATTCATCTCACAGAGTTACATCTTTCCCTTCAAGAAGCCTTTCGCTAAGGTTGTTCTGTGGAATTGGCAAAGGGATATTTGGAAGCCCATAGAGGGCTACGGTGAAAAAGGAAATATCTTCCGTTCAAAACTGGAAAGAAGCTTTCTGAGAAACTGCTTTGTGTTCTCTTAATCCATCTCACAGAGTTCCATCTTTCCCTTCAAGAAGCCTTTCGCTAAGGCTGTTCTTGTGGAATTGGCAAAGGGATATTTGGAAGCCCATAGAGGGCTATGGTGAAAAAGGAAATATCTTCCGTTCAAAACTGGAAAGAAGCTTTCTGAGAAACTGCTCTGTGTTCTGTTAATTCATCTCACAGAGTTACATCCTTCCCTTCAAAAAGCCTTTCGCTAATGCTGTTCTTGTGGAATTGGCAAAGGGATATTTGGAAGCCCATAGAGGGCTATGGTGAAAAAGGAAATATCTTACGTTCAAAACTGGAAAGAAGCTTTCTGAGAAACTGCTCTGTGTTCTGTTAATTCATCTCACAGAGTTACATCTTTCCCTTCAAGAAGCCTTTCGCTAAGACTGTTCTTGTGGAATTGGCAAAGGGATATTTGGAAGAGCATAGAGGCCTGTCGTGAAAAAGGAAATATCTTCCGTTCAAAACTGGAAAGAAGCTTTCTGAGAAACTGCTCTGTGTTCTGTTAATTCATCTCACAGAGTTACATCTTTCCCTTCAAGAAGCCTTTCGCTAAGACTGTTCTTGTGGAATTGGCAAAGGGATATTTGGAAGAGCATAGAGGCCTATGGTGAAAAAGGAAATATCTTCCGTTCAAAACTGGAAAGAAGCTTTCTGAGAAACTGCTCTTTGTTCTGTTAATTCATCTCACAGAGTTACATCTTTCCCTTCAAGAAGCCTTTCGCTAAGGCTGTTCTTGTGGAATTGGCAAAGGGATATTTGGAAGCCCTTAGAGGGCTATGGTGAAAAAGGAAATATCTTCCGTTCAAAACTGTAAAGAAGCTTTCTGAGAAACTGCTTTGTGTTCTGTTAATCCATCTCACAGAGTTACATCTTTCCCTTCAAGAAGCCTTTCGCTAAGGCTGTTCTTGTGGAATTGGCAAAGGGATATTTGGAAGCCCATAGAGGGCTATGGTGAAAAAGGAAATATCTTCCGTTCAAAACTGGAAAGAAGCTTTCTGAGAAACTGCTCTGTGTTCTGTTAATTCATCTCACAGAGTTACATCTTTCCCTTCAAGAAGCCTTTCGCTAAGGCTGTTCTTCTGGAATTGGCAAAGGGATATTTGGAAGCCCATAGAGGTCTATGGTGAAAAAGGAAATATCTTCCGTTCAAAACTGGAAAGAAGCTTTCTGAGAAACTGCTCTGTGTTCTGTTAATTCATCTCACAGAGTTACATCTTTCCCTTCAAGAAGCCTTTCGCTAAGGCTGTTCTTGTGGAATTGGCAAAGGGATATTTGGAAGCCCATAGAGGGCTATGGTGAAAAAGGAAATATCTTCCGTTCAAAACTGGAAAGAAGCTTTCTGAGAAACTGCTCTGTGTTCTGTTAATTCATCTCACAGAGTTACATCTTTCCCTTCAAGAAGCCTTTCGCTAAGACTGTTCTTGTGGAATTGGCAAAGGGATATTTGGAAGAGCATAGAGGCCTATGGTGAAAAAGGAAATATCTTCCGTTCAAAACTGGAAAGAAGCTTTCTGAGAAACTGCTCTTTGTTCTGTTAATTCATTTCACAGAGTTACATCTTTCCCTTCAAGAAGCCTTTCGCTAAGACTGTTCTTGTGGAATTGGCAAAGGGATATTTGGAAGCCTATAGAGGGCTATGGTGAAAAAGGAAATATCTTCCGTTCAAAACTGGAAAGAAGCTTTCTGAGAAACTGCTTTGTGTTCTGTTAATCCATCTCACAGAGTTACATCTTTCCCTTCAAGAAGCCTTTCGCTAAGGCTGTTCTTGTGGAATTGGCAAAGGGATATTTGGAAGCCCATAGAGGGCTATGGTGAAAAAGGAAATATCTTCCGTTCAAAAGTGGAAAGAAGCTTTCTGAGAAACTGCTCTGTGTTCTGTTAATTCATCTCACAGAGTTACATCTTTCCCTTCAAGAAGCCTTTCGCTAAGGCTGTTCTTGTGGAATTGGCAAAGGGATATTTGGAAGCCCATAGAGGGCTATGGTGAAAAAGGAAATGTCTTCCGTTCAAAACTGGAAAGAAGCTTTCTGAGAAACTGCTCTGTGTTCTGTTAATTCATCTCACAGAGTTACATCTTTCCCTTCAAGAAGCCTTTCGCTAAGGCTGTTCTTGTGGAATTGGCAAAGGGATATTTGGAAGCCCACAGAGGGCTATGGTGAAAAAGGAAATAAATTCCGTTCAAAAGTGGAAAGAAGCTTTCTGAGAAACTGCTCTGTGTTCTGTTAATTCATCTCACAGAGTTACATCTTTCCCTTCAATATGCCTTTCGCTAAGACTGTTCTTGTGTAATTGGCAAAGTAATATTTGGAAGCCCATAGAGGGCTATGGTGAAAAAAGAAATATCTTTCGTTCAAAACTAGAAAGAAACTTTCTGAGAAACTGCTCTCTGTTCTGTTAATTCATCTCACAGAGTTACATCTTTCCCTTCAAGAAGCCTTTCGATAAGGCTGTTCTTGTGGAATTGGCAAAGGGATATTTCGAAGCCCATAGAGGGCTATGGTGAAAAAGGAAATATCTTCCGTTCAAAACTGGAAAGAAGCTTTCTGAGAAACTGTTCTGTGTTCTGTTAATTCATCTCACAGAGTTACATCTTTCCCTTCAAGAAGCCTTTCGCTAAGGCTGTTCTTGTGGAATTGGCAAAGGGATATTTGGAAGCCCATAGAGGGCTATGGTGAAAAAGGAAATATCTTCCGTTCAAAACTGGAAAGAAGCTTTCTGAGAAACTGTTCTATGTTCTGTTAATTCATCTCACAGAGTTACATCTTTCCCTTCAAGAATCCTTTCTCTAAGGCTGTTCTTGTGGAATTGGCAAAGGGATATTTGGAAGCCCATAGAGGGCTATGGTGAAAAAGGAAATATCTTCCGTTCAAAACTGGAAAGAAGCTTTCTGAGAAACTGCTCTGTGTTCTGTTAATTCATCTCACAGAGTTACATCTTTCCCTTCAAGAAGCCTTTCGCTAAGGCTTTTCTTGTGGAATTGGCAAAGGGATATTTGGAAGCCCATAGAGGGCTATGGTGAAAAAGGAATATCTTCAGTTCAAAACTGGAAAGAAGCTTTCTGAGAAACTGCTCTGTGTTCTGTTAATTCATCTCACAGAGTTACATCTTTCCCTTCAAGAAGCCTTTCGCTAAGGCTGTTCTTGTGGAATTGGCAAAGGGATATTTGGAAGCCCATAGAGGGCTATGGTGAAAAAGGAAATATCTTCGTTCAAAACTGGAAAGAAGCTTTCTGAGAAACTGCTCTGTGTTCTGTTAATTCATCTCACAGAGTTACATCTTTCCCTTCAAGAAGCCTTTCGCTAAGGCTGTTCTTGTGGAATTGGCAAAGGGATATTTGGAAGCCCATAGAGGACTATGGTGAAAAAGGAAATGTCTTCCGTTCAAAACTGGAAAGAAGCTTTCTGAGAAACTGCTCTGTGTTCTGTAAATTCATCTCACAGAGTTACATCTTTCCCTTCAAGAAGCCTTTCGCTAAGGCTGTTCTTGTGGAATTGGCAAAGGGATATTTGGAAGCCCACAGAGGGCTATGGTGAAAAAGGAAATAAATTCCGTTCAAAAGTGGAAAGAAGCTTTCTGAGAAACTGCTCTGTGTTCTGTTAATTCATCTCACAGAGTTACATCTTTCCCTTCAAGATGCCTTTCGCTAAGGCTGTTCTTGTGTAATTGGCAAAGTAATATTTGGAAGCCCATAGAGGGCTATGGTTAAAAAGGAAATATCTTCTGTTCAAAACTGGAAAGAAGCTTTCTGAGAAACTGCTCTGTGTTCTGTTAATTCATCTCACAGAGTTACATCTTTCCCTTCAAGAAGCCTTTCGCTAAGGCTGTTCTTGTGGAATTGGCAAAGTGATATTTGGAAGCCCATAGAGGACTATGGTGAAAAAGGAAATGTCTTCCGTTCAAAACTGGAAAGAAGCTTTCTGAGAAACTGCTCTGTGTTCTGTTAATTCATCTCACAGAGTTACATCTTTCCCTTCAAGAAGCCTTTCGCTAAGGCTGTTCTTGTGGAATTGGCAAAGGGATATTTGGAAGCCCATAGAGGGCTATGGTGAAAAAGGAAATATCTTCCGTTCAAAACTGGAAAGAAGCTTTCTGAGAAACTGCTCTGTGTTCTGTTAATTCATCTCACAGAGTTACATCTTTCCCTTCAAGAAGCCTTTCGCTAAGGCTGTTCTTGTGGAATTGGCAAAGGGATATTTGGAAGCCCACAGAGGGCTATGGTGAAAAAGGAAATAAATTCCGTTCAAAAGTGGAAAGAAGCTTTCTGAGAAACTGCTCTGTGTTCTGTTAATTCATCTCACAGAGTTACATCTTTCCCTTCAAGATGCCTTTCGCTAAGGCTGTTCTTGTGTAATTGGCAAAGTAATATTTGGAAGCCCATAGAGGGCTATGGTGAAAAAGGAAATATCTTCCGTTCAAAACTAGAAAGAAACTTTCTGAGAAACTGCTCTCTGTTCTGTTAATTCATCTCACAGAGTTACATCTTTCCCTTCAAGAAGCCTTTCGCTAAGGCTGTTCTTGTGGAATTGGCAAAGGGATATTTGGAAGCCCATAGAGGGCTACGGTGAGAAAGGAAATATCTTCCGTTCAAAACTGCAAAGAAGCTTTCTGAGAAACTGCTCTGTGTTCTGTTAATTCATCTCACAGAGTTACACCTTCCCTTCAAGAAGCCCTTCCCTAAGGCTGTTCTTGTGGAATTGGCAAAGGGATATTTGGAAGAGCATAGAGGCCTATGGTGAAAAAGGAAATATCTTCCGTTCAGAACTCGAAAGAAGCTTTCTGAGAAACTGCTCTTTGTTCTGTTAATTCATCTCACAGAGTTACATCTTTCCCTTCAAGAAGCCTTTCGCTAAGGTTGTTCTGTGGAATTGGCAAAGGGATATTTGGAAGCCCATAGAGGGCTACGGTGAAAAAGGAAATATCTTCCGTTCAAAACTGGAAAGAAGCTTTCTGAGAAACTGCTTTGTGTTCTCTTAATCCATCTCACAGAGTTCCATCTTTCCCTTCAAGAAGCCTTTCGCTAAGGCTGTTCTTGTGGAATTGGCAAAGGGATATTTGGAAGCCCATAGAGGGCTATGGTGAAAAAGGAAATATCTTCCGTTCAAAACTGGAAAGAAGCTTTCTGAGAAACTGCTCTGTGTTCTGTTAATTCATCTCACAGAGTTACATCCTTCCCTTCAAAAAGCCTTTCGCTAATGCTGTTCTTGTGGAATTGGCAAAGGGATATTTGGAAGCCCATAGAGGGCTATGGTGAAAAAGGAAATATCTTACGTTCAAAACTGGAAAGAAGCTTTCTGAGAAACTGCTCTGTGTTCTGTTAATTCATCTCACAGAGTTACATCTTTCCCTTCAAGAAGCCTTTCGCTAAGACTGTTCTTGTGAATTGGCAAAGGGATATTTGGAAGCCCACAGAGGGCTATGGTGAAAAAGGAAATAAATTCCGTTCAAAAGTGGAAAGAAGCTTTCTGAGAAACTGCTCTGTGTTCTGTTAATTCATCTCACAAAGTTACATCTTTCCCTTCAAGATGCCTTTCGCTAAGGCTGTTCTTGTGTAATTGGCAAAGTAATATTTGGAAGCCCATAGAGGGCTATGGTTAAAAAGGAAATACCTTCTGTTCAAAACTGGAAAGAAGCTTTCTGAGAAACTGCTCTGTGTTCTGTTAATTCATCTCACAGAGTTACATCTTTCCCTTCAAGAAGCCTTTCGCTAAGGCTGTTCTTGTGGAATTGGCAAAGGGATATTTGAAAGCCCATAGAGGACTATGGTGAAAAAGGAAATGTCTTCCGTTCAAAACTGGAAAGAAGCTTTCTGAGAAACTGCTCTGTGTTCTGTTAATTCATCTCACAGAGTTACATCTTTCAATTCAAGAAGCCTTTCGCTAAGGCTGTTCTTGTGGAATTGGCAAAGGGATATTTGGAAGCCCATAGAGGGCTATGGTGAAAAAGGAAATATCTTCCGTTCAAAACTGGAAAGAAGCTTTCTGAGAAACTGCTCTGTGTTCTGTTAATTCATCTCACAGAGTTACATCTTTCCCTTCAAGAAGCCTTTCGCTAAGGCTGTTCTTGTGGAATTGGCAAAGGGATATTTGGAAGCCCACAGAGGGCTATGGTGAAAAAGGAAATAAATTCCGTTCAAAAGTGGAAAGAAGCTTTCTGAGAAACTGCTCTGTGTTCTGTTAATTCATCTCACAGAGTTACATCTTTCCCTTCAAGATGCCTTTCGCTAAGACTGTTCTTGTGTAATTGGCAAAGTAATATTTGGAAGCCCATAGAGGGCTATGGTGAAAAAAGAAATATCTTTCGTTCAAAACTAGAAAGAAACTTTCTGAGAAACTGCTCTCTGTTCTGTTAATTCATCTCACAGAGTTACATCTTTCCCTTCAAGAAGCCTTTCGATAAGGCTGTTCTTGTGGAATTGGCAAAGGGATATTTCGAAGCCCATAGAGGGCTATGGTGAAAAAGGAAATATCTTCCGTTCAAAACTGGAAAGAAGCTTTCTGAGAAACTGTTCTGTGTTCTGTTAATTCATCTCACAGAGTTACATCTTTCCCTTCAAGAAGCCTTTCGCTAAGGCTGTTCTTGTGGAATTGGCAAAGGGATATTTGGAAGCCCATAGAGGGCTATGGTGAAAAAGGAAATATCTTCCGTTCAAAACTGGAAAGAAGCTTTCTGAGAAACTGTTCTATGTTCTGTTAATTCATCTCACAGAGTTACATCTTTCCCTTCAAGAATCCTTTCGCTAAGGCTGTTCTTGTGGAATTGGCAAAGGGATATTTGGAAGCCCATAGAGGGCTATGGTGAAAAAGGAAATATCTTCCGTTCAAAACTGGAAAGAAGCTTTCTGAGAAACTGCTCTGTGTTCTGTTAATTCATCTCACAGAGTTACAACTTTCCCTTCAAGAAGCCTTTCGCTAAGGCTTTTCTTGTGGAATTGGCAAAGGGATATTTGGAAGCCCATAGAGGGCTATGGTGAAAAAGGAATATCTTCAGTTCAAAACTGGAAAGAAGCTTTCTGAGAAACTGCTCTGTGTTCTGTTAATTCATCTCACAGAGTTACATCTTTCCCTTCAAGAAGCCTTTCGCTAAGGCTGTTCTTGTGGAATTGGCAAAGGGATATTTGGAAGCCCATAGAGGGCTATGGTGAAAAAGGAAATATCTTCGTTCAAAACTGGAAAGAAGCTTTCTGAGAAACTGCTCTGTGTTCTGTTAATTCATCTCACAGAGTTACATCTTTCCCTTCAAGAAGCCTTTCGCTAAGGCTGTTCTTGTGGAATTGGCACAGGGATATTTGGAAGCCCATAGAGGACTATGGTGAAAAAGGAAATGTCTTCCGTTCAAAACTGGAAAGAAGCTTTCTGAGAAACTGCTCTGTGTTCTGTTAATTCATCTCACAGAGTTACATCTTTCCCTTCAAGAAGCCTTTCGCTAAGGCTGTTCTTGTGGAATTGGCAAAGGGATATTTGGAAGCCCACAGAGGGCTATGGTGAAAAAGGAAATAAATTCCGTTCAAAAGTGGAAAGAAGCTTTCTGAGAAACTGCTCTGTGTTCTGTTAATTCATCTCACAGAGTTACATCTTTCCCTTCAAGATGCCTTTCGCTAAGGCTGTTCTTGTGTAATTGGCAAAGTAATATTTGGAAGCCCATAGAGGGCTATGGTTAAAAAGGAAATATCTTCTGTTCAAAACTGGAAAGAAGCTTTCTGAGAAACTGCTCTGTGTTCTGTTAATTCATCTCACAGAGTTACATCTTTCCCTTCAAGAAGCCTTTCGCTAAGGCTGTTCTTGTGGAATTGGCAAAGGGATATTTGGAAGCCCATAGAGGACTATGGTGAAAAAGGAAATGTCTTCCGTTCAAAACTGGAAAGAAGCTTTCTGAGAAACTGCTCTGTGTTCTGTTAATTCATCTCACAGAGTTACATCTTTCCCTTCAAGAAGCCTTTCGCTAAGGCTGTTCTTGTGGAATTGGCAAAGGGATATTTGGAAGCCCATAGAGGGCTATGGTGAAAAAGGAAATATCTTCCGTTCAAAACTGGAAAGAAGCTTTCTGAGAAACTGCTCTGTGTTCTGTTAATTCATCTCACAGAGTTACATCTTTCCCTTCAAGAAGCCTTTCGCTAAGGCTGTTCTTGTGGAATTGGCAAAGGGATATTTGGAAGCCCACAGAGGGCTATGGTGAAAAAGGAAATAAATTCCGTTCAAAAGTGGAAAGAAGCTTTCTGAGAAACTGCTCTGTGTTCTGTTAATTCATCTCACAGAGTTACATCTTTCCCTTCAAGATGCCTTTCGCTAAGGCTGTTCTTGTGTAATTGGCAAAGTAATATTTGGAAGCCCATAGAGGGCTATGGTGAAAAAGGAAATATCTTCCGTTCAAAACTAGAAAGAAACTTTCTGAGAAACTGCTCTCTGTTCTGTTAATTCATCTCACAGAGTTACATCTTTCCCTTCAAGAAGCCTTTCGCTAAGGCTGTTCTTGTGGAATTGGCAAAGGGATATTTGGAAGCCCATAGAGGGCTACGGTGAGAAAGGAAATATCTTCCGTTCAAAACTGGAAAGAAGATTTCTGAGAAACTGCTCTGTGTTCTGTTAATTCATCTCACAGAGTTACACCTTCCCTTCAAGAAGCCCTTCCCTAAGGCTGTTCTTGTGGAATTGGCAAAGGGATATTTGGAAGAGCATAGAGGCCTATGGTGAAAAAGGAAATATCTTCCGTTCAGAACTCGAAAGAAGCTTTCTGAGAAACTGCTCTTTGTTCTGTTAATTCATCTCACAGAGTTACATCTTTCCCTTCAAGAAGCCTTTCGCTAAGGTTGTTCTGTGGAATTGGCAAAGGGATATTTGGAAGCCCATAGAGGGCTACGGTGAAAAAGGAAATATCTTCCGTTCAAAACTGGAAAGAAGCTTTCTGAGAAACTGCTTTGTGTTCTCTTAATCCATCTCACAGAGTTCCATCTTTCCCTTCAAGAAGCCTTTCGCTAAGGCTGTTCTTGTGGAATTGGCAAAGGGATATTTGGAAGCCCATAGAGGGCTATGGTGAAAAAGGAAATATCTTCCGTTCAAAACTGGAAAGAAGCTTACTGAGAAACTGCTCTGTGTTCTGTTAATTCATCTCACAGAGTTACATCCTTCCCTTCATAAAGCCTTTCGCTAATGCTGTTCTTGTGGAATTGGCAAAGGGATATTTGGAAGCCCATAGAGGGCTATGGTGAAAAAGGAAATATCTTCCGTTCAAAACTGGAAAGAAGCTTTCTGAGAAACTGCTCTGTGTTCTGTTAATTCATCTCACAGAGTTACATCTTTCCCTTCAAGAAGCCTTTCGCTAAGGCTGTTCTTGTGGAATTGGCAAAGGGATATTTGGAAGCCCACAGAGGGCTATGGTGAAAAAGGAAATAAATTCCGTTCAAAAGTGGAAAGAAGCTTTCTGAGAAACTGCTCTGTGTTCTGTTAATTCATCTCACAGAGTTACATCTTTCCCTTCAAGATGCCTTTCGCTAAGACTGTTCTTGTGTAATTGGCAAAGTAATATTTGGAAGCCCATAGAGGGCTATGGTGAAAAAAGAAATATCTTTCGTTCAAAACTAGAAAGAAACTTTCTGAGAAACTGCTCTCTGTTCTGTTAATTCATCTCACAGAGTTACATCTTTCCCTTCAAGAAGCCTTTCGATAAGGCTGTTCTTGTGGAATTGGCAAAGGGATATTTCGAAGCCCATAGAGGGCTATGGTGAAAAAGGAAATATCTTCCGTTCAAAACTGGAAAGAAGCTTTCTGAGAAACTGTTCTGTGTTCTGTTAATTCATCTCACAGAGTTACATCTTTCCCTTCAAGAAGCCTTTCGCTAAGGCTGTTCTTGTGGAATTGGCAAAGGGATATTTGGAAGCCCATAGAGGGCTATGGTGAAAAAGGAAATATCTTCCGTTCAAAACTGGAAAGAAGCTTTCTGAGAAACTGTTCTATGTTCTGTTAATTCATCTCACAGAGTTACATCTTTCCCTTCAAGAATCCTTTCGCTAAGGCTGTTCTTGTGGAATTGGCAAAGGGATATTTGGAAGCCCATAGAGGGCTATGGTGAAAAAGGAAATATCTTCCGTTCAAAACTGGAAAGAAGCTTTCTGAGAAACTGCTCTGTGTTCTGTTAATTCATCTCACAGAGTTACATCTTTCCCTTCAAGAAGCCTTTCGCTAAGGCTTTTCTTGTGGAATTGGCAAAGGGATATTTGGAAGCCCATAGAGGGCTATGGTGAAAAAGGAATATCTTCAGTTCAAAACTGGAAAGAAGCTTTCTGAGAAACTGCTCTGTGTTCTGTTAATTCATCTCACAGAGTTACATCTTTCCCTTCAAGAAGCCTTTCGCTAAGGCTGTTCTTGTGGAATTGGCAAAGGGATATTTGGAAGCCCATAGAGGGCTATGGTGAAAAAGGAAATATCTTCGTTCAAAACTGGAAAGAAGCTTTCTGAGAAACTGCTCTGTGTTCTGTTAATTCATCTCACAGAGTTACATCTTTCCCTTCAAGAAGCCTTTCGCTAAGGCTGTTCTTGTGGAATTGGCACAGGGATATTTGGAAGCCCATAGAGGACTATGGTGAAAAAGGAAATGTCTTCCGTTCAAAACTGGAAAGAAGCTTTCTGAGAAACTGCTCTGTGTTCTGTTAATTCATCTCACAGAGTTACATCTTTCCCTTCAAGAAGCCTTTCGCTAAGGCTGTTCTTGTGGAATTGGCAAAGGGATATTTGGAAGCCCACAGAGGGCTATGGTGAAAAAGGAAATAAATTCCGTTCAAAAGTGGAAAGAAGCTTTCTGAGAAACTGCTCTGTGTTCTGTTAATTCATCTCACAGAGTTACATCTTTCCCTTCAAGATGCCTTTCGCTAAGGCTGTTCTTGTGTAATTGGCAAAGTAATATTTGGAAGCCCATAGAGGGCTATGGTTAAAAAGGAAATATCTTCTGTTCAAAACTGGAAAGAAGCTTTCTGAGAAACTGCTCTGTGTTCTGTTAATTCATCTCACAGAGTTACATCTTTCCCTTCAAGAAGCCTTTCGCTAAGGCTGTTCTTGTGGAATTGGCAAAGGGATATTTGGAAGCCCATAGAGGACTATGGTGAAAAAGGAAATGTCTTCCGTTCAAAACTGGAAAGAAGCTTTCTGAGAAACTGCTCTGTGTTCTGTTAATTCATCTCACAGAGTTACATCTTTCCCTTCAAGAAGCCTTTCGCTAAGGCTGTTCTTGTGGAATTGGCAAAGGGATATTTGGAAGCCCATAGAGGGCTATGGTGAAAAAGGAAATATCTTCCGTTCAAAACTGGAAAGAAGCTTTCTGAGAAACTGCTCTGTGTTCTGTTAATTCATCTCACAGAGTTACATCTTTCCCTTCAAGAAGCCTTTCGCTAAGGCTGTTCTTGTGGAATTGGCAAAGGGATATTTGGAAGCCCACAGAGGGCTATGGTGAAAAAGGAAATAAATTCCGTTCAAAAGTGGAAAGAAGCTTTCTGAGAAACTGCTCTGTGTTCTGTTAATTCATCTCACAGAGTTACATCTTTCCCTTCAAGATGCCTTTCGCTAAGGCTGTTCTTGTGTAATTGGCAAAGTAATATTTGGAAGCCCATAGAGGGCTATGGTGAAAAAGGAAATATCTTCCGTTCAAAACTAGAAAGAAACTTTCTGAGAAACTGCTCTCTGTTCTGTTAATTCATCTCACAGAGTTACATCTTTCCCTTCAAGAAGCCTTTCGCTAAGGCTGTTCTTGTGGAATTGGCAAAGGGATATTTGGAAGCCCATAGAGGGCTACGGTGAGAAAGGAAATATCTTCCGTTCAAAACTGGAAAGAAGATTTCTGAGAAACTGCTCTGTGTTCTGTTAATTCATCTCACAGAGTTACACCTTCCCTTCAAGAAGCCCTTCCCTAAGGCTGTTCTTGTGGAATTGGCAAAGGGATATTTGGAAGAGCATAGAGGCCTATGGTGAAAAAGGAAATATCTTCCGTTCAGAACTCGAAAGAAGCTTTCTGAGAAACTGCTCTTTGTTCTGTTAATTCATCTCACAGAGTTACATCTTTCCCTTCAAGAAGCCTTTCGCTAAGGTTGTTCTGTGGAATTGGCAAAGGGATATTTGGAAGCCCATAGAGGGCTACGGTGAAAAAGGAAATATCTTCCGTTCAAAACTGGAAAGAAGCTTTCTGAGAAACTGCTTTGTGTTCTCTTAATCCATCTCACAGAGTTCCATCTTTCCCTTCAAGAAGCCTTTCGCTAAGGCTGTTCTTGTGGAATTGGCAAAGGGATATTTGGAAGCCCATAGAGGGCTATGGTGAAAAAGGAAATATCTTCCGTTCAAAACTGGAAAGAAGCTTTCTGAGAAACTGCTCTGTGTTCTGTTAATTCATCTCACAGAGTTACATCCTTCCCTTCATAAAGCCTTTCGCTAATGCTGTTCTTGTGGAATTGGCAAAGGGATATTTGGAAGCCCATAGAGGGCTATGGTGAAAAAGGAAATATCTTACGTTCAAAACTGGAAAGAAGCTTTCTGAGAAACTGCTCTGTGTTCTGTTAATTCATCTCACAGAGTTACATCTTTCCCTTCAAGAAGCCTTTCGCTAAGACTGTTCTTGTGGAATTGGCAAAGGGATATTTGGAAGAGCATAGAGGCCTGTCGTGAAAAAGGAAATATCTTCCGTTCAAAACAGGAAAGAAGCTTTCTGAGAAACTGCTCTGGGTTCTGTTAATTCATCTCACAGAGTTACATCTTTCCCTTCAAGAAGCCTTTCGCTAAGGCTGTTCTTGTGGAATTGGCAAAGGGATATTTGGAAGCCCATAGAGGGCTATGGTGAAAAAGGAAATATCTTCCGTTCAAAACTGGAAAGAAGCTTTCTGAGAAACTGCTCTGTGTTCTGTTAATTCATCTCACAGAGTTACATCTTTCCCTTCAAGAAGCCTTTCGCTAAGGCTGTTCTTGTGGAATTGGCAAAGGGATATTTGGAAGCCCATAGAGGGCTATGTTGAAAAAGGAAATATCTTCCGTTCAAAACTGGAAAGAAGCTTTCTGAGAAACTGCTCTGTGTTCTGTTAATTCATCTCACAGAGTTACATCTTTCCCTTCAAGAAGCCTTTCGCTAAGGCTGTTCTTGTGGAATTGGAAAAGGAATATTTGGAAGCCCATAGAGGGCTATGGTGAAAAAGGAAATATCTTCCGTTCAAAACTGGAAAGAAGCTTTCTGAGAAACTGCTCTGTGTTTTATTAATTCATCTCACAGAGTTACATCTTTCCCTTCAAGAAGCTTTTCGCTAAGGCTGTTCTTGTGGAATTGGCAAAGGGATATTTGGAAGCCCATAGAGGGCTATGGTGAAAAAGGAAATATCTTCCGTTCAAAACTGGAAAGAAGCTGTCTGAGAAACTGCTCTGTGTTCTGTTAATTCATCTCACAGAGTTACATCTTTCCCTTCAAGAAGCCTTTCGCTAAGGCTGTTCTTGTGGAATTGGCAAAGGGATATTTGGAAGCCCATAGAGGGCTATGGTGAAAAAGGAAATGTCTTCCGTTCAAAACTGGAAAGAAGCTTTCTGAGAAACTGCTCTGTGTTCTGTTAATTCATCTCACAGAGTTACATCTTTCCCTTCAAGAAGCCTTTCGCTAAGGCTGTTCTTGTGGAATTGGCAAAGGGATATTTGGAAGCCCATAGAGGGCTATGGTGAAAAAGGAAATATCTTCTGTTCAAAACTGCAAAGAAGCTTTCTGAGAAACTGCTCTGTGTTCTGTTAATTCATCTCACAGAGTTACATCCTTCCCTTCAAGAAGCCTTTCGCTAAAACTGTTCTTGTGGAATTGGCAAAGGGATATTTGGAAGCCCATAGAGGGCTATGGTGAAAAAGGAAATATCTTCCGTTCAAAACTGGAAAGAAGCTTTCTGAGAAACTATTCTATGTTCTGTTAATTCATCTCACAGAGTTACATCTTTCCCTTCAAGAAGCCTTTCGCTAAGGCTGTTCTTGTGGAATTGGCAAAGGGATATTTGGAAGCCCATAGAGGGCTATGGTGAAAAAGGAAATATCTTCCGTTCAAAACTGGAAAGAAGCTTTCTGAGAAACTGTTCTATGTTCTGTTAATTCATCTCACAGAGTTACATCTTTCCCTTCAAGAAGCCTTTCGCTAAGGCTGTTCTTGTGGAATTGGCAAAGGGATATTTGGAAGCCCATAGAGGGCTATGGTGAAAAAGGAAATATCTTCCGTTCAAAACTAGAAAGAAGCTTTCTGAGAAACTGCTCTGCGTACTGTTAATTCATCTCACAGACTTACATCTTTCCCTTCAAGAAGCCTTTCGCTAAGGCTGTTCTTGTGGAATTGGCAAAGGGATATTTGGAAGCCCATAGAGGGCTATGGTGAAAAAGGAAATATCTTCCGTTCAAAACTGGAAAGAAGCTTTCTGAGAAACTGCTCTGTGTTCTGTTAATTCATCTCACAGAGTTACATCTTTCCCTTCAAGAAGCCTTTCGCTAAGGCTGTTCTTGTGGAATTGGCAAAGGGATATTTGGAAGCCCATAGAGGGCTATGGTGAAAAAGGAAATATCTTCCGTTCAAAACTGGAAAGAAGCTTTCTGAGAAACTGCTCTGTGTTCTGTTAATTCATCTCACAGAGATACATCTTTCCCTTCAAGAAGCCTTTCCCTAAGGCTGTTCTTGTGGAATTGGCAAAGGGATATTTGAAAGCCCATAGAGGGCTTTGGTGAAAAAGGAAATATCTTCCGTTCAAAACTGGAAAGAAGCTTTCTGAGAAACTGCTCTGTGTTGTGTTAATTCATCTCACAGAGTTACATCTTTCCCTTCAAGAAGCCTTTCGTTAAGGCTGTTCTTGTGGAATTGGCAAAGGGATATTTGGAAGCCCATTGAGGGCTATGGTGAAAAAGGAAATATCTTCTGTTCAAAACTGGAAAGAAGCTTTCTGAGAAACTGCTCTGTGTTCTGTTAATTCATCTCACAGAGTTACATCTTTCCCTACAAGAAGCCTTTCGCTAAGGCTGTTCTTGTGGAATTGGCAAAGGGATATTTGGAAGCCCATAGAGGGCTATCGTGAAAAAGGAAATGTCTTCCGTTCAAAACTGGAAAGAAGCTTTCTGAGAAACTGCTCTGTGTTCTGTTAATTCATCTCACAGAGTTACATCTTTCCCTTCAAGAAGCCTTTCGCTAAGGCTGTTCTTGTGGAATTGGCAAAGGGATATTTGGAAGCCCATAGAGGGCTATGGTGAAAAAGGAAATATCTTCCGTTCAAAACTGGAAAGAAGCTTTCTGAGAAACTGCTCCGTGTTCTGTTAATTCATCTCACAGAGTTACATCTTTCCCTTCAAGAAGCCTTTGGCTAAGGCTGTTCTTGTGGAATTGGCAAAGGGATATTTGGAAGCCCACAGAGGGCTATGGTGAAAAAGGAAATATCTTCCGTTCAAAACTGGAAAGAAGCTTTCTGAGAAACTGCTCTGTGTTCTGTTAATTCATCTCACAGAGTTACATCTTTCCCTTCAAGAAGCCTTTCGCTAAGGCTGTTCTTGTGGAGATGGCAAAGGGATATTTGAAAGCCCATAGAGGGCTACGGTGAAAAAGGAAATATCTTCCGTTCAAAACTGGAAAGAAGCTTTCTGAGAAACTGCTCTGTGTTCTGTTAATTCATCTCACAGAGTTACATCTTTCCCTTCAAGAAGCCTTTCGCTAAGGCTGTTCTTGTGGAATTGGCAAAGGGATATTTGGAAGCCCATAGAGGGCTATGGTGAAAAAGGAAATATCTTCCGTTCAAAACTGGAAAGAAGCTTTCTGAGAAACTGCTCTGTGTTCTGTTAATTCATCTCACAGGGTTACATCTTTCCCTTCAAGAAGCCTTTCGCTAAGGCTGTTCTTGTGGAATTGGCAAAGGGATATTTGGAAGCCCATAGAGGGCTATGATGAAAAAGGAAATATCTTCCGTTCAAAACTGGAAAGAAGCTTTCTGAGAAACTGCTCTGTGTTCTGTTAATTCATCTCACAGAGTTACATCCTTCCCTTCAAGAAGCCTTTCGCTAAACCTGTTCTTGTGGAATTGGCAAAGGGATATTTGGAAGCCCATAGAGGGCTATGGTGAAAAAGGAAATATCTTCTGTTCAAATCTGGAAAGAAGCTTTCTGAGAAACTGCTCTGTGTTCTGTTAATTCATCTCACAGAATTACATCTTTCCCTTTAAGAGGCCTTTCGCTAAGGCTGTTCTTGTGGAATTGGCAAAGGTATATTTGGAAGCCTATGTGGGTTATGGTGAAAAAGGAAATATCTTCCGTTCAAAACTGGAAAGAAGCTTTCTGAGAAACTGCTCTGTGTTCTGTTAATTCATCTCACAGATTTACATCTTTCCCTTCAAGAAGCCTTTCGCTAAGGCTGTTCTTGTGGAATTGGCAAAGGGATATTTGGAAGCCCATAGAGGGCTATGGTGAAAAAGGAAATAGCTTCCGTTCAAAACTGGAAAGAAGCTCTCTGAGAAACTGCTCTGTGTTCTGTTCATTCATCTCACAGAGTTACATCTTTCCCTTCAAGAAGCCTTTCGCTAAGGCTGTTCTTGTGGAATTGGCAAAGGGATATTTGGAAGCCCATAGAGGGCTATGGTGAAAAAGGAAATATCTTCCGTTCAAAACTGGAAAGAAGCTCTCTGAGAAACTGCTCTGTGTTCTGTTAATTCATCTCACAGAGTTACATCTTTCCCTTCAAGAAGCCTTTCGCTAAGGCTGTTCTTGTGGAATTGGCAAAGGGATATTTCGAAGCCCATAGAGGGCTATGGTGAAAAAGGAAATATCTTCCGTTCAAAAGTGGAAAGAAGCTTTCTGAGAAACTGCTCTGTGTTCTGTTAATTCATCTCACAGAGTTACATCTTTCCCTTCAAGAAGCCTTTCTCTAAGGCTGTTCTTGTGGAAATGGCAAAGGGATATTTGCAAGCCCATACAGGGCTATGGTGAAAAAGGAAATATCATCCGTTCAAAACTGGAAAGAAGCTTTCTGAGAAACTGCTCTGTGTTCTGTTAATTCATCACACAGAGTTCCATCTTTCCCTTCAAGAAGCCTTTCGCTAAGGCTGTTCTTGTGGAATTGGCAAAGGGATATTTGGAAGCCCTTAGAGGCTATGGTGAAAAAGGAATTATCTTCCGTTCAAAACTGGAAAGAAGCTTTCTGAGAAACTGCTCTGTGTTCTGTTAATTCATCTCACAGAGTTACATGTTTCCCTTCAAGAAGCCTTTGGCTAAGGCTGTTCTTGTGGAATTGGCAAAGAGATATTTGGAAACCCATAGAGGGCTACGGTGAAAAAGGAAATATCTTCCGTTCAAAACTGGAAAGAAGCTTTCTGAGAAACTGCTCTGTGTTCTGTTAATCCATCTCACAGAGTTACATCTTTCCCTTCAAGAAGCCTTTCGCTAAGGCTGTTCTTGTGGAATTGGCAAAGGGATATTTGGAAGCCCATAGAGGGCTATGGTGAAAAAGGAAATATCTTCCGTTCAAAATTGGAAAGAAGGTTTCTGAGAAACTGCTCTGTGTTCTGTTAATTCATCTCACAGAGTTACATCTTTCCCTTCAAGAAGCCTTTCGCTAAGGCTGTTCTTGTGGAATTGGCAAAGGGATATTTGGAAGCCCATAGAGGGCTATGGTGAAAAAGGAAATATCTTCCGTTCAAAACTGGAAAGAAGCTTTCTGAGAAACTGCTCTGTGTTCTGTTAATTCATCTCACAGAGTTACATCTTTCCCTTCAAGAAGCCTTTCGCTAAGGCTGTTCTTGTGGAATTGGCAAAGGGATATTTGGAAGCCCATAGAGGGCTATGGTAAAAAAGGAAATATCTTCCGTTCAAAACTGGAAAGAAGCTTTCTGAGAAACTGCTCTGTGTTCTGTTAATTCATCTCACAGAGTTACATCTTTCCCTTCAAGAAGCCTTTCGCTAAGGCTGTTCTTGTGGAATTGGCAAAGGGATATTTGGAAGCCCATAGAGGGCTATGGTGAATAAGGAAATATCTTCCGTTCAAAACTGGAAAGAAGCTTTCTGAGAAACTGCTCTGTGTTCTGTTAATTCATCTCACAGAGTTACATCTTTCCCTTCAAGAAGCCTTTCGCTAAGGCTGTTCTTGTGGAATTGGCAAAGGGATATTTGGAAGCCCATAGAGGGCTATGGTGAAAAAGGAAATATCTTCCGTTCAAAACTGGAAAGAAGCTCTCTGAGAAACTGCTCTGTGTTCTGTTCATTCATCTCACAGAGTTACATCTTTCCCTTCAAGAAGCCTTTCGCTAAGGCTGTTCTTGTGGAATTGGCAAAGGGATATTTGGAAGCCCATAGAGGACTATGGTGAAAAAGGAAATATCTTCCGTTCAAAACTGGAAAGAAGCTCTCTGAGAAACTGCTCTGTGTTCTGTTAATTCATCTCACAGAGTTACATCTTTCCCTTCAAGAAGCCTTTCGCTAAGGCTGTTCTTGTGGAATTGGCAAAGGGATATTTGGAAGCCCATAGAGGGCTATGGTGAAAAAGGAAATATCATCCGTTCAAAAGTGGAAAGAAGCTTTCTGAGAAAGTGCTCTGTGTTCTGTTAATTCATCTCACAGAGTTATATCTTTCCCTTCAAGAAGCCTTTCGCTAAGGCTGTTCTTGTGGAATTGGCAAAGGGATATTTGCAAGCCCATACAGGGCTATGGTGAAAAAGGAAATATCATCCGTTCAAAACTGGAAAGAAGCTTTCTGAGAAACTGCTCTGTGTTCTGTTAATCCATCTCACAGAGTTACGTCTTTCCCTTCAAGAAGCCTTTCGCTAAGGCTGTTCTTGTGGAATTGGCAAAGGGATATTTGGAAGCCCATAGAGGGCTATGGTGAAAAAGGAAATATCTTCCGTTCAAAACTGGAAAGAAGCTTTCTGAGAAACTGCTCTGTGTTCTGTTAATTCATCTCACAGAGTTACATCTTTCCCTTCTAGAAGCCTTTCGCTAAGGCTGTTCTTGTGGAATTGGCAAAGGGATATTTGGAAGCCCATAGAGGGCTACGGTGAAAAAGGAAATATCTTCCGTTCAAAATTGGAAAGAAGCTTTCTGAGAAACTGCTCTGTGTTCTGTTAATTCATCTCACAGAGTTACATCTTTCCCTTCAAGAAGCCTTTCCATAAGGCTGTTCTTGTGGAATTGGCAAAGGGATATTTGGAAGCCCATAGAGGGCTATGGTGAAAAAGGAAATATCTTCCGTTCAAAACTGGAAAGAAGCTTTCTGAGAAACTGCTCTGTGTTCTGTTAATTCATCTCACAGAGTTACATCTTTCCCTTCAAGAAGCCTTTCGCTAAGGCTGTTCTTGTGGAATTGGCAAAGGGATATTTGGAAGCCCATAGAGGGCTATGGTGAAAAAGGAAATATCTTCCGTTCAAAACTGGAAAGAAGCTCTCTGAGAAACTGCTCTGTGTTCTGTTAATTCATCTCACAGAGTTACATCTTTCCCTTCAAGAAGCCTTTCGCTAAGGCTGTTCTTGTGGAATTGGCAAAGGGATATTTGGAAGCCCATAGAGGGCTATGGTGAAAAAGGAAATATCTTCCGTTCAAAACTGGAAAGAAGCTTTCTGAGAAACTGCTCTGTGTTCTGTTAATTCATCTCACAGAGTTATATCTTTCCCTTCAAGAAGCCTTTCGCTAAGGCTGTTCTTGTGGAATTGGCAAAGGGATATTTGGAAGCCCATAGAGGGCTATGGTGAAAAAGGAAATATCTTCCGTTCAAAACTGGAAAGAAGCTTTCTGAGAAACTGCTCTGTGTTCTGTTAATTCATCTCACAGAGTTACATCTTTCCCTTCAAGAAGCCTTTCGCTAAGGCTGTTCTTGTGGAATTGGCAAAGGGATATTTGGAAGCCCATAGAGGGCTATGGTGAAAAAGGAAATATCTTCCGTTCAAAACTGGAAAGAAGCTTTCTGAGAAACTGCTCTGTGTTCTGTTAATTCATCTCACAGAGTTACATCTTTCCCTTCAAGAAGCCTTTCGCTAAGGCTGTTCTTGTGGAATTGGCAAAGGGATATTTGGAAGCCCATAGAGGGCTATGGTGAAAAAGGAAATATCTTCCGTTCAAAAGTGGAAAGAAGCTTTCTGAGAAACTGCTCTGTGTTCTGTTAATTCATCTCACAGGGTTACATCTTTCCCTTCAAGAAGCCTTTCGCTAAGGCTGTTCTTGTGGAATTGGCAAAGGGATATTTGGAAGCCCATAGAGGGCTATGGTGAAAAAGGAAATATCTTCCGTTCAAAACTGGAAAGAAGCTTTCTGAGAAACTGCTCTGTGTTCTGTTAATTCATCTCACAGAGTTCCATGTTTCCCTTCAAGAAGCCTTTCGCTAAGGCTGTTCTTGTGGAATTGGCAAAGGGATATTTGGAAGCCCATAGAGGGCTATGGTGAAAAAGGAAATATCTTCTGTTCAAATCTGGAAAGAAGCTTTCTGAGAAACTGCTCTGTGTTCTGTTAATTCATCTCACAGAGTTACATCTTTCCCTTCAAGAGGCCTTTCGCTAAGGCTGTTCTTGTGGAATTGGCAAAGGTATATTTGGAAGCCCATATGGGTTATGGTGAAAAAGGAAATATCTTCCGTTCAAAACTGGAAAGAAGCTTTCTGAGAAACTGCGCTGTGTTCTGTTAATTCATCTCACAGAGTTACATCTTTCCCTTCAAGAAGCCCTTCGCTAAGGCTGTTCTTGTGGAATTGGCAAAGGGATATTTGGAAGCCCATAGAGGTCTATGGTGAAAAAGGAAATATCTTCTGTTCAAATCTGGAAAGAAGCTTTCTGAGAAACTGCTCTGTGTTCTGTTAATTCATCTCACAGAGTTACATCTTTCCCTTCAAGAAGCCTTTCGCTAAGGCTGTTCTTGTGGAATTGGCAAAGGGATATTTGCAAGCCCATACAGGGCTATGGTGAAAAAGGAAATATCTTCCGTTCAAAACTGGAAAGAAACTTTCTGAGAAACTGCTCTGTGTTCTCTTAATTCATCTCACAGAGTTACATCTTTCCCTTCAAGAAGCCTTTCGCTAAGGCTGTTCTTGTGGAATTGGCAAAGGGATATTTGGAAGCCCATAGAGGGCTATGGTGAAAAAGGAAATAGCTTCCGTTCAAAACTGGAAAGAAGCTTTCTGAGAAACTGCTCTGTGTTCTGTTAATTCATCTCACAGAGTTACATCTTTCCCTTCAAGAAGCCTTTCGCTAAGGCTGTTCTTGTGGAATTGGCAAAGAGATATTTGGAAACCCATAGAGGGCTATGGTGAAAAAGGAAATATCTTCCGTTCAAAACTGGAAAGAAGCTTTCTGAGAAACTGCTCTGTGTTCTGTTAATCCATCTCACAGAGTTACATCTTTCCCTTCAAGAAGCCTTTCGCTAAGGCTGTTCTTGTGGAATTGGCAAAGGGATATTTGGAAGCCCATAGAGGGCTATGGTGAAAAAGGAAATATCTTCCGTTCAAAACTGGAAAGAAGCTTTCTGAGAAACTGCTCTCTGTTCTGTTAATTCATCTCACAGAGTTACATCTTTCCCTTCAAGAAGCCTTTCGCTAAGGCTGTTCTTGTGGAATTGGCAAAGGGATATTTGGAAGCCCATAGAGGGCTATGGTGAAAAAGGAAATATCTTCCGTTCAAAACTGGAAAGAAGCATTCTGAGATACTGCTCTGTGTTCTGTTAATTCATCTCACAGAGTTACATCTTTCCCTTCAAGAAGCCTTTCGCTAAGGCTGTTCTTGTGGAATTGGCAAAGGGATATTTGGAAGCCCATAGAGGGCTATGGTGAAAAAGAAAATATCTTCCGTTCAAAACTGGAAAGAATCTTTCTGCGAAACTGCTCTGTGTTCTGTTAATTCATCTCACAGAGTTACATCTTTCCCTTCAAGAAGCCTTTCGCTAAGGCTGTTCTTGTGGAATTGGCAAAGGGATATTTGCAAGCCCATACAGGGCTATGGTGAAAAAGGAAATATCTTCCGTTCAAAACTGGAAAGAAGCTTTCTGAGAAACTGCTCTGTGTTCTGTTAATTCATTTCACAGAGTTACATCTTTCCCTTCAAGAAGCCTTTCGCTAAGGCTGTTCTTGTGGAATTGGCAAAGGGATATTTGGAAGCCCATAGAGGGCTATGGTGAAAAAGGAAATATCTTCCGTTCAAAACTGGAATGAAGCATTCTGAGAAACTGCTCTGTGTTCTGATAATTCATCTCACAGAGTTACATCTTTCTCTTCAAGAAGCCTTTCTCTAAGGCTGTTCTTGTGGAATTGGCAAAGGGATATTTGGAAGCCCATAGAGGGCTATGGTGAAAAAGGAAATATCTTCCGTTCAAAACTGGAAAGAAGCTTTCTGAGAAACTGCTCTGTGTTCTGTTAATTCATCTCACAGAGTTACATCTTTCCCTTCAAGAAGCCTTTCGCTAAGTCTGTTCTTGTGGAATTGGCAAAGGGATATTTGGAAGCCCATAGAGGGCTATTGTGAAAAAGGAAATATCTTCCGTTCAAAACTGGAAAGACGCTTTCTGAGAAACTGCTCTGTGTTCTGTTAATTCATCTCACAGAGTTACATCTTTCCCTTCAAGAAGCCTTTCGCTAAGGCTGTTCTTGTGGAATTGGCAAAGGGATATTTGGAAGCCCATAGAGGGATATGGTGAAAAAGGAAATATCTTCCGTTCAAAACTGGAAAGAAGCTTTCTGAGAAACTGCTCTGTGTTCTGTTAATTCATCTCACAGAGTTACATCTTTCCCTTCAAGAAGCCTTTCGCTAAGGCTGTTCTTGTGGAATTGGCAAAGGGATATTTGGAAGCCCATAGAGGGCTATGGTGAAAAAGGAAATATCTTCCGTTCAAAACTGGAAAGAAGTTTTCTGAGAAACTGCTCTGTGTTCTGTTAATTCATCTCACAGAGTTACATCTTTCCCTTCAAGAAGCCTTTCGCTAAGGCTGTTCTTGTGGAATTGGCAAAGGGATATTTGGAAGCCCATAGAGGTCTATGGTGAAAAAGGAAATATCTTCCGTTCAAAACTGGAAAGAAGCTTTCTGAGAAACTGCTCTGTGTTCTGTTAATTCATCTCACAGAGTTACATGTTTCCCTTCAAGAAGCCTTTGGCTAAGGCTGTTCTTGTGGAATTGGCAAAGAGATATTTGGAAACCCATAGAGGGCTATGGTGAAAAAGGAAATATCTTCCGTTCAAAACTGGAAAGAAGCTTTCTGAGAAACTGCTCTGTGTTCTGTTAATCCATCTCACAGAGTTACATCTTTCCCTTCAAGAAGCCTTTCGCTAAGGCTGTTCTTGTGGAATTGGCAAAGGGATATTTGCAAGCCCATACAGGGCTATGGTGAAAAAGGAAATATCATCCGTTCAAAACTGGAAAGAAGCTTTCTGAGAAACTGCTCTGTGTTCTGTTAATTCATCTCACAGAGTTACATCTTTCCCTTCAAGAAGCCTTTCGCTAAGGCTGTTCTTGTGGAATTGGCAAAGGGATATTTGGAAGCCCATAGAGGGCTATGGTGAAAAAGGAAATATCTTCCGTTCAAAACTGGAAAGAAGCTTTCTGAGAAACTGCTCTGTGTTCTGTTAATTCATCTCACAGAGTTACATCTTTCCCTTCAAGAAGCCTTTCGCTAAGGCTGTTCTTGTGGAATTGGCAAAGGGATATTTGGAAGCCCATAGAGGGCTATGGTAAAAAAGGAAATATCTTCCGTTCAAAACTGGAAAGAAGCTTACTGAGAAACTGCTCTGTGTTCTGTTAATTCATCTCACAGAGTTACATCTTTCCCTTCAAGAAGCCTTTCGCTAAGGCTGTTCTTGTGAAATTGGCAAAGGGATATTTGGAAGCCCATAGAGGGCTATGGTGAAAAAGGAAATATCTTCCGTTCAAAACTGGAAAGAAGCTGTCTGAGAAACTGCTCTGTGTTCTGTTAATTCATCTCACAGAGTTACATCTTTCCCTTCAAGAAGCCTTTCGCTAAGGCTGTTCTTGTGGAATTGGCAAAGGGATATTTGGAAGCCCATAGAGGGCTATGGTGAAAAAGGAAATATCTTCCGTTCAAAACTGGAAAGAAGCTTTCTGAGAAACTGCTCTGTGTTCTGTTAATTCATCTCACAGAGTTACATCTTTCCCTTCAAGAAGCCTTTCGCTAAGGCTGTTCTTGTGGAATTGGCAAAGGGATATTTGGAAGCCCATAGAGGGCTATGGTGAAAAAGGAAATATCTTCCGTTCAAAACTGGAAAGAAGCTTTCTGAGAAACTGCTCTGTGTTCTGTTAATTCATCTCACAGAGTTACATCTTTCCCTTCAAGAAGCCTTTCGCTAAGGCTGTTCTTGTGGAATTGGCAAAGGGATATTTGGAAGCCCATAGAGGGCTATGGTGAAAAAGGAAATATCTTCCGTTCAAAACTGGAAAGAAGCTTTCTGAGAAACTGCTCTGTGTTCTGTTAATTCATCTCAGAGAGTTACATCTTTCCCTTCAAGAAGCCTTTCGCTAAGGCTGTTCTTGTGGAATTGGCAAAGGGATATTTGGAAGCCCATAGAGGGCTATGGTGAAAAAGGAAATATCTTCCGTTCAAAAGTGGAAAGAAGCTTTCTGAGAAACTGCTCTGTGTTCTGTTAATTCATCTCACAGGGTTACATCTTGCCCTTCAAGAAGCCTTTCGCTAAGGCTGTTCTTGTGGAATTGGCAAAGGGATATTTGGAAGCCCATAGAGGGCTATGGTGAAAAAGGAAATATCTTCCGTTCAAAACTGGAAAGAAGCTTTCTGAGAAACTGCTCTGTGTTCCGTTAATTCATCTCACAGAGTTCCATGTTTCCCTTCAAGAAGCCTTTCGCTAAGGCTGTTCTTGTGGAATTGGCAAAGGGATATTTGGAAGCCCATAGAGGGCTATGGTGAAAAAGGAAATATCTTCTGTTCAAATCTGGAAAGAAGCTTTCTGAGAACCTGCTCTGTGTTCTGTTAATTCATCTCACAGAGTTACATCTTTCCCTTCAAGAGGCCTTTCGCTAAGGCTGTTCTTGTGGAATTGGCAAAGGTATATTTGGAAGCCCATATGGGTTATGGTGAAAAAGGAAATATCTTCCGTTCAAAACTGGAAAGAAGCTTTCTGAGAAACTGCGCTGTGTTCTGTTAATTCATCTCACAGAGTTACATCTTTCCCTTCAAGAAGCCTTTCGCTAAGGCTGTTCTTGTGGAATTGGCAAAGGGATATTTGGAAGCCCATAGAGGTCTATGGTGAAAAAGGAAATATCTTCTGTTCAAATCTGGAAAGAAGCTTTCTGAGAAACTGCTCTGTGTTCTGTTAATTCATCTCACAGAGTTACATCTTTCCCTTCAAGAAGCCTTTCGCTAAGGCTGTTCTTGTGGAATTGGCAAAGGGATATTTGCAAGCCCATACAGGGCTATGGTGAAAAAGGAAATATCTTCCGTTCAAAACTGGAAAGAAGCTTTCTGAGAAACTGCTCTGTGTTCTCTTAATTCATCTCACAGAGTTACATCTTTCCCTTCAAGAAGCCTTTCGCTAAGGCTGTTCTTGTGGAATTGGCAAAGGGATATTTGGAAGCCCATAGAGGGCTATGGTGAAAAAGGAAATATCTTCCGTTCAAAATTTTAAAGAAGCTTTCTGAGAAACTGCTCTGTGTTCTGTTAATTCATCTCACAGAGTTACATCTTTCCCTTCAAGAAGCCTTTCGCTAAGGCTGTTCTTGTGGAATTGGCAAAGGGATATTTGGAAGCCCATAGAGGGCTATGGTGAAAAAGGAAATATCTTCCGTTCAAAACTGGAAAGAAGCTTTCTGAGAAACTGCTCTGTGTTCTGTTAATTCATCTCACAGAGTTACATCTTTCCCTTCAAGAAGCCTTTCGCTAAGGCTGTTCTTGTGGAATTGGCAAAGGGATATTTGGAAGCCCATAGAGGGCTATGGTGAAAAAGGAAATATCTTCCGTTCAAAACTGGAAAGAAGCTTTCTGAGAAACTGCTCTGTGTTCTGTTAATTCATCTCACAGAGTTACATCTTTCCCTTCTAGAAGCCTTTCGCTAAGGCTGTTCTTGTGGAATTGGCAAAGGGATATTTGGAAGCCCATAGAGGGCTATGGTGAAAAAGGAAATATCTTCCGTTCAAAACTGGAAAGAAGCTTTCTGAGAAACTGCTCTGTGTTCTGTTAATTCATCTCACAGAGTTACATCTTTCCCTTCAAGAAGACTTTCGCTAAGGCTGTTCTTGTGGAATTGGCAAAGGGATATTTGGAAGCCCATAGAGGGCTATGGTGAAAAAGAAAATATCTTCCGTTCAAAACTGGAAAGAAGCTTTCTGAGAAACTGCTCTGTGTTCTGTTAATTCATCTCACAGAGTTACATCTTTCCCTTCAAGAAGCCTTTCGCTAAGGCTGTTCTTGTGGAATTGGCAAAGGGATATTTGGAAGCCCATAGAGGGCTATGGTGAAAAAGGAAATATCTTCCGTTCAAAACTGGAAAGAAGCTTTCTGAGAAACTGCTCTGTGTTCTGTTAATTCATCTCACAGAGTTACATCTTTCCCTTCAAGAAGCCTTTCGCTAAGGCTGTTCTTGTGGAATTGGCAAAGGGATATTTGGAAGCCCATAGAGGTCTATGGTGAAAAAGGAAATATCTTCCGTTCAAAACTGGAAAGAAGTTTTCTGAGAAACTGCTCTGTGTTCTGTTAATTCATCTCACAGAGTTACATCTTTCCCTTGAAGAAGCCTTTCGCTAAGGCTGTTCTTGTGGAATTGGCAAGGGATATTTGGAAGCCCATAGAGGTCTATGGTGAAAAAGGAAATATCTTCCGTTCAAAACTGGAAAGAAGCTTTCTGAGAAACTGCTCTGTGTTCTGTTAATTCATCTCACAGAGTTCCATCTTTCCCTTCAAGAAGCCTTTCGCTAAGGCGGTTCTTGTGGAATTGGCAAAGGGATACTTGGAAGCCCATAGAGGGCTATTGTGAAAAAGGAAATATCTTCCGTTCAAAACTGGAAAGAAGCTTTCTGAGAAACTGCTCTGTGTTCTGTTAATTCATCTCACAGAGTTACATCTTTCCCTTCAAGAGGCCTTTCGCTAAGGCTGTTCTTGTGGAATTGGCAAAGATATATTTGGAAGCCCATATGGGTTATGGTGAAAAAGGAAATATCTTCCGTTCAAAACTGGAAAGAAGCTTTCTGAGAAACTGCTCTGTGTTCTGTTAATTCATCTCACAGAGTTACATCTTTCCCTTCAAGAAGCCTTTCGCTAAGGCTGTTCTTGTGGAATTGGCAAAGGGATATTTGGAAGCCCATAGAGGGCTATGGTGAAAAAGGAAATATCTTCCGTTCAAAACTGGAAAGAAGCTCTCTGAGAAACTGCTCTGTGTTCTGTTAATTCATCTCACAGAGTTTCATCTTTCCCTTCAAGAAGCCTTTCGCTAAGGCTGTTCTTGTGGAATTGGCAAAGGGATATTTGGAAGCCCATAGAGGGCTATGGTGAAAAAGGAAATATCTTCCGTTCAAAACTGGAAAGAAGCTTTCTGAGAAACTGCTCTGTGTTCTGTTAATTCATCTCACAGAGTTACATCTTTCCCTTCAAGAAGCCTTTCGCTAAGGCTGTTCTTGTGGAATTGGCAAAGGGATATTTGGAAGCCCATAGAGGGCTATTGTGAAAAAGGAAATATCTTCCGTTCAAAACTGGAAAGAAGCTTTCTGAGAAACTGCTCTGTGTTCTGTTAATTCATCTCACAGAGTTACATCTTTCCCTTCAAGAAGCCTTTCGCTAAGGCTGTTCTTGTGGAATTGGCAAAGGGATATTTGGAAGCCCATAGAGGGCTATGGTGAAAAAGGAAATATATTCCGTTCAAAACTGGAAAGAAGCTTTCTGAGAAACTGCTCTGTGTTCTGTTAATTCATCTCACAGAGTTACATCTTTCCCTTCAAGAAGCCTATCGCTAAGACTGTTCTTGTGGAATTGGCAAAGAGATATTTGGAAACCCATAGAGGGCTATGGTGAAAAAGGAAATATCTTCCGTTCAAAACTGGAAAGAAGTTTTCTGAGAAACTGCTCTGTGTTCTCTTAATCCATCTATCAGAGTTACATCTTTCCCTTCAAGAAGCCTTTCGCTAAGGCTGTTCTTGTGGAATTGGCAAAGGGATATTTGGAAGCCCATAGAGGGCTATGGTCAAAAAGGAAATATCTTCCGTTCAAAACTGGAAAGAAGCTTTCTGAGAAACTGCTCTGTGTTCTGTTAATTCATCTCACAGAGTTACATCTTTCCCTTCTAGAAGCCTTTCTCTAAGGCTGTTCTTGTGGAATTGGCAAAGGGATATTTGGAAGCCCATAGAGGGCTATGGTGAAAAAGGAAATATCTTCCGTTCAAAATTTTAAAGAAGCTTTCTGAGAAACTGCTCTGTGTTCTGTTAATTCATCTCACAGAGTTACATCTTTCCCTTCAAGAAGCCTTTCGCTAAGGCTGTTCTTGTGGAATTGGCAAAGGGATATTTGGAAGCCCTTAGAGGGCTATGGTGAAAAAGGAAATATCTTCCGTTCAAAACTGGAAAGAAGCTTTCTGAGAAACTGCTCTGTGTTCTGTTAATTCATCTCACAGAGTTACATATTTCCCTTCAAAAAGCCTTTCGCTAAGGCTGTTCTTGTGGAATTGGCAAAGGGATATTTGGAAGCCCATAGAGGGCTATGGTGAAAAAGGAAATATCTTCCGTTCAAAACTGGAAAGAAGCTTTCTGAGAAACTGCTCTGTGTTCTGTTAATTCATCTCACAGAGTTACATCTTTCCCTTCAAGAAGTCTTTCGCTAAGGCTGTTCTTGTGGAATTGGCAAAGGGATATTTGGAAGCCCATAGAGGGCTATGGTGAAAAAGGAAATATCTTCCGTTCAAAACTGGAAAGAAGCTTTCTGAGAAACTGCTCTGTGTTCTGTTAATTCATCTCACAGAGTTACATATTTCCCTTCAAGAAGCCTTTCGCTAAGGCTGTTCTTGTGGAATTGGCAAAGGGATATTTGGAAGCCCATAGAGGGCTATGGTGAAAAAGGAAATATCTTCCGTTCAAAAGTGGAAAGAAGCTTTCTGAGAAACTGCTCTGTGTTCTGTTAATTCATCTCACAGAGTTACATCTTTCCCTTCAAGAAGCCTTTCGCTAAGGCTGTTCTTGTGGAATTGGCAAAGGGATATTTGGAAGCCCATAGAGGGCTATGGTGAAAAAGGAAATATCTTTCGTTCAAAACTTGAAAGAAGCTTTCTGAGAAACTGCTCTGTGTTCTGTTAATTCATCTCACAGAGTTACATCTTTCCCTTCAAGAAGCCTTTTGCTAAGGCTGTTCTTGTGGAATTGGCAAAGGGATATTTGGAAGCCCATAGAGGGCTATGGTGAAAAAGGAAATATCTTCCGTTCAAAACTGGAAAGAAGCTTTCTGAGAAACTGCTCTGTGTTCTGTTAATTCATCTCACAGAGTTACATCTTTTCCTTCAAGAAGCCTTTCGCTAAGGCTGTTCTTGTGGAATTGGCAAAGGGATATTTGGAAGCCCATAGAGGGCTATGGTGAAAAAGGAAATATCTTCCGTTCAAAACTGGAAAGAAGCTTTCTGAGAAACTGCTCTGTGTTCTGTTAATTCATCTCACAGAGTTACATCTTTCCCTTCAAGAAGCCTTTCGCTAAGGCTGTTCTTGTGGAATTGGCAAAGGGATATTTGGAAGCCCATAGAGGGCTATGGTGAAAAAGGAAATATCTTTCGCTCAAAACTGGAAAGAAGCTTTCTGAGAAACTGCTCTGTGTTCTGTTAATTCATCTCACAGAGTTACATCTTTCCCTTCAAGAAGCCTTTCGCTAAGGCTGTTCTTGTGGAATTGGCAAAGGGATATTTGGAAGCCCATAGAGGGCTAGGGTGAAAACGGAAATATCTTCCGTTCAAAACTGGAAAGAAGCTTTCTGAGAAACTGCTCTGTGTTCTGTTAATTCACCTCACAGAATTAAGTCTTTCCCTTCAAGAAGCCTTTCGCTAAGGCTGTTCTTGTGGAATTGGCAAAGGGATATTTCGAAGCCCATAGAGGGCTATGGTGAAAAAGGAAATATCTTCCGTTCAAAACTGGAAAGAAGCTTTCTGAGAAACTGCTCTGTGTTCTGTTAATTCATCTCACAGAGTTACATCTTTCCCTTCAAGAAGCCTTTCGCTAAGGCTGTTCTTGTGGAATTGGCAAAGGGATATTTGGAAGCCCATAGAGGGCTATGGTGAAAAAGGAAATATCTTCCGTTCAAAACTGGAAAGAAGCTTTCTGAGAAACTGCTCTGTGTTCTGTTAATTCATCTCACAGAGTTACATCTTTCCCTTCAAGAAGCCTTTCGCTAAGGCTGTTCTTGTGGAATTGGCAAAGGGATATTTGGAAGCCGATAGAGGGCTATGGTGAAAAAGGAAATATCTTCCGTTCAAAATTGGAAAGAAGCTTTCTGAGAAACTGCTCTGTGTTCTATTAATTCATCTCACAGAGTTACATCTTTCCCTTCAAGAAGCCTTTCGCTAAGGCTGTTCTTGTGGAATTGGCAAAGGGATATTTGGAAGCCCATAGAGGGCTATGGTGAAAAAGGAAATATCTTCCGTTCAAAACTGGAAACAAGCTTTGTGAGAAAATGCTCCGTGTTCTGTTAATTCATATCACAGCGTTACATATTTCCCTTCAAGAAGCCTTTCGCTAAGGCTGTTCTTGTGGAATTGGCAAAGGGATATTTGGAAGCCCATAGAGGGCTATGGTGAAAAAGGAAATATCTTCCGTTCAAAACTGGAAAGAAGCTTTCTGAGAAACTGCTCTCTGTTCTGTTAATTCATCTCACAGAGTTACATCTTTCCCTTCAAGAAGCCTTTCGCTAAGGCTGTTCTTGTGGAATTGGCAAAGGGATATTTGGAATCCCATAGAGGGCTATGGTGAAAAGGGAAATATCTTCCGTTCAAAACTGGAAAGAAGCTTTCTGAGAAACTGCTCTGTGTTCTGTTAATTCATTTCACAGAGTTACATCTTTCCCTTCAAGAAGCCTTTCGCTAAGGCTGTTCTTGTGGAATTGGCAAAGGGATATTTGGAAGCCCATAGAGGGCTATGGTGAAAAAGGAAATATCTTCCGTTCAAAACTGGAAAGAAGCTTTCTGAGAAACTGCTCTGTGTTCTGTTAATTCATCTCACAGAGTTACATCTTTCCCTTCAAGAAGTCTTTCGCTAAGGCTGTTCTTCGGGAATTGGCAAAGTGATATTTGGAAGCCCATAGAGGGCTATGGTGAAAAAGGAAATATCTTCCGTTCAAAACTGGAAAGAAGCTTTCTGAGAAACTGCTCCGTGTTCTGTTAATACATCTCACAGAGTTACATCTTTCCCTTCAAGAAGCCTTTCGCTAAGGCTGTTCTTGTGGAATTGGCAAAGGGATATTTGGAAGCCCATAGAGGGCTATGGTGAAAAAGGAAATGTCTTCCGTTCAAAACTGGAAAGAAGCTTTCTGAGAAACTGCTCTGTGTTCTGTTAATTCATCTCACAGAGTTACATCTTTCCCTTCAAGAAGCCTTTCGCTAAGGCTGTTCTTGTGGAATTGGCAAAGGGATATTTGGAAGCCCATAGAGGGCTATGGTGAAAAAGGAAATATCTTCCGTTCAAAACTGGAAAGAAGCTTTCTGAGAAACTGCTCTGTGTTGTGTTAATTCATCTCACAGAGTTACATCTTTCCCTTCAAGAAGCCTTTCGCTAAGGCTGTTCTTGTGGAATTGGCAAACGGATATTTGTAAGCCCATAGAGGGCTATGGTGAAAAAGGAAATATCTTCCGTTCAAAACTGGAAAGAAGCTTTCTGAGAAACTGCTCTGTGTTCTGTTAATTCATCTCACAGAGTTACATCTTTCTCTTCAAGAAGCCTTTCACTAAGGCTGTTCTTGTGGAATTGGCAAAGGGATATTTGGAAGCCCATAGAGGGCTATGGTGAAAAAGGAAATATCTTCCGTTCAAAACTGGAAAGAAGCTTTCTGAGAAACTGCTCTGTGTTCTGTTACTTCATCTCACCGAGTTACATCTTTCCCTCCAACTAGCCTTTCGATAAGGCTGTTCTTGTGGAATTGGCAAAGGGATATTTGGAAGTCCATAGAGGGCTATGGTGAAAAAGGAAATATCTTCCGTTCAAAACTGGAAAGAAGCTTTCTGAGAAACTGCTCTGGGTTCTGTTAATTCATCTCACAGAGTTACATCTTTCCCTTCAAGAAGCCTTTCGCTAAGGCTGTTCTTGTGGAATTGGCAAAGGGATATTTGGAAGCCCATAGAGGGCTATGGTGAAAAAGGAAATATCTTCCTTTCAAAACTGGAAAGAAGCTTTCTGAGAAACTGCTCTGTGTTCTGTTAATTCATCTCACAGAGTTACATCTTTCCCTTCAAGAAGCCTTTCGCTAAGACTGTTCTTGTGGAATTGGCAAAGGGATATTTGGAAGCCCATAGAGGGCTACGGTGAAAAAGGAAATATCTTCCGTTCAAAACTGGAAAGAAGCTTTCTGAGAAACTGCTCTGTGTTCTGTTAATTCATCTCACAGAGTTACATCTTTCCATTGAAGAAGCCTTTCGCTAAGGCTGTTCTTGTGGAATTGGCAAAGGGATATTTGGAAGCCCCTACAGGGCTATGGTGAAAAAGGAAATATCTTCCGTTCAAAACTGGAAAGAAGCTTTCTGAGAAACTGCTCTGTGTTCTGTTAATTCATCTCACAGAGTTACATCTTTCCCTTCTAGAAGCCTTTCGCTAAGGCTGTTCTTGTGGAATTGGCAAAGGGATATTTGGAAGCCCATAGAGGGCTATGGTGAAAAAGGAAATACCTTCCGTTCAAAACTGGAAAGAAGTTTTCTGAGAAACTGCTCTGTGTTCTGTTAATTCATCTCACAGAGTTACATCTTTCCCTTCAAGAAGCCTTTCGCTAAGGCTGTTCTTGTGGAATTGGCAAAGGGATATTTGGAAGCCCATAGAGGGCTATGGTGAAAAAGGAAATATCTTCCGTTCAAAACTGGAAAGAAGCTTTCTGAGAAACTGCTCTGTGTTCTGTTAATTCATCTCACAGAGTTCCATCTTTCCCTTCAAGAAGCCTTTCGCTAAGGCGGTTCTTGTGGAATTGGCAAAGGGATATTTGGAAGCCCATAGAGGGCTATGGTGAAAAAGGAAATATCTTCCGTTCAAATCTGGAAAGAAGCTTTCTGAGAAACTGCTCTGTGTTCTGTTAATTCATCTCACAGAGTTACATCTTTCCCTTCAAGAGGCCTTTCGCTAAGGCTGTTCTTGTGGAATTGGCAAAGATATATTTGGAAGCCCATATGGGTTATGGTGAAAAAGGAAATATCTTCCGTTCAAAACTGGAAAGAAGCTTTCTGAGAAACTGCTCTGTGTTCTGTTAATTCATCTCACCGAGTTACATCTTTCACTTCAAGAAGCCTTTCGCTAAGGCTGTTCTTGTGGAATTGGCAAAGGGATATTTGGAAGCCCATAGAGGACTATGGTGAAAAAGGAAATATCTTCCGTTCAAAACTGGAAAGAAGCTCTCTGAGAAACTGCTCTGTGTTCTGTTAATTCATCTCACAGAGTTACATCTTTCCCTTCAAGAAGCCTTTCGCTAAGGCTGTTCTTGTGGAATTGGCAAAGGTATATTTGGAAGCCCACAGAGGGCTATGGTGAAAAAGGAAATATCTTCCGTTCAAAACTGGAAAGAAGCTTTCTGAGAAACTGCTCTTTGTTCTGTTAATTCATCTCACAGAGTTACATCTTTCCCTTCAAGAAGCCTTTCGCTAAGGCTGTTCTTGTGGAATTGGCAAAGGGATATTTGGAAGCCCATAGAGGGCTATTGTGAAAAAGGAAATATCTTCCGTTCAAAACTGGAAAGAAGCTTTCTGAGAAACTGCTCTGTGTTCTGTTAATTCATCTCACAGAGTTACATCTTTCCCTTCAAGAAGCCTTTCGCTAAGGCTGTTCTTGTGGAATTGGCAAAGGGATATTTGGAAGCCCATAGAGGGCTATGGTGAAAAAGGAAATATCTTCCGTTCAAAACTGGAAAGAAGCTTTCTGAGAAACTGCTCTGTGTTCTGTTAATTCATCTCACAGAGTTACATCTTTCCCTTCAAGAAGCCTTTCGCTAAGACTGTTCTTGTGGAATTGGCAAAGAGATATTTGGAAACCCATAGAGGGCGATGGTGAAAAAGGAAATATCTTCCGTTCAAAACTGGAAAGAAGCTTTCTGAGAAACTGCTCTGTGTTCTGTTAATCCATCTAACAGTGTTACATCTTTACCTTCAAGAAGCCTTTCGCTAAGGCTGTTCTTGTGGAATTGGCAAAGGGATATTTGGAAGCCCATAGAGGGCTATGGTGAAAAAGGAAATATCTTCCGTTCAAAACTGGAAAGAAGCTTTCTGAGAAACTGCTCTGTGTTCTGTTAATTCATCTCACAGAGTTACATCTTTCCCTTCTAGAAGCCTTTCTCTAAGGCTGTTCTTGTGGAATTGGCAAAGGGATATTTGGAAGCCCATAGAGGGCTATGGTGAAAAAGGAAATATCTTCCGTTCAAAATTGGAAAGAAGCTTTCTGATAAACTGCTCTGTGTTCTGTTAATTCATCTCACAGAGTTACATCTTTCCCTTCAAGAAGCCTTTCGCTAAGGCTGTTCTTGTGGAATTGGCAAAGGGATATTTGGAAGACCATAGAGGGCTATGGTGAAAAAGGAAATATCTTCCGTTCAAAACTGGAAAGAAGCTTTCTGAGAAACTGCTCTGTGTTCTGTTAATTCATCTCACAGAGTTACATATTTCCCTTCAAGAAGCCTTTCGCCAAGGCTGTTCTTGTGGAATTGGCAAAGGGATATTTGGAAGCCCATAGAGGGCTATGGTGAAAAAGGAAATATCTTCCGTTCAAAACTGGAAAGAAGCTTTCTGAGAAACTGCTCTGTGTTCTGTTAATTCATCTCACAGAGTTACATCTTTCCCCTTAAGAAGCCATTCGCTAAGGCTGTTCTTGTGGAATTGGCAAAGGGGTATTTGGAAGCCCATAGAGGGCTATGGTGAAAAAGGAAATATCTTCCGTTCAAAACTGGAAAGAAGCTTTCTGAGAAACTGCTCTGTGTTCTGTTAATTCATCTCACAGAGTTACATCTTTCCCTTCAAGAAGCCTTTAGCTAAGGCTGTTCTTGTGGAATTGGCAAAGGGATATTTGGAAGCCCATAGAGGGCTATGGTGAAAAAGGAAATATCTTCCGTTCAAAAGTGGAAAGAAGCTTTCTGAGAAACTGCTCTGTGTTCTGTTAATTCATCTCACAGAGTTACATCTTTCCCTTCAAGAAGCCTTTCGCTAAGGCTGTTCTTGTGGAATTGGCAAAGGGATATTTGGAAGCCCATAGAGGGCTATGGTGAAAAAGGAAATATCTTCCGTTCAAAACTGGAAAGAAGCTTTCTGAGAAACTGCTCTGTGTTCTGTTAATTCATCTCACAGAGTTACATCTTTCCCTTCAAGAAGCCTTTCGCTAAGGCTGTTCTTGTGGAATTGGCAAAGGGATATTTGGAAGCCAAGAGAGGGCTATGGTGAAAAAGGAAATATCTTCCGTTCAAAACTGGAAAGAAGCTTTCTGAGAAACTGCTCTGTGTTCTGTTAATTCATCTCACAGAGTTAAATCTTTCCCTTCAAGAAGTCTTTCGCTAAGGCTGTTCTTCGGGAATTGGCAAAGGGATATTTAGAAGCCCATAGAGGGCTATGGTGAAAAAGGAAATATCTTCCGTTCAAAACTGGAAAGAAGCTTTCTGAGAAACTGCTCTGTGTTCTGTTAATTCATCTCACAGAGTTACATCTTTCCCTTCAGGAAGCCTTTCGCTAAGGCTGTTCTTGTGGAATTGGCAAAGGGATATTTGGAAGCCCATAGAGGGCTATGGTGAAAAAGGAAATATCTTCCGTTCAAAACTGGAAAGAAGCTTTCTGAGAAACTGCTCTGTGTTCTGTTAATTCATCTCACAGAGTTACATCTTTCCCTTCAAGAAGTCTTTCGCTAAGGCTGTTCTTCGGGAATTGGCAAAGGGATATTTGGAAGCCCTTAGAGGGCTATGGTGAAAAACGAAATATCTTCCGTTCAAAACTGGAAAGAAGCTTTCTGAGAAACTGCTCTGTGTTCTGTTAATTCATCTCACAGAGTTACATATTTCCCTTCAAGAAGCCTTTCGCTAAGGCTGTTCTTGTGGAATTGGCAAACGGATATTTGGAAGCCCATAGAGGGCTATGGTGAAAAAGGAAATATCTTCCGTTCAAAACTGGAAAGAAGCTTTCTGAGAAACTGCTCTGTGTTCTGTTAATTCATCTCACAGAGTTACATCTTTCCCCTCAAGAAGCCATTCGCTAAGGCTGTTCTTGTGGAATTGGCAAAGGGGTATTTGGAAGCCCATAGAGGGCTATGGTGAAAAAGGAAATATCTTCCGTTCAAAACTGGAAAGAAGCTTTCTGAGAAACTGCTCTGTGTTCTGTTAATTCATCTCACAGAGTTACATCTTTCCCTTCAAGAAGCCTTTAGCTAAGGCTGTTCTTGTGGAATTGGCAAAGGGATATTTGGAAGCCCATAGAGGGCTATGGTGAAAAAGGAAATATCTTCCGTTCAAAAGTGGAAAGAAGCTTTCTGAGAAACTGCTCTGTGTTCTGTTAATTCATCTCACAGAGTTACATCTTTCCCTTCAAGAAGCCTTTCGCTAAGGCTGTTCTTGTGGAATTGGCAAAGGGATATTTGGAAGCCCATAGAGGGCTATGGTGAAAAAGGAAATATCTTCCGTTCAAAACTGGAAAGAAGCTTTCTGAGAAACTTCTCTGTGTTCTGTTAATTCATCTCACAGAGTTACATCTTTCCCTTCAAGAAGCCTTTCGCTAAGGCTGTTCTTGTGGAATTGGCAAAGGGATATTTGGAAGCCAAGAGAGGGCTATGGTGAAAAAGGAAATATCTTCCGTTCAAAACTGGAAAGAAGCTTTCTGAGAAACTGCTCTGTGTTCTGTTAATTCATCTCACAGAGTTAAATCTTTCCCTTCAAGAAGTCTTTCGCTAAGGCTGTTCTTCGGGAATTGGCAAAGGGATATTTAGAAGCCCATAGAGGGCTATGGTGAAAAAGGAAATATCTTCCGTTCAAAACTGGAAAGAAGCTTTCTGAGAAACTGCTCTGTGTTCTGTTAATTCATCTCACAGAGTTACATCTTTCCCTTCAAGAAGCCTTTCGCTAAGGCTGTTCTTGTGGAATTGGCAAAGGGATATTTGGAAGCCCATAGAGGGCTATGGTGAAAAAGGAAATATCTTCCGTTCAAAACTGGAAAGAAGCTTTCTGAGAAACTGCTCTGTGTTCTGTTAATTCATCTCACAGAGTTACGTCTTTCCCTTCAAGAAGCCTTTCGCTAAGGCTGTTCTTGTGGAATTGGCAAAGGGATATTTGGAAGCCCTTAGAGGGCTATGGTGAAAAAGGAAATATCTTCCGTTCAAAACTGGAAAGAAGCTTCCTGAGAAACTGCTCTGTGTTCTGTTAATTCATCTCACAGTGTTACATCTTTCCCCTCAAGAAGCCTTTCGCTAAGGCTGTTCTTGTGGAATTGGCAAAGGGGTATTTGGAAGCCCATATAGGGCTATGGTGAAAAAGGAAATATCTTCCGTTCAAAACTGGAAAGAAGCTTTCTGAGAAACTGCTCTGTGTTCTGTTAATTCATCTCACAGAGTTACATCTTTCCCTTCAAGAAGCCTTTCGCTAAGGCTGTTCTTGTGGAATTGGCAAAGGGATATTTGGAAGCCCATAGAGGGCTATGGTGAAAAAGGAAATATCTTCCGTTCAAAACTGGAAAGAAGCTTTCTGAGAAACTGCTCTGTGTTCTGTTAATTCATCTCACAGAGTTACATCTTTCCCTTCAAGAAGCCTTTCGCTAAGGCTGTTCTTGTGGAATTGGCAAAGGGATATTTGGAAGCCCATAGAGGGCTATGGTGAAAAAGGAAATATCTTTCGTTCAAAACTTGAAAGAAGCTTTCTGAGAAACTGCTCTGTGTTCTGTTAATTCATCTCACAGAGTTACATCTTTCCCTTCAAGAAGCCTTTTGCTAAGGCTGTTCTTGTGGAATTGGCAAAGGGATATTTGGAAGCCCATAGAGGGCTGTGGTGAAAAAGGAAATATCTTCCGTTCAAAACTGGAAAGAAGCTTCCTGAGAAACTGCTCTGTGTTCTGTTAATTCATCTCACAGTGTTACATCTTTCCCCTCAAGAAGCCTTTCGCTAAGGCTGTTCTTGTGGAATTGGCAAAGGGGTATTTGGAAGCCCATAGAGGGCTATGGTGAAAAAGGAAATATCTTCCGTTCAAAACTGGAAAGAAGCTTTCTGAGAAACTGCTCTGTGTTCTGTTAATTCATCTCACAGAGTTACATCTTTCCCTTCAAGAAGCCTTTCGCTAAGGCTGTTCTTGTGGAATTGGCAAAGGGATATTTGGAAGCCCATAGAGGGCTATGGTGAAAAAGGAAATATCTTCCGTTCAAAACTGGAAAGAAGCTTTCTGAGAAACTGCTCTGTGTTCTGTTAATTCATCTCACAGAGTTACATCTTTCCCTTCAAGAAGCCTTTCGCTAAGGCTGTTCTTGTGGAATTGGCAAAGGGATATTTGGAAGCCCTTAGAGGGCTATGGTGAAAAAGGAAATATCTTCCGTTCAAAACTGGAAAGAAGCTTTCTGAGAAACTGCTCTGTGTTCTGTTAATTCATCTCACAGAGTTACATATTTCCCTTCAAGAAGCCTTTCGCTAAGGCTGTTCTTGTGGAATTGGCAAACGGATATTTGGAAGCCCATAGAGGGCTAGGGTGAAAAAGGAAATATCTTCCGTTCAAAACTGGAAACAAGCTTTGTGAGAAAATGCTCCGTGTTCTGTTAATTCATATCACAACGTTACATATTTCCCTTCAAGAAGCCTTTCGCTAACGCTGTTCTTGTGGAATTGGCAAAGGGATATTTGGAAGCCCATAGAGGGCTATGGTGAAAAAGGAAATATCTTCCGTTCAAAACTGTAAAGAAGCTTTCTGAGAAACTGTTCTGTGTTCTGTTAATTCATCTCACAGAGTTACATCTTTCCCTTCAAGAAGCCTTTCGCTAAGGCTGTTCTTGTGGAATTGGCAAAGGGATATTTGGAAGCCCATAGAGGGCTATGTTGAAAAAGGAAATATCTTCCGTTCAAAACTGGAAAGAAGCTTTCTGAGAAACTGCTCTGTGTTCTGTTAATTCATCTCACAGAGTTACATCTTTCCCTTCAAGAAGCCTTTCGCTAAGGCTGTTCTTGTGGAATTGGCAAAGGGATATTTGGAAGCCCATAGAGGGCTATGGTGAAAAAGGAAATATCTTCCGTTCAAAATTGGAAAGAAGCTTTCTGAGAAACTGCTCTGTGTTCTGTTAATTCATCTCACAGAGTTACATCTTTCCCTTCAAGAAGCCTTTCGCTAAGGCTGTTCTTGTGGAATTGGCAAAGGGATATTTGGAAGCCAAGAAAGGGCTATGGTGAAAAAGGAAATATCTTCCGTTCAAAACTGGAAAGAAGCTTTCTGAGAAACTGCTCTGTGTTCTGTTAATTCATCTCACAGAGTTAAATCTTTCCCTTCAGGAAGTCTTTCGCTAAGGCTGTTCTTCGGAAATTGGCAAAGGGATATTTAGAAGCCCATAGAGGGCTATGTTGAAAAAGGAAATATCTTCCGTTCAAAACTGGAAAGAAGCTTTCTGAGAAACTGCTCTGTGTTCTGTTAATTCATCTCACAGAGTTACATCTTTCCCTTCAAGAAGCCTTTCGCTAAGGCTGTTCTTGTGGAATTGGCAAAGGGATATTTGGAAGCCCATAGAGGGCTATGGTGAAAAAGGAAATATCTTCCGTTCAAAACTGGAAAGAAGCTTTCTGAGAAACTGCTCTGTGTTCTGTTAATTCATCTCACAGAGTTACATCTTTCCCTTCAAGAAGCCTTTCGCTAAGGCTGTTCTTGTGGAATTGGCAAAGGGATATTTGGAAGCCCTTAGAGGGCTATGGTGAAAAAGGAAATATCTTCCGTTCAAAACTGGAAAGAAGCTTTCTGAGAAACTGCTCTGTGTTCTGTTAATTCATCTCACAGTGTTACATCTTTCCCCTCAAGAAGCCTTTCGCTAAGGCTGTTCTTGTGGAATTGGCAAAGGGGTATTTGGAAGCCCATAGAGGGCTATGGTGAAAAAGGAAATATCTTCCGTTCAAAACTGGAAAGAAGCTTTCTGAGAAACTGCTCTGTGTTCTGTTAATTCATCTCACAGAGTTACATCTTTCCCTTCAAGAAGCCTTTCGCTAAGGCTGTTCTTGTGGAATTGGCAAAGGGATATTTGGAAGCCCATAGAGGGCTATGGTGAAAAAGGAAATATCTTCCGTTCAAAACTGGAAAGAAGCTTTCTGAGAAACTGCTCTGTGTTCTGTTAATTCATCTCACAGAGTTACATCTTTCCCTTCAAGAAGCCTTTCGCTAAGGCTGTTCTTGTGGAATTGGCAAAGGGATATTTGGAATCCCATAGAGGGCTATGGTGAAAAAGGAAATATCTTCCGTTCAAAACTGGAAAGAAGCTTTCTGAGAAACTGCTCTGTGTTCTGTTAATTCATTTCACAGAGTTACATCTTTCCCTTCAAGAAGCCTTTCGCTAAGGCTGTTCTTGTGGAATTGGCAAAGGGATATTTGGAAGCCCATAGAGGGCTATGGTGAAAAAGGAAATATCTTCCGTTCAAAACTGGAAAGAAGCTTTCTGAGAAACTGCTCTGTGTTCTGTTAATTCATCTCACAGAGTTACATCTTTCCCTTCAAGAAGTCTTTCGCTAAGGCTGTTCTTCGGGAATTGGCAAAGTGATATTTGGAAGCCCATAGAGGGCTATGGTGAAAAAGGAAATATCTTCCGTTCAAAACTGGAAAGAAGCTTTCTGAGAAACTGCTCCGTGTTCTGTTAATACATCTCACAGAGTTACATCTTTCCCTTCAAGAAGCCTTTCGCTAAGGCTGTTCTTGTGGAATTGGCAAAGGGATATTTGGAAGCCCATAGAGGGCTATGGTGAAAAAGGAAATGTCTTCCGTTCAAAACTGGAAAGAAGCTTTCTGAGAAACTGCTCTGTTTTCTGTTAATTCATCTCACAGAGTTACATTTCCCTTCAAGAAGCCTTTCGCTAAGGCTGGTCTTGTGGAATTGGCAAAGGGATATTTGGAAGCCCATAGAGGGCTATGGTGAAAAAGGAAATATCTTCCGTTCAAAACTGGAAAGAAGCTTTCTGAGAAACTGCTCTGTGTTCTGTTAATTCATCTCACAGAGTTACATCTTTCCCTTCTAGAAGCCTTTCTCTAAGGCTGTTCTTGTGGAATTGGCAAAGGGATATTTGGAAGCCCATAGAGGGCTATGGTGAAAAAGGAAATATCTTCCGTTCAAAATTGGAAAGAAGCTTTCTGATAAACTGCTCTGTGTTCTGTTAATTCATCTCACAGAGTTACATCTTTCCCTTCAAGAAGCCTTTCGCTAAGGCTGTTCTTGTGGAATTGGCAAAGGGATATTTGGAAGCCCATAGAGGGCTATGGTGAAAAAGGAAATATCTTCCGTTCAAAACTGGAAAGCAGCTTTCTGAGAAACTGCTCTGTGTTCTGTTAATTCATCTCACAGAGTTACATATTTCCCTTCAAGAAGCCTTTCGCCAAGGCTGTTCTTGTGGAATTGGCAAAGGGATATTTGGAAGCCCATAGAGGGCTATGGTGAAAAAGGAAATATCTTCCGTTCAAAACTGGAAAGAAGCTTTCTGAGAAACTGCTCTGTGTTCTGTTAATTCATCTCACAGAGTTACATCTTTCCCTTCAAGAAGCCTTTCGCTAAGGCTGTTCTTGTGGAATTGGCAAAGGGATATTTGGAAGCCCATAGAGGGCTATGGTGAAAAAGGAAATATCTTCCGTTCAAAACTGGAAAGAAGCTTTCTGAGAAACTGCTCCGTGTTCTGTTAATTCATCTCACAGAGTTAAATCTTTCCCTTCAAGAAGTCTTTCCCTAAGGCTGTTCTTCGGGAATTGGCAAAGGGATATTTGGAAGCCCATAGAGGGCTATGGTGAAAAAGGAAATATCTTCCGTTCAAAACTGGAAAGAAGCTTTCTGAGAAACTGCTCTGTGTTCTGTTAATTCATCTCACAGAGTTACATCTTTCCCTTCAAGAAGCCTTTCGCTAAGGCTGTTCTTGTGGAATTGGCAAAGGGATATTTGGAAGCCCATAGAGGGCTATGGTGAAAAAGGAAATATCTTCCGTTCAAAACTGGAAAGAAGCTTTCTGAGAAACTGCTCTGTGTTCTGTTAATTCATCTCACAGAGTTACATCTTTCCCTTCAAGAAGCCTTTCGCTAAGGCTGTTCTTGTGGAATTGGCAAAGGGATATTTGGAAGCCCTTAGAGGGCTATGGTGAAAAAGGAAATATCTTCCGTTCAAAACTGGAAAGAAGCTTTCTGAGAAACTGCTCTGTGTTCTGTTAATTCATCTCACAGTGTTACATCTTTCCCCTCAAGAAGCCTTTCGCTAAGGCTGTTCTTGTGGAATTGGCAAAGGGGTATTTGGAAGCCCATAGAGGGCTATGGTGAAAAAGGAAATATCTTCCGTTCAAAACTGGAAAGAAGCTTTCTGAGAAACTGCTCTGTGTTCTGTTAATTCATCTCACAGAGTTACATCTTTCCCTTCAAGAAGCCTTTCGCTAAGGCTGTTCTTGTGGAATTGGCAAAGGGATATTTGGAAGCCCATAGAGGGCTATGGTGAAAAAGGAAATATCTTCCGTTCAAAACTGGAAAGAAGCTTTCTGAGAAACTGCTCTGTGTTCTGTTAATTCATCTCACAGAGTTACATCTTTCCCTTCAAGAAGCCTTTCGCTAAGGCTGTTCTTGTGGAATTGGCAAAGGGATATTTGGAAGCCCATAGAGGGCTATGGTGAAAAAGGAAATATCTTCCGTTCAAAACTGGAAAGAAGCTTTCTGAGAAACTGCTCTGTGTTCTGTTAATTCATTTCACAGAGTTACATCTTTCCCTTCAAGAAGCCTTTCGCTAAGGCTGTTCTTGTGGAATTGGCAAAGGGATATTTGGAAGCCCATAGAGGGCTATGGTGAAAAAGGAAATATCTTCCGTTCAAAACTGGAAAGAAGCTTTCTGAGAAATGCTCTGTGTTCTGTTAATTCATCTCACAACGTTACATCTTTCCCTTCAAGAAGTCTTTCGCTAAGGCTGTTCTTCGGGAATTGGCAAAGTGATATTTGGAAACCCATAGAGGGCTATGGTGAAAAAGGAAATATCTTCCGTTCAAAACTGGAAAGAAGCTTTCTGAGAAACTGCTCCGTGTTCTGTTAATACATCTCACAGAGTTACATCTTTCCCTTCAAGAAGCCTTTCGCTAAGGCTGTTCTTGTGGAATTGGCAAAGGGATATTTGGAAGCCCATAGAGGGCTATGGTGAAAAAGGAAATGTCTTCCGTTCAAAACTGGAAAGAAGCTTTCTGAGAAACTGCTCTGTGTTCTGTTAATTCATCTCACAGAGTTAAATCTTTCCCTTCAAGAAGTCTTTCGCTAAGGCTGTTCTTCGGGAATTGGCAAAGGGATATTTAGAAGCCCATAGAGGGCTATGGTGAAAAAGGAAATATCTTCCGTTCAAAACTGGAAAGAAGCTTTCTGAGAAACTGCTCTGTGTTCTGTTAATTCATCTCACAGAGTTACATCTTTCCCTTCAAGAAGCCTTTCGCTAAGGCTGTTCTTGTGGAATTGGCAAAGGGATATTTGGAAGCCCATAGAGGGCTATGGTGAAAAAGGAAATATCTTCCGTTCAAAACTGGAAAGAAGCTTTCTGAGAAACTGCTCTGTGTTCTGTTAATTCATCTCACAGAGTTACATCTTTCCCTTCAAGAAGCCTTTCGCTAAGGCTGTTCTTGTGGAATTGGCAAAGGGATATTTGGAAGCCCATAGAGGGCTATGGTGAAAAAGGAAATATCTTCCGTTCAAAACTGGAAAGAAGCTTTCTGAGAAACTGCTCTGTGTTCTGTTAATTCATTTCACAGAGTTACATCTTTCCCTTCAAGAAGCCTTTCGCTAAGGCTGTTCTTGTGGAATTGGCAAAGGGATATTTGGAAGCCCATAGAGGGCTATGGTGAAAAAGGAAATATCTTCCGTTCAAAACTGGAAAGAAGCTTTCTGAGAAATGCTCTGTGTTGTGTTAATTCATCTCACAGAGTTACATCTTTCCCTTCAAGAAGTCTTTCGCTAAGGCTGTTCTTCGGGAATTGGCAAAGTGATATTTGGAAGCCCATAGAGGGCTATGGTGAAAAAGGAAATATCTTCCGTTCAAAACTGGAAAGAAGCTTTCTGAGAAACTGCTCCGTGTTCTGTTAATACATCTCACAGAGTTACATCTTTCCCTTCAAGAAGCCTTTCGCTAAGGCTGTTCTTGTGGAATTGGCAAAGGGATATTTGGAAGCCCATAGAGGGCTATGGTGAAAAAGGAAATGTCTTCCGTTCAAAACTGGAAAGAAGCTTTCTGAGAAACTGCTCTGTGTTCTGTTAATTCATCTCACAGAGTTACATCTTTCCCTTCAAGAAGCCTTTCGCTAAGGCTGTTCTTGTGGAATTGGCAAAGGGATATTTGGAAGCCCATAGAGGGCTATGGTGAAAAAGGAAATATCTTCCGTTCAAAACTGGAAAGAAGCTTTCTGAGAAACTGCTCTGTGTTCTGTTAATTCATCTCACAGAGTTACATCTTTCCCTTCTAGAAGCCTTTCGCTAAGGCTGTTCTTGTGGAATTGGCAAAGGGATATTTGGAAGCCCATAGAGGGCTATGGTGAAAAAGGAAATATCTTCCGTTCAAAACTGGAAAGAAGTTTTCTGAGAAACTGCTCTGTGTTCTGTTAATTCATCTCACAGAGTTACATCTTTCCCTTCAAGAAGCCTTTCGCTAAGGCTGTTCTTGTGGAATTGGCAAAGGGATATTTGGAAGCCCACAGAGGGCTATGGTGAAAAAGGAAATATCTTCCGTTCAAAACTGGAAAGAAGCTTTCTGAGAAACTGCTCTGTGTTCTGTTAATTCATCTCACAGAGTTCCATCTTTCCCTTCAAGAAGCCTTTCGCTAAGGCGGTTCTGGTGGAATTGGCAAAGGGATATTTGGAAGCCCATAGAGGGCTATGGTGAAAAAGGAAATATCTTCCGTTCAAATCTGGAAAGAAGCTTTCTGAGAAACTGCTCTGTGTTCTGTTAATTCATCTCACAGAGTTACATCTTTCCCTTCAAGAGGCCTTTCGCTAAGGCTGTTCTTGTGGAATTGGCAAAGATATATTTGGAAGCCCATATGGGTTATGGTGAAAAAGGAAATATCTTCCGTTCAAAACTGGAAAGAAGCTTTCTGAGAAACTGCTCTGTGTTCTGTTAATTCATCTCACAGAGTTACATCTTTCCCTTCAAGAAGCCTTTCGCTAAGGCTGTTCTTGTGGAATTGGCAAAGGGATATTTGGAAGCCCATAGAGGGCTATGGTGAAAAAGGAAATATCTTCCGTTCAAAACTGGAAAGAAGCTCTCTGAGAAACTGCTCTGTGTTCTGTTAATTCATCTCACAGAGTTACATCTTTCCCTTCAAGAAGCCTTTCGCTAAGGCTGTTCTTGTGGAATTGTCAAAGGGATATTTGGAAGCCCATAGAGAGCTATGGTGAAAAAGGAAATATCTTCCGTTCAAAACTGGAAAGAAGCTTTCTGAGAAACTGCTCTGTGTTCTGTTAATTCATCTCACAGAGTTACATCTTTCCCTTCAAGAAGCCTTTCGCTAAGGCTGTTCTTGTGGAATTGGCAAAGGGATATTTGGAAGCCCATAGAGGGCTATTGTGAAAAAGGAAATATCTTCCGTTCAAAACTGGAAAGAAGCTTTCTGAGAAACTGCTCTGTGTTCTGTTAATTCATCTCACAGAGTTACATCTTTCCCTTCAAGAAGCCTTTCGCTAAGGCTGTTCTTGTGGAATTGGGAAAGGGATATTTGGAAGCCCATAGAGGGCTATGGTGAAAAAGGAAATATCTTCCGTTCAAAACTGGAAAGAAGCTTTCTGAGAAACTGCTCTGTGTTCTGTTAATTCATCTCACAGAGTTACATCTTTCCCTTCAAGAAGCCTTTCGCTAAGACTGTTCTTGTGGAATTGGCAAAGAGATATTTGGAAACCCATAGAGGGCTATGGTGAAAAAGGAAATATCTTCCGTTCAAAACTGGAAAGAAGCTTTCTGAGAAACTGCTCTGTGTTCTGTTAATCCATCTAACAGAGTTACATCTTTCCCTTCAAGAAGCCTTTCGCTAAGGCTGTTCTTGTGGAATTGGCAAAGGGATATTTGGAAGCCCATAGAGGGCTATGGTGAAAAAGGAAATATCTTCCGTTCAAAACTGGAAAGAAGCTTTCTGAGAAACTGCTCTGTGTTCTGTTAATTCATCTCACAGAGTTACATCTTTCCCTTCTAGAAGCCTTTCTCTAAGGCTGTTCTTGTGGAATTGGCAAAGGGATATTTGGAAGCCCATAGAGGGCTATGGTGAAAAAGGAAATATCTTCCGTTCAAAATTGGAAAGAAGCTTTCTGAGAAACTGCTCTGTGTTCTGTTAATTCATCTCACAGAGTTACATCTTTCCCTTCAAGAAGCCTTTCGCTAAGGCTGTTCTTGTGGAATTGGCAAAGGGATATTTGGAAGCCCATAGAGGGCTATGGTGAAAAAGGAAATATCTTCCGTTCAAAACTGGAAAGAAGCTTTCTGAGAAACTGCTCTGTGTTCTGTTAATTCATCTCACAGAGTTACATATTTCCCTTCAAGAAGCCTTTCGCCAAGGCTGTTCTTGTGGAATTGGCAAAGGGATATTTGGAAGCCCATAGAGGGCTATGGTGAAAAAGGAAATATCTTCCGTTCAAAACTGGAAAGAAGCTTTCTGAGAAACTGCTCTGTGTTCTGTTAATTCATCTCGCAGAGTTACATCTTTCCCTTCAAGAAGTCTTTCGCTAAGGCTGTTCTTCGGGAATTGGCAAAGGGATATTTGGAAGCCCATAGAGGGCTATGGTGAAAAAGGAAATATCTTCCATTCAAAACTGGAAAGAAGCTTTCTGAGAAACTGCTCTGTGTTCTGTTAATTCATCTCACAGAGTTAGATATTTCCCTTAAAGAAGCCTTTCGCTAAGGCTGTTCTTGTGGAATTGGCAAAGGGATATTTGGAAGCCCATAGAGGGCTATGGTGAAAAAGGAAATATCTTCCGTTCAAAACTGGAAAGAAGCTTTCTGAGAAACTGCTCTGTGTTCTGTTAATTCATCTCACAGAGTTACATCTTTCCCTTCAAGAAGCCTTTCGCTAAGGCTGTTCTTGTGGAATTGGCAAAGGGATATTTGGAAGCCCATAGAGGGCTATGGTGAAAAAGGAAATATCTTTCGTTCAAAACTTGAAAGAAGCTTTCTGAGAAACTGCTCTGTGTTCTGTTAATTCATCTCACAGAGTTACATCTTTCCCTTCAAGAAGCCTTTTGCTAAGGCTGTTCTTGTGGAATTGGCAAAGGGATATTTGGAAGCCCATAGAGGGCTATGGTGAAAAAGGAAATATCTTCCGTTCAAAACTGGAAAGAAGCTTTCTGAGAAACTGCTCTGTGTTCTGTTAATTCATCTCACAGAGTTACATCTTTTCCTTCAAGAAGCCTTTCGCTAAGGCTGTTCTTGTGGAATTGGCAAAGGGATATTTGGAAGCCCATAGAGGGCTATGGTGAAAAAGGAAATATCTTCCGTTCAAAACTGGAAAGAAGCTTTCTGAGAAACTGCTCTGTGTTCTGTTAATTCATCTCACAGAGTTACATATTTCCCTTCAAGAAGCCTTTCGCTAAGGCTGTTCTTGTGGAATTGGCAAAGGGTTATTTGGAAGCCCATAGAGGGCTATGGTGAAAAAGGAAATATCTTCCGTTCAAAACTGGAAAGAAGCTTTCTGAGAAACTGCTCTGTGTTCTGTTAATTCATCTCACAGAGTTACATCTTTCCCTTCAAGAAGCCTTTCGCTAAGGCTGTTCTTGTGGAATTGGCAAAGGGATATTTGGAAGCCCATAGAGGGCTAGGGTGAAAACGGAAATATCTTCCGTTCAAAACTGGAAAGAAGCTTTCTGAGAAACTGCCCTGTGTTCTGTTAATTCACCTCACAGAATTAAGTCTTTCCCTTCAAGAAGCCTTTCGCTAAGGCTGCTCTTGTGGAATTGGCAAAGGGATATTTGGAAGCCCATAGAGGGCTATGGTGAAAAAGGAAATATCTTCCGTTCAAAACTGGAAAGAAGCTTTCTGAGAAACTGCTCTGTGTTCTGTTAATTCATCTCACAGAGTTACATCTTTCCCTTCAAGAAGCCTTTCGCTAAGGCTGTTCTTGTGGAATTGGCAAAGGGATATTTGGAAGCCCATAGAGGGCTATGGTGAAAAAGGAAATATCTTCCGTTCAAAACTGGAAAGAAGCTTTCTGAGAAACTGCTCTGTGTTGTGTTAATTCATCTCACAGAGTTACATCTTTCCCTTCAAGAAGCCTTTCGCTAAGGCTGTTCTTGTGGAATTGGCAAAGGGATATTTGGAAGCCCATAGAGGGCTATGGTGAAAAAGGAAATATCTTCCGTTCAAAATTGGAAAGAAGCTTTCTGAGAAACTGCTCTGTGTTCTATTAATTCATCTCACAGAGTTACATCTTTCCCTTCAAGAAGCCTTTCGCTAAGGCTGTTCTTGTGGAATTGGCAAAGGGATATTTGGAAGCCCATAGAGGGCTATGGTGAAAAAGGAAATATCTTCCGTTCAAAACTGGAAACAAGCTTTGTGAGAAACTGCTCCGTGTTCTGTTAATTCATATCACAGCGTTACATATTTCCCTTCAAGAAGCATTTCGCTAAGGCTGTTCTTGTGGAATTGGCAAAGGGATATTTGGAAGCCCATAGAGGGCTATGGTGAAAAAGGAAATATCTTCCTTTCAAAACTGGAAAGAAGCTTTCTGAGAAACTGCTCTGTGTTCTGTTAATTCATCTCACAGAGTTACATCTTTCCCTTCAAGAAGTCTTTCTCTAACGCTGTTCTTCGGGAATTGGCAAAGGGATATTTGGAAGCCCATAGAGGGCTATGGTGAAAAAGGAAATATCTTCCGTTCAAAACTGGAAAGAAGCTTTCTGAGAAACTGCTCTGTGTTCTGTTAATTCATCTCACAGAGTTACATCTTTCCCTTCAAGAAGTCTTTCGCTAAGGCTGTTCTTCGGGAATTGGCAAAGGGATATTTGGAACCCCTAGAGGGCTATGGTGAAAAAGGAAATATCTTCCGTTCAAAACTGGAAAGAAGCTTCCTGAGAAACTGCTCCGTGTTCTGTTAATTCATCTCACAGAGTTACATCTTTCCCTTCAAGAAGCCTTTCGCTAAGGCTGTTCTTGTGGAATTGGCAAAGGGATATTTGGAAGCCCATAGAGGGCTATGGTGAAAAAGGAAATATCTTCCGTTCAAAACTGGAAAGAAGCTTTCTGAGAAACTGCTCTGTGTTCTGTTAATTCATCTCACAGAGTTACATCTTTCCCTTCAAGAAGCCTTTCGCTAAGGCTGTTCTTGTGGAATTGGCAAAGGGATATTTGGAAGCCCTTAGAGGGCTATGGTGAAAAAGGAAATATCTTCCGTTCAAAACTGGAAAGAAGCTTTCTGAGAAACTGCTCTGTGTTCTGTTAATTCATCTCACAGTGTTACATCTTTCCCCTCAAGAAGCCTTTCGCTAAGGCTGTTCTTGTGGAATTGGCAAAGGGGTATTTCGAAGCCCATAGAGGGCTATGGTGAAAAAGGAAATATCTTCCGTTCAAACCTGGAAAGAAGCTTTCTGAGAAACTGCTCTGTGTTCTGTTAATTCATCTCACAGCGTTACATCTTTCCCTTGAAGAAGCCTTTCGCTAAGGCTGTTCTTGTGGAATTGGCAAAGGGATATTTGGAAGCCCATACAGGGCTATGGTGAAAAAGGAAATATCTTCCGTTCAAAACTGGAAAGAAGCTTTCTGAGAAACTGCTCTGTGTTCTGTTAATTCATCTCACAGAGTTACATCTTTCCCTTCAAGAAGCCTTTCGCTAAGGCTGTTCTTGTGGAATTGGCAAAGGGATATTTGGAAGCCCATAGAGGGCTATGGTGAAAAAGGAAGTATCTTCCGTTCAAAACTGGAAAGAAGCTTTCTGAGAAACTGCTCTGTGTTCTGTTAATTCATCTCACAGAGTTACATCTTTCCCTTCAAGAAGCCTTTCGCTAAGGCTGTTCTTGTTGAATTGGCAAAGGGATATTTGGAAGCCCTTAGAGGGCTATGGTGAAAAAGGAAATATCTTCCGTTCAAAACTGGAAAGAAGCTTTCTGAGAAACTGCTCTGTGTTCTGTTAATTCATCTCACAGTGTTACATCTTTCCCCTCAAGAAGCCTTTCGCTAAGGCTGTTCTTGTGGAATTGGCAAAGGGGTATTTGGAAGCCCATAGAGGGCTATGGTGAAAAAGGAAATATCTTCCGTTCAAAACTGGAAAGAAGCTTTCTGAGAAACTGCTCTGTGTTCTGTTAATTCATCTCACAGAGTTACATCTTTCCCTTCAAGAAGCCTTTCGCTAAGGCTGTTCTTGTGGAATTGGCAAAGGGATATTTGGAAGCCCATAGAGGGCTATGGTGAAAAAGGAAATATCTTCCGTTCAAAAGTGGAAAGAAGCTTTCTGAGAAACTGCTCTGTGTTCTGTTAATTCATCTCACAGAGTTACATCTTTCCCTTCAAGAAGCCTTTCGCTAAGGCTGTTCTTGTGGAATTGGCAAAGGGATATTTGGAATCCCATAGAGGGCTACGGTGAAAAAGGAAATATCTTCCGTTCAAAACTGGAAAGAAGCTTTCTGAGAAACTGCTCTGTGTTCTGTTAATTCATTTCACAGAGTAACATCTTTCCCTTCAAGAAGCCTTTCGCTAAGGCTGTTCTTGTGGAATTGGCAAAGGGATATTTGGAAGCCCATAGAGGGCTATGGTGAAAAAGGAAATATCTTCCGTTCAAAACTGGAAAGAAGCTTTCTGAGAAACTGCTCTGTGTTCTGTTAATTCATCTCACAGAGTTACATCTTTCCCTTCAAGAAGTCTTTCGCTAAGGCTGTTCTTCGGGAATTGGCAAAGTGATATTTGGAAGCCCATAGAGGGCTATGGTGAAAAAGGAAATATCTTCCGTTCAAAACTGGAAAGAAGCTTTCTGAGAAACTGCTCCCTGTTCTGTTAATTCATCTCACAGAGTTACATCTTTCCCTTCAAGAAGCCTTTCGCTAAGGCTGTTCTTGTGGAATTGGCAAAGGGATATTTGGAAGCCCATAGAGGGCTATGGTGAAAAAGGAAATATCTTCCGTTCAAAACTGGAAAGAAGCTTTCTGAGAAACTGCTCTGTGTTCTGTTAATTCATCTCACAGAGTTACATCTTTCCCTTCAAGAAGTCTTTCTCTAACGCTGTTCTTCGGGAATTGGCAAAGGGATATTTGGAAGCCCATAGAGGGCTATGGTGAAAAAGGAAATATCTTCCGTTCAAAACTGGAAAGAAGCTTTCTGAGAAACTGCTCTGTGTTCTGTTAATTCATCTCACAGAGTTACATCTTTCCCTTCAAGAAGTCTTTCGCTAAGGCTGTTCTTCGGGAATTGGCAAAGGGATATTTGGAACCCCTAGAGGGCTATGGTGAAAAAGGAAATATCTTCCGTTCAAAACTGGAAAGAAGCTTCCTGAGAAACTGCTCCGTGTTCTGTTAATTCATCTCACAGAGTTACATCTTTCCCTTCAAGAAGCCTTTCGCTAAGGCTGTTCTTGTGGAATTGGCAAAGGGATATTTGGAAGCCCATAGAGGGCTATGGTGAAAAAGGAAATATCTTCCGTTCAAAACTGGAAAGAAGCTTTCTGAGAAACTGCTCTGTGTTCTGTTAATTCATCTCACAGAGTTACATCTTTCCCTTCAAGAAGCCTTTCGCTAAGGCTGTTCTTGTGGAATTGGCAAAGGGATATTTGGAAGCCCTTAGAGGGCTATGGTGAAAAAGGAAATATCTTCCGTTCAAAACTGGAAAGAAGCTTTCTGAGAAACTGCTCTGTGTTCTGTTAATTCATCTCACAGTGTTACATCTTTCCCCTCAAGAAGCCTTTCGCTAAGGCTGTTCTTGTGGAATTGGCAAAGGGGTATTTCGAAGCCCATAGAGGGCTATGGTGAAAAAGGAAATATCTTCCGTTCAAACCTGGAAAGAAGCATTCTGAGAAACTGCTCTGTGTTCTGTTAATTCATCTCACAGCGTTACATCTTTCCCTTGAAGAAGCCTTTCGCTAAGGCTGTTCTTGTGGAATTGGCAAAGGGATATTTGGAAGCCCATACAGGGCTATGGTGAAAAAGGAAATATCTTCCGTTCAAAACTGGAAAGAAGCTTTCTGAGAAACTGCTCTGTGTTCTGTTAATTCATCTCACAGAGTTACATCTTTCCCTTCAAGAAGCCTTTCGCTAAGGCTGTTCTTGTGGAATTGGCAAAGGGATATTTGGAAGCCCATAGAGGGCTATGGTGAAAAAGGAAGTATCTTCCGTTCAAAACTGGAAAGAAGCTTTCTGAGAAACTGCTCTGTGTTCTGTTAATTCATCTCACAGAGTTACATCTTTCCCTTCAAGAAGCCTTTCGCTAAGGCTGTTCTTGTTGAATTGGCAAAGGGATATTTGGAAGCCCTTAGAGGGCTATGGTGAAAAAGGAAATATCTTCCGTTCAAAACTGGAAAGAAGCTTTCTGAGAAACTGCTCTGTGTTCTGTTAATTCATCTCACAGTGTTACATCTTTCCCCTCAAGAAGCCTTTCGCTAAGGCTGTTCTTGTGGAATTGGCAAAGGGGTATTTGGAAGCCCATAGAGGGCTATGGTGAAAAAGGAAATATCTTCCGTTCAAAACTGGAAAGAAGCTTTCTGAGAAACTGCTCTGTGTTCTGTTAATTCATCTCACAGAGTTACATCTTTCCCTTCAAGAAGCCTTTCGCTAAGGCTGTTCTTGTGGAATTGGCAAAGGGATATTTGGAAGCCCATAGAGGGCTATGGTGAAAAAGGAAATATCTTCCGTTCAAAAGTGGAAAGAAGCTTTCTGAGAAACTGCTCTGTGTTCTGTTAATTCATCTCACAGAGTTACATCTTTCCCTTCAAGAAGCCTTTCGCTAAGGCTGTTCTTGTGGAATTGGCAAAGGGATATTTGGAATCCCATAGAGGGCTACGGTGAAAAAGGAAATATCTTCCGTTCAAAACTGGAAAGAAGCTTTCTGAGAAACTGCTCTGTGTTCTGTTAATTCATCTCACAGAGTTACATCTTTCCCTTCAAGAAGCCTTTCGCTAAGGCTGTTCTTGTGGAATTGGCAAAGGGATATTTGGAAGCCCATAGAGGGCTATGGTGAAAAAGGAAATATCTTCCGTTCAAAACTGGAAAGAAGCTTTCTGAGAAACTGCTCTGTGTTCTGTTAATTCATCTCACAGAGTTACATCTTTCCCTTCAAGAAGTCTTTCGCTAAGGCTGTTCTTCGGGAATTGGCAAAGTGATATTTGGAAGCCCATAGAGGGCTATGGTGAAAAAGGAAATATCTTCCGTTCAAAACTGGAAAGAAGCTTTCTGAGAAACTGCTCCCTGTTCTGTTAATTCATCTCACAGAGTTACATCTTTCCCTTCAAGAAGCCTTTCGCTAAGGCTGTTCTTGTGGAATTGGCAAAGGGATATTTGGAAGCCCATAGAGGGCTATGGTGAAAAAGGAAATATCTTCCGTTCAAAACTGGAAAGAAGCTTTCTGAGAAACTGCTCTGTGTTCTGTTAATTCATCTCACAGAGTTACATCTTTCCCTTCAAGAAGCCTTTCGCTAAGGCTGTTCTTGTGGAATTGGCAAAGGGATATTTGGAAGCCCATAGAGGGCTATGGTGAAAAAGGAAATATCTTCCGTTCAAAACTGGAAAGAAGCTTTCTGAGAAACTGCTCTGTGTTCTGTTAATTCATCTCACAGAGTTACATCTTTCCCTTGAAGAAGCCTTTCGCTAAGGCTGTTCTTGTGGAATTGGCAAAGGGATATTTGGAAGCCCATACAAGGCTATGGTGAAAAAGGAAATATCTTCCGTTCAAAACTGGAAAGAAGCTTTCTGAGAAACTGCTCTGTTTTCTGTTTATTCATCTCACAGAGTTACATTTCCCTTCAAGAAGCCTTTCGCTAAGGCTGTTCTTGTGGAATTGGCAAAGGGATATTTGGAAGCCCATAGAGGACTATGGTGAAAAAGGAAATATCTTCCGTTCAAAACTGGAAAGAAGCTTTCTGAGAAACTGCTCTGTGTTCTGTTAATTCATCTCACAGAGTTACATCTTTCCCTTCAAGAAGCCTTTCGCTAAGACTGTTCTTGTGGAATTGGCAAAGGGATATTTGGAAGCCCGTAGAGGGCTATGGTGAAAAAGGAAATATCTTCCGTTCAAAACTGGAAAGAAGCTTTCTGAGAAACTGCTCTGTGTTCTGTTAATTCACCTCACAGAGTTACATCTTTCCCTTCAAGAAGCCTTTCGCTAAGGCTGTTCTTGTGGAATTGGCAAAGGGGTATTTGGAAGCCCATAGAGGGCTATGGTGAAAAAGGAATTATCTTCCGTTCAAAACTGGAAAGAAGCTTTCTGAGAAACTGCTCTGTGTTCTGTTAATTCATTTCACAGAGTTACATCTTTCCCTTCAAGAAGCCTTTCGCTAAGGCTGTTCTTGTGGAATTGGCAAAGGGATATTTGGAAGCCCATAGAGGGCTATGGTGAAAAAGGAAATATCTTCCGTTCAAAACTGGAAAGAAGCTTTCTGAGAAACTGCTCTGTGTTCTGTTAATTCATCTCACAGAGTTACATCTTTCCCTTCAAGAAGTCTTTCGCTAAGGCTGTTCTTCAGGAATTGGCAAAGTGATATTTGGAAGCCCATAGAGGGCTATGGTGAAAAAGGAAATATCTTCCGTTCAAAACTGGAAAGAAGCTTTCTGAGAAACTGCTCTGTGTTGTGTTAATTCATCTCACAGAGTTACATCTTTCCCTTCAAGAAGCCTTTCGCTAAGGCTGTTCTTGTGGAATTGGCAAAGGGATATTTGGAAGCCCATAGAGGGCTATGGTGAAAAAGGAAATATCTTCCGTTCAAAACTGGAAAGAAGCTTTCTGAGAAACTGCTCTGTGTTCTGTTAATTCATCTCACAGAGTTACATCTTTCCCTTCAAGAAGCCTTTCGCTAAGACTGTTCTTGTGGAATTGGCAAAGGGATATTTGGAAGCCCGTAGAGGGCTATGGTGAAAAAGGAAATATCTTCCGTTCAAAACTGGAAAGAAGCTTTCTGAGAAACTGCTCTGTGTTCTCTTAATTCACCTCACAGAGTTACATCTTTCCCTTCAAGAAGCCTTTCGCTAAGGCTGTTCTTGTGGAATTGGCAAAGGGATATTTGGAAGCCCATACAGGGCTATGGTGAAAAAGGAAATATCTTCTGTTCAAAACTGGAAAGAAGCTTTCTGAGAAACTGCTCTGTTTTCTGTTAATTCATCTCACAGAGTTACATTTCCCTTCAAGAAGCCTTTCGCTAAGGCTGTTCTTGCGGAATTGGCAAAGGGATATTTGGAAGCCCATAGAGGGCTATGGTGAAAAAGGAAATATCTTCCGTTCAAAACTGGAAAGAAGCTTTCTGAGAAACTGCTCTGTGTTCTGTTAATTCATCTCACAGAGTTACATCTTTCCCTTCAAGAAGCCTTTCGATAAGGCTGTTCTTGTGGAATTGGCAAAGGGATATTTGGAAGCCCATAGAGGGCTATGGTGAAAAAGGGAATATCTTCCGTTCAAAACTGGAAAGACGCTTTCTGAGAAACTGCTCTGTGTTCTGTTAATTCATCTCACAGAGTTACATCTTTCCCTTCAAGAAGCCTTTCGCTAAGGCTGTTCTTGTGGAATTGGCAAAGGGATATTTGGAAGCTCCTAGAGGGCTATGGTGAAAAAGGAAATATCTTCCGTTCAAAATTGGAAAGAAGCTTTCTGAGAAACTGCTCTGTGTTCCGTTAATTCATCTCACCGAGTTACATCTTTCCCTTCAAGAAGCCTTTCGCTAAGGCTGTTCTTGTGGAATTGGCAAAGGGATATTTGGAAGCCCATAGAGGGCTATGGTGAAAAAGGAAATATCTTCCGTTCAAAACTGGAAAGAAGCTTTCTGAGAAACTGCTCTGTGTTCTGTTAATTCATCTCACAGAGTTACATCTTTCCCTTCAAGAAGCCTATCGCTAAGGCTGTTCTGGTGGAATTGGCAAAGGGATATTTGGAAGCCCATAGAGGGCTATGGTGAAAAAGGAAATATCTTCCGTTCAAAACTGGAAAGAAGCTTTCTGAGAAACTGCTCTGTGTTCTGTTAATTCATCTCACAGAGTTACATCTTTCCCTTCAAGAAGTCTTTCTCTAAGGCTGTTCTTGTGGATTTGGCAAAGGGATATTTGGAAGCCCATAGAGGGCTATGGTGAAAAAGGAAATATCTTCCGTTCAAAACTGGAAAGAAGCTTTCTGAGAAACTACTCTGTGTTCTGTTAATTCATCTCACAGAGTTACATCTTTCACTTCAAGAAGCCTTTCGCTAAGGCTGTTGTTGTGGAATTGGCAAAGGGATATTTGGAAGCCCATAGAGGGCTATGGTGAAATAGGAAATATCTTCCGTTCAAAACTGGAAAGAAGCTTTCTGAGAAACTGCTCCGTGTTCTGTTAATTCATCTCACAGAGTTACATCTTTCCCTTCAAGAAGCCTTTCGCTAAGGCTGTTCTTGTGGAATTGGCAAAGGGATATTTGGAAGCCCATAGAGGGCTATGGTGAAAAAGGAAATATCTTCCGTTCTAAACTGGAAAGGAGCTTTCTGAGAAACTGCTCTGTGTTCTGTTAATTCATCTCACAGAGTTACATCTTTCCCTTCAAGAAGCCTTTCGCTAAGGCTGTTCTTGTGGAATTGGCAAAGGGATATTTGGAAGCCCATAGAGGGCTATGATGAAAAGGGAAATATCTTCCGTTCAAAACTGGAAAGAAGCTTCTGAGAAACTGCTTTGTGTTCTGTTAATTCATCTCACAGAGTTACATCTTTTCCTTCAAGATGCCTTTCGCTAAGGCTGTTCTTGTGGAATTGGCAAAGGGATATTTGGAAGCCCATAGAGGGCTATGGTGAAAAAGGAAATATCTTCCGTTCAAAACTGGAAAGAAGCTTTCTGAGAAACTGTTTTATGTTCTGTAAATTCATCTCACAGAGTTACATCTTTCCCTTCAAGAAGCTTTTCGCTAAGGCTGTTCTTGTGGAATTGGCAAAGGGATATTTGGAAGCCCATAGAGGGCTATGGTGAAAAAGGAAATATCTTCCATTCAAAACTGGAAAGAAGCTTTCTGAGAAACTGCTCTGTGTTCTGTTAATTCATCTCACAGAGTTACATCTTTCCCTTCAAGAAGCCTTTCGCTAAGGCTGTTCTTGTGGAATTGGAAAAGGTATATATGGAAGCCCATAGAGGGCTATGGTGAAAAAGGAAATATCTTCCGTTCAAAATTGGAAAGAAGCTTTCTGAGAAACTGCTCTGTGTTCTGCTAGTTCATCTCACAGAGTTACATCTTTCCCTTCAAGAAGCCTTTCGCTAAGGCTGTTCTTGTGGAATTGTCAAAGGGATATTTGGAAGCCCATAGAGGGCTATGGTGAAAAAGGAAATATCTTCCGTTCAAAACTGGAAAGAAGCTTTCTGAGAAACTGCTCTGTGTTCTGTTAATTCATCTCACAGAGTTACATCTTTCCCTTCAAGAAGCCTTTCGCTAAGGCTGTTCTTGTGGAATTGGCAAAGGGATATTTGGAAGCCCATAGAGGGCTATGGTGAAAAAGGAAATATCTTCCGTTCAAAACTGGAAAGAAGCTTTCTGAGAAACTGCTCTGTGTTCTGTTAATTCATCTCACAGAGTTACATCTTTCCCTTCAAGAAGCCTTTCGCTAAGGCTGTTCTTGTGGAATTGGCAAAGGGATATTTGGAAGCCCATAGAGGGCTATGGTGAAAAAATAAATATCTTCCGTTCAAAACTGGAAAGAAGCCTTCTGAGAAACTGCTCTGTGTTCTGTTAATTCATCGCACAGAGTTACATCTTTCCCTTCAAGAAGCCTTTCGCTAAGGCTGTTCTTGTGGAATTGGCAAAGGGATATTTGGAAGCCCATAGAGGGCTATGGTGAAAAAGGAAATATCTTCCGTTCAAAACTGGAAAGAAGCTTTCTGAGAAACTGCTCTGTGTTCTGTTCATTCATCTCACAGAGTTACATCTTTCCCTTCAAGAAGCCTTTCTCTAAGGCTGTTCTTGTGGAATTGGCAAAGGGATATTTGGAAGCCCATAGAGGGCTATGGTGAAAAAGGAAATATATTCCGTTCGAAACTGGAAAGAAGCTTTCTGAGAAACTGCTCTGTGTTCTGTTAATTCATCTCACAGAGTTACATCTTTCCCTTCAAGAAGCCTTTCGCTAAGGCTGTTCTTGTGGAATTGGCAAAGGGATATTAGGAAGCCCATAGAGGGCTATGGTGAAAAAGGAAATATCTTCCGTTCAAAACTGGAGAGAAGCTTTCTGAGAAACTGCTCTGTGTTCTGTTAGTTCATCTCACAGAGTTACATCTTTCCCTTTAAGAAGCCTTTCGCTAAGGCTGTTCTTGTGGAATTGGCAAAGGGATATTTGGAAGCTCATAGAGGGCTATGGTGAAAAAGGAAATATATTCCGTTCAAAACTGGAAAGAAGCTTTCTGAGAAACTGCTCTGTGTTCTGTTAATTCATCCCACCGAGTTACATCTTTCCCTTCAAGAAGCCTTTCGCTAAGGCTGTTCTTGTGGAATTGGCAAAGGGATATTAGGAAGCCCATACAGGGCTATGGTGAAAAAGGAAATATCTTCCGTTCAAAACTGGAAAGAAGCTTTCTGAGAAACTGCTCTGTGTTCTGTTAATTCATCTCACCGAGTTACATCTTTCCCTTCAAGAAGCCTTTCGCTAAGGCTGTTCTTGTGGAATTGGCAAAGGGGTATTTAGAAGCCCATAGAGGGCTATGGTGAAAAAGGAAATATCTTCCGTTCAAAACTGGAAAGAAGCTTTCTGAGAAACTGCTCTGTGTTCTGTTAATTCATCTCACAGAGTTACATCTTTCCCTTCAAGAAGCCTTTCGCTAAGGCTGTTCTTGTGGAATTGGCAAAGGGATATTTGGAAGCCCATAGAGGGCTATGGTGAAAAAGGAAATATCTTCCGTTCAAAACTGGAAAGAAGCTTTCTGAGAAACTGCTCTGTGTTCTGTTAATTCATTTCACAGAGTTACATCTTTCCCTTCAAGAAGCCTTTCGCTAAGGCTGTTCTTGTGGAATTGGCAAAGGGATATGTGGAAGCCCATAGAGGGCTATGGTGAAAAAGGAAATAACTTCCGTTCCAAACTGGAAAGAAGCTTTCTGAGAAACTGCTCTGTGTTCTGTTAATTCATCTCACAGAGTTACATCTTTCCCTTCAAGAAGTCTTTCGCTAAGGCTGTTCTTCGGGAATTGGCAAAATGATATTTGGAAGCCCATAGAGGGCTATGGTGAAAAAGGAAATATCTTCCGTTCCAAACTGGAAAGAAGCTTTCTCAGAAACTGCTCCGTGTTCTGTTAATTCATCTCACAGAGTTACATCTTTCCCTTCAAGAAGCCTTTCGCTAAGGCTGTTCTTGTGGAATTGGCAAAGGGATATTTGGAAGCCCATAGAGGGCTATGGTGAAAAAGGAAATATCTTCCGTTCAAACTGGAAAGAAGCTTTCTGAGAAACTGCTCTGTGTTCTGTTAATTCATCTCACAGAGTTACATCTTTCCCTTCAAGAAGCCTTTCGCTAAGGCTGTTCTTGTGGAATTGGCAAAGGGATATTTGGAAGCCCATAGAGGGCTATGGTGAAAAAGGAAATATCTTCCGTTCAAAACTGGAAAGAAGCTTTCTGAGAAACTGCTCTGTGTTCTGTTAATTCATCTCACAGAGTTACATCTTTCCCTTCAAGAAGCCTTTCGCTAAGACTGTTGTTGTGGAATTGGCAAAGGGATATTTGGAAGCCCATAGAGGGCTATGATGAAAAAGGAAATATCTTCCGTTCAAAACTGGAAAGAAGCTTTCTGAGAAACTGCTCTGTGTTCTGTTAATTCATCTCACAGAGTTACATCTTTCCCTTCAAGAAGCCTTTCGCTAAGGCTGTTCTTGTGGAATTGGCAAAGGGATATTTGGAAGCCCATACAGGGCTATGGTGAAAAACGAAATATCTTCCGTTCAAAACTGGAAAGAAGCTTTCTGAGAAACTGCTCTGTGGTCTGTTAATTCATCTCACAGAGTTACATTTCCCTTCAAGAAGCCTTTCGCTAAGGCTGTTCTTGAGGAATTGGCAAAGGGATATTTGGAAGCCCATAGAGGGCTATGGTGAAAAAGGAAATATCTTCCGTTCAAAACTGGAAAGAAGCTTTCTGAGAAACTGCTCTGTGTTCTGTTAATTCATCTCACAGAGTTACATCTTTCCCTTAAAGAAGCCTTTCGCTAAGGCTGTTCTTGTGGAATTGGCAAAGGGATATTTGGAAGCCCATAGAGGGCTATGGTGAAAAAGGAAATATCTTCCGTTCAAAACTGGAAAGAAGCTTTCTGAGAAACTGCTCTGTGTTCTGTTAATTCATCTCACAGAGTTATATCTTTCCCTTCAAGAAGCCTTTCGCTAAGGCTGTTCTTGTGGAATTGGCAAAGGGATATTTGGAAGCCCATAGAGGGCTATGGTGAAAAAGGAAATATCTTCCGTTCAAAACTGGAAAGAAGCTTTCTGAGAAACTGCTCTGTGTTCTGTTAATTCATCTCACAGAGTTACATCTTTCCCTTCAAGAAGCCTTTCGCTAAGGCTGTTCTTGTGGAATTGGCCAAGGGGTATTTGGAAGCCCATAGAGGGCTATGATGAAAAAGGAAATATCTTCCGTTCAAAACTGGAAAGAAGCTTTCTGAGAAACTGCTTTGTGTTCTGTTAATTCATCTCACAGAGTTACATCTTTTCCTTCAAGATGCCTTTCGCTAAGGCTGTTCTTGTGGAATTGGCAAAGGGATATTTGGAAGCCCATAGAGGGCTATGGTGAAAAAGGAAATATCTTTCGTTCAAAACTGGAAAGAAGCTTTCTGAGAAACTGTTTTATGTTCTGTAAATTCATCTCACAGAGTTACATCTTTCCCTTCAAGAAGCCTTTCGCTAAGGCTGTTCTTGTGGAATTGGCAAAGGGATATTTGGAAGCCCATAGAGGGCTATGGTGAAAAAATAAATATCTTCCGTTCAAAACCGGAAAGAAGCCTTCTGAGAAACTGCTCTGTGTTCTGTTAATTCATCGCACAGAGTTACATCTTTCCCTTCAAGAAGCCTTTCGCTAAGGCTGTTCTTCTGGAATTGGCAAAGGGATATTTGGAAGCCCATAGAGGGCTATGGTGAAAAAGGAAATATCTTCCGTTCAAAACTGGAAAGAAGCTTTCTGAGAAACTCCTCTGTGTTCTGTTCATTCATCTCACAGAGTTACATCTTTCACTTCAAGAAGCCTTTCTCTAAGGCTGTTCTTGTGGAATTGGCAAAGGGATATTTGGAAGCCCATAGAGGGCTATGGTGAAAAAGGAAATATATTCCGTTCAAAACTGGAAAGAAGCTTTCTGAGAAACTGCTCTGTGTTCTGTTAATTCATCTCACCGAGTTACATCTTTCCCTTCAAGAAGCCTTTCGCTAAGGCTGTTCTTGTGGAATTGGCAAAGGGATATTTGGAAGCCCATAGAGGGCTATGGTGAAAAAGGGAATATCTTCCGTTCAAAACTGGAAAGAAGCTTTCTGAGAAACTGCTCTGTGTTCTGCTAATTCATCTCACAGAGTTCCATCTTTCCCTTCAAGAAGCCTTTCGCTAAGGCTGTTCTTGTGGAATTGTCAAAGGGATATTTGGAAGCCCATAGAGGGCTATGGTGAAAAAGGAAATATCTTCCGTTCAAAACTGGAAAGAAGCTTTCTGTGAAACTGCTCTGTGTTCTGTTAATTCATCTCACAGAGTAACATCTTTCCCTTCAAGAAGCCTTTCGCTAAGGCTGTTCTTGTGGAATTGGCAAAGGGATATTTGGAAGCCCATAGAGGAGTATGGTGAAAAAGGAAATATCTTCCGTTCAAAACTGGAAAGAAGCTTTCTGAAAAACTGCTCTGTGTTCTGTTAATTCATCTCACAGAGTTACATCTTTCCCTTCAAGAAGCCTTTCGCTAAGGCTGTTCTTGTGGAATTGGCAAAGGGATATTTGGAAGCCCATAGAGGGCTATGGTGAAAAAGTAAATATCTTCCGTTCAAAACCGGAAAGAAGCCTTCTGAGAAACTGCTCTGTGTTCTGTTAATTCATCTCACAGAGTTACATCTTTCCCTTCAAGAAGCCTTTCGCTAAGGCTGTTCTTGTGGAATTGGCAAAGGGATATTTGGAAGCCCATAGAGGGCTATGGTGAAAAAGGAAATATCTTCCGTTCAAAACTGGAAAGAAGCTTTCTGAGAAACTGCTCTGTGTTCTGTTAATTCATCTCACAGAGTTACATCTTTCCCTTCAAGAAGCCTTTCGCTAAGGCTGTTCTTGTGGAATTGGCAAAGGGATATTTGGAAGCCCATAGAGGGCTATGGTGAAAAAGGAAATATCTTCCGTTCAAAACTGGAAAGAAGCTTTCTGAGAAACTGCTCTGTGTTCTGTTAATTCATCTCACAGAGTTACATCTTTCCCTTCAAGAAGCCTTTCGCTAAGGCTGTTCTTGTGGAATTGGCAAAGGGATATTTGGAAGCCCACAGAGGGCTATGGTGAAAAAGGAATTATCTTCCGTTCAAAACTGGAAAGAAGCTTTCTGAGAAACTGCTCTGTGTTCTGTTAATTCATCTCACAGAGTTACATCTTTCCCTTCAAGAAGCCTTTCGCTAAGGCTGTTCTTGTGGAATTGGCAAAGGGATATTTGGAAGCCCATAGAGGGCTATGGTGAAAAAGGAAATATCTTCCGTTCAAAACTGGAAAGAAGCTTTCTGAGAAACTGCTCTGTGTTCTGTTAATTCATCTCACAGGGTTACATCTTTCCCTTAAAGAAGCCTTTCGCTAAGGCTGTTCTTGTGGAATTGGCAAAGGGATATTTGGAAGCCCATAGAGGGCTATGGTGAAAAAGGAAATATCTTCCGTTCAAAACTGGAAAGAAGCTTTCTGAGAAACTGCTCTGTGTTCTGTTAATTCATCTCACAGAGTTCCATCTTTCCCTTCAAGAAGCCTTTCGCTAAGGCGGTTCTTGTGGAATTGGCATAGGGATATTTGGAAGCCCATAGAGGGCTATGGTAAAAAAGGAAATATCTTCTGTTCAAATCTGGAAAGAAGCTTTCTGAGAAACTGCTCTGTGTTCTGTTAATTCATCTCACAGAGTTACATCTTTCCCTTCAAGAGGCCTTTCGCTAAGGCTGTTCTTGTGTTATTGGCAAAGGGATATTTGGAAGCCCATATGGGTTATGGTGAAAAAGGAAATATCTTCCGTTCAAAACTGGAAAGAAGCTTTCTGAGAAACTGCGCTGTGTTCTGTTAATCCATCTCACAGAGTTACATCTTTCCCTTCAAGAAGCCTTTCGCTAAGGCTGTTCTTGTGGAATTCGCAAAGGGATATTTGGAAGCCCATAGAGGGCTATGGTGAAAAAGGAAATATCTTCCGTTCAAAACTGGAAAGAAGCTCTCTGAGAAACTGCTCTGTGTTCTGTTAATTCATCTCACAGAGTTACATCTTTCCCTTCAAGAAGCCTTCCGCTAAGGCTGTTCTTGTGGAATTGGCAAAGGGATATTTGGAAGCCCATAGAGGGCTATGGTGAAAAAGGAAATATCTTCTGTTCAAATCTGGAAAGAAGCTTTCTGAGAAACTGCTCTGTGTTCTGTTAATTCATCTCACAGAGTTACATCTTTCCCTTCAAGAAGCCTTTCGCTAAGGCTGTTCTTGTGGAATTGGCAAAGGGATATTTGCAAGCCCATACAGGGCTATGGTGAAAAAGGAAATATCTTCCGTTCAAAACTGGAAAGAAGCTTTCTGAGAAACTGCTCTGTGTTCTGTTAATTCATCTCACAGAGTTACATCTTTCCCTTCAAGAAGCCTTTCGCTAAGGCTGTTCTTGTGGAATTGGCAAAGGGATATTTGGAAGCCCATAGAGGGCTATGGTGAAAAAGGAAATATCTTCCGTTCAAAAGTGGAAAGAAGCTTTCTGAGAAACTGCTCTGTGTTCTGTTAATTCATCTCACAGAGTTACATCTTTCCCTTCTAGAAGCCTTTCGCTAAGGCTGTTCTTGTGGAATTGGCAAAGGGATATTTGGAAGCCCATAGAGGGCTATGGTGAAAAAGGAAATATCTTCCGTTCAAAATTGGAAAGAAGCTTTCTGAGAAACGGCTCTGTGTTCTGTTAATTCATCTCACAGAGTTACATCTTTCCCTTCAAGAAGCCTTTCGCTAAGGCTGTTCTTGTGGAATTGGCAAAGGGATATTTGGAAGCCCATAGAGGGCTATGGTGAAAAAGGAAATATCTTCCGTTCAAAACTGGAAAGAAGCTTTCTGAGAAACTGCTCTGTGTTCTGTTAATTCATCTCACAGAGTTACATCTTTCCCTTCAAGAAGCCTTTCGCTAAGGCTGTTCTTGTGGAATTGGCAAAGGGATATTTGGAAGCCCATAGAGGGCTATGGTGAAAAAGGAAATATCTTCCGTTCCAAACTGGAAAGAAGCTTTCTGAGAAACTGCTCTGTGTTCTTTTAATTCATCTCACAGAGTTACATCTTTCCCTTCAAGAAGCCTTTCGCTAAGGCTGTTCTTGTGGAATTGGCAAAGGGATATTTGGAAGCCCATAGAGGGCTATGGTGAAAAAGGAAATATCTTCCGTTCAAACTGGAAAGAAGCTTTCTGAGAAACTGCTCTGTGTTCTGTTAATTCATCTCACAGAGTTACATCTTTCCCTTCAAGAAGCCTTTCGCTAAGGCTGTTCTTGTGGAATTGGCAAAGGGATATTTGGAAGCCCATAGAGGGCTATGGTGAAAAAGGAAATATCTTCCGTTCAAAAATGGAAAAAAGCTTTCTGAAAAACTGCTCTGTGTTCTGTTAATTCATCTCACAGAGTTACATCTTTCCCTTCAAGAAGCCTTTCGCTAAGGCTGTTCTTGTGGAATTGGCAAAGGGATATTTGGAAGCCCATAGAGGGCTATGGTGAAAAAGGAAATATCTTCCGTTCAAAACTGGAAAGAAGCTTTCTGAGAAACTGCTCTTTGTTCTGTTAATTCATCTCACAGAGTTACATCTTTCCCTTCAAGAAGCCTTTCGCTAAGGCTGTTCTTGTGGAATTGGCAAAGGGATATTTGGAAGCCCATAGAGGGCTATGGTGAAAAAGGAAATATCTTCCGTTCCAAACTGGAAAGAAGCTTTCTGAGAAACTGCTCTGTGTTCTTTTAATTCATCTCACAGAGTTACATCTTTCCCTTCAAGAAGCCTTTCGCTAAGGCTGTTCTTGTGGAATTGGCAAAGGGATATTTGGAAGCCCATAGAGGGCTATGGTGAAAAAGGAAATATCTTCCGTTCAAACTGGAAAGAAGCTTTCTGAGAAACTGCTCTGTGTTCTGTTAATTCATCTCACAGAGTTACATCTTTCCCTTCATGAAGCCTTTCGCTAAGGCTGTTCTTGTGGAATTGGCAAAGGGATATTTGGAAGCCCATAGAGGGCTATGGTGAAAAAGGAAATATCTTCCGTTCAAAAATGGAAAAAAGCTTTCTGAAAAACTGCTCTGTGTTCTGTTAATTCATCTCACAGAGTTACATCTTTCCCTTCAAGAAGCCTTTCGCTAAGGCTGTTCTTGTGGAATTGGCAAAGGGATATTTGGAAGCCCATAGAGGGCTATGGTGAAAAAGGAAATATCTTCCGTTCAAAACTGGAAAGAAGCTTTCTGAGAAACTGCTCTTTGTTCTGTTAATTCATCTCACAGAGTTACATCTTTCCCTTCAAGAAGCCTTTCGCTAAGGCTGTTCTTGTGGAATTGGCAAAGGGATATTTGGAAGCCCATAGATTGCTATGGTGAAAAAGGAAATATCTTCCGTTCAAAACTGGAAAGAAGCTTTCTGAGAAACTGCTCTGTGTTCTGTTAATTCATCTAACAGAGTTACATCTTTCCCTTCAAGAGGCCTTTCGCTAAGGCTGTTCTTGTGGAATTGGCAAAGGGATATTTGGAAGCGCATAGAGGGCTATGGTGAAAAAGGAAATATCTTCCGTTCAAAACTGGAAAGAAGCTTTCTGAGAAACTGCTCTGTGTTCTGTTAATTCATCTAACAGAGTTACATCTTTCCCTTCAAGAGGCCTTTCGCTAAGGCTGTTCTTGTGGAATTGGCAAAGGGATATTTGGAAGCGCATAGAGGGCTATGGTGAAAAAGGAAATATCTTCCGTTCAAAACTGGAAAGAAGCTTTCTGAGAAACTGCTCTGTGTTCTGTTAATTCATCTCACAGAGTTACATCTTTCCCTTCAAGAAGTCTTTCTCTAAGGCTGTTCTTGTGGATTTGGCAAAGGGATATTTGGAAGCCCATAGAGGGCTATGGTGAAAAAGGAAATATCTTCCGTTCAAAACTGGAAAGAAGCTTTCTGAGAAACTACTCTGTGTTCTGTTAATTCATCTCACAGAGTTACATCTTTCACTTCAAGAAGCCTTTCGCTAAGGCTGTTGTTGTGGAATTGGCAAAGGGATATTTGGAAGCCCATAGAGGGCTATGGTGAAATAGGAAATATCTTCCGTTCAAAACTGGAAAGAAGCTTTCTGAGAAACTGCTCCGTGTTCTGTTAATTCATCTCACAGAGTTACATCTTTCCCTTCAAGAAGCCTTTCGCTAAGGCTGTTCTTGTGGAATTGGCAAAGGGATATTTGGAAGCCCATAGAGGGCTATGGTGAAAAAGGAAATATCTTCCGTTCTAAACTGGAAAGGAGCTTTCTGAGAAACTGCTCTGTGTTCTGTTAATTCATCTCACAGAGTTACATCTTTCCCTTCAAGAAGCCTTTCGCTAAGGCTGTTCTTGTGGAATTGGCAAAGGGATATTTGGAAGCCCATAGAGGGCTATGATGAAAAGGGAAATATCTTCCGTTCAAAACTGGAAAGAAGCTTCTGAGAAACTGCTTTGTGTTCTGTTAATTCATCTCACAGAGTTACATCTTTTCCTTCAAGATGCCTTTCGCTAAGGCTGTTCTTGTGGAATTGGCAAAGGGATATTTGGAAGCCCATAGAGGGCTATGGTGAAAAAGGAAATATCTTCCGTTCAAAACTGGAAAGAAGCTTTCTGAGAAACTGTTTTATGTTCTGTAAATTCATCTCACAGAGTTACATCTTTCCCTTCAAGAAGCTTTTCGCTAAGGCTGTTCTTGTGGAATTGGCAAAGGGATATTTGGAAGCCCATAGAGGGCTATGGTGAAAAAGGAAATATCTTCCGTTCAAAACTGGAAAGAAGCTTTCTGAGAAACTGCTCTGTGTTCTGTTAATTCATCTCACAGAGTTACATCTTTCCCTTCAAGAAGCCTTTCGCTAAGGCTGTTCTTGTGGAATTGGAAAAGGTATATATGGAAGCCCATAGAGGGCTATGGTGAAAAAGGAAATATCTTCCGTTCAAAATTGGAAAGAAGCTTTCTGAGAAACTGCTCTGTGTTCTGCTAGTTCATCTCACAGAGTTACATCTTTCCCTTCAAGAAGCCTTTCGCTAAGGCTGTTCTTGTGGAATTGTCAAAGGGATATTTGGAAGCCCATAGAGGGCTATGGTGAAAAAGGAAATATCTTCCGTTCAAAACTGGAAAGAAGCTTTCTGAGAAACTGCTCTGTGTTCTGTTAATTCATCTCACAGAGTTACATCTTTCCCTTCAAGAAGCCTTTCGCTAAGGCTGTTCTTGTGGAATTGGCAAAGGGATATTTGGAAGCCCATAGAGGGCTATGGTGAAAAAGGAAATATCTTCCGTTCAAAACTGGAAAGAAGCTTTCTGAGAAACTGCTCTGTGTTCTGTTAATTCATCTCACAGAGTTACATCTTTCCCTTCAAGAAGCCTTTCGCTAAGGCTGTTCTTGTGGAATTGGCAAAGGGATATTTGGAAGCCCATAGAGGGCTATGGTGAAAAAATAAATATCTTCCGTTCAAAACTGGAAAGAAGCCTTCTGAGAAACTGCTCTGTGTTCTGTTAATTCATCGCACAGAGTTACATCTTTCCCTTCAAGAAGCCTTTCGCTAAGGCTGTTCTTGTGGAATTGGCAAAGGGATATTTGGAAGCCCATAGAGGGCTATGGTGAAAAAGGAAATATCTTCCGTTCAAAACTGGAAAGAAGCTTTCTGAGAAACTGCTCTGTGTTCTGTTCATTCATCTCACAGAGTTACATCTTTCCCTTCAAGAAGCCTTTCTCTAAGGCTGTTCTTGTGGAATTGGCAAAGGGATATTTGGAAGCCCATAGAGGGCTATGGTGAAAAAGGAAATATATTCCGTTCGAAACTGGAAAGAAGCTTTCTGAGAAACTGCTCTGTGTTCTGTTAATTCATCTCACAGAGTTACATCTTTCCCTTCAAGAAGCCTTTCGCTAAGGCTGTTCTTGTGGAATTGGCAAAGGGATATTAGGAAGCCCATAGAGGGCTATGGTGAAAAAGGAAATATCTTCCGTTCAAAACTGGAGAGAAGCTTTCTGAGAAACTGCTCTGTGTTCTGTTAGTTCATCTCACAGAGTTACATCTTTCCCTTTAAGAAGCCTTTCGCTAAGGCTGTTCTTGTGGAATTGGCAAAGGGATATTTGGAAGCTCATAGAGGGCTATGGTGAAAAAGGAAATATATTCCGTTCAAAACTGGAAAGAAGCTTTCTGAGAAACTGCTCTGTGTTCTGTTAATTCATCCCACCGAGTTACATCTTTCCCTTCAAGAAGCCTTTCGCTAAGGCTGTTCTTGTGGAATTGGCAAAGGGATATTAGGAAGCCCATACAGGGCTATGGTGAAAAAGGAAATATCTTCCGTTCAAAACTGGAAAGAAGCTTTCTGAGAAACTGCTCTGTGTTCTGTTAATTCATCTCACCGAGTTACATCTTTCCCTTCAAGAAGCCTTTCGCTAAGGCTGTTCTTGTGGAATTGGCAAAGGGGTATTTAGAAGCCCATAGAGGGCTATGGTGAAAAAGGAAATATCTTCCGTTCAAAACTGGAAAGAAGCTTTCTGAGAAACTGCTCTGTGTTCTGTTAATTCATCTCACAGAGTTACATCTTTCCCTTCAAGAAGCCTTTCGCTAAGGCTGTTCTTGTGGAATTGGCAAAGGGATATTTGGAAGCCCATAGAGGGCTATGGTGAAAAAGGAAATATCTTCCGTTCAAAACTGGAAAGAAGCTTTCTGAGAAACTGCTCTGTGTTCTGTTAATTCATTTCACAGAGTTACATCTTTCCCTTCAAGAAGCCTTTCGCTAAGGCTGTTCTTGTGGAATTGGCAAAGGGATATGTGGAAGCCCATAGAGGGCTATGGTGAAAAAGGAAATATCTTCCGTTCCAAACTGGAAAGAAGCTTTCTGAGAAACTGCTCTGTGTTCTGTTAATTCATCTCACAGAGTTACATCTTTCCCTTCAAGAAGTCTTTCGCTAAGGCTGTTCTTCGGGAATTGGCAAAATGATATTTGGAAGCCCATAGAGGGCTATGGTGAAAAAGGAAATATCTTCCGTTCCAAACTGGAAAGAAGCTTTCTCAGAAACTGCTCCGTGTTCTGTTAATTCATCTCACAGAGTTACATCTTTCCCTTCAAGAAGCCTTTCGCTAAGGCTGTTCTTGTGGAATTGGCAAAGGGATATTTGGAAGCCCATAGAGGGCTATGGTGAAAAAGGATATATCTTCCGTTCAAACTGGAAAGAAGCTTTCTGAGAAACTGCTCTGTGTTCTGTTAATTCATCTCACAGAGTTACATCTTTCCCTTCAAGAAGCCTTTCGCTAAGGCTGTTCTTGTGGAATTGGCAAAGGGATATTTGGAAGCCCATAGAGGGCTATGGTGAAAAAGGAAATATCTTCCGTTCAAAACTGGAAAGAAGCTTTCTGAGAAACTGCTCTGTGTTCTGTTAATTCATCTCACAGAGTTACATCTTTCCCTTCAAGAAGCCTTTCGCTAAGACTGTTGTTGTGGAATTGGCAAAGGGATATTTGGAAGCCCATAGAGGGCTATGATGAAAAAGGAAATATCTTCCGTTCAAAACTGGAAAGAAGCTTTCTGAGAAACTGCTCTGTGTTCTGTTAATTCATCTCACAGAGTTACATCTTTCCCTTCAAGAAGCCTTTCGCTAAGGCTGTTCTTGTGGAATTGGCAAAGGGATATTTGGAAGCCCATACAGGGCTATGGTGAAAAACGAAATATCTTCCGTTCAAAACTGGAAAGAAGCTTTCTGAGAAACTGCTCTGTGTTCTGTTAATTCATCTCACAGAGTTACATTTCCCTTCAAGAAGCCTTTCGCTAAGGCTGTTCTTGAGGAATTGGCAAAGGGATATTTGGAAGCCCATAGAGGGCTATGGTGAAAAAGGAAATATCTTCCGTTCAAAACTGGAAAGAAGCTTTCTGAGAAACTGCTCTGTGTTCTGTTAATTCATCTCACAGAGTTACATCTTTCCCTTCAAGAAGCCTTTCGCTAAGGCTGTTCTTGTGGAATTGGCAAAGGGATATTTGGAAGCCCATAGAGGGCTATGGTGAAAAAGGAAATATCTTCCGTTCAAAACTGGAAAGAAGCTTTCTGAGAAACTGCTCTGTGTTCTGTTAATTCATCTCACAGAGTTATATCTTTCCCTTCAAGAAGCCTTTCGCTAAGGCTGTTCTTGTGGAATTGGCAAAGGGATATTTGGAAGCCCATAGAGGGCTATGGTGAAAAAGGAAATATCTTCCGTTCAAAACTGGAAAGAAGCTTTCTGAGAAACTGCTCTGTGTTCTGTTAATTCATCTCACAGAGTTACATCTTTCCCTTCAAGAAGCCTTTCGCTAAGGCTGTTCTTGTGGAATTGGCCAAGGGGTATTTGGAAGCCCATAGAGGGCTATGATGAAAAAGGAAATATCTTCCGTTCAAAACTGGAAAGAAGCTTTCTGAGAAACTGCTTTGTGTTCTGTTAATTCATCTCACAGAGTTACATCTTTTCCTTCAAGATGCCTTTCGCTAAGGCTGTTCTTGTGGAATTGGCAAAGGGATATTTGGAAGCCCATAGAGGGCTATGGTGAAAAAGGAAATATCTTTCGTTCAAAACTGGAAAGAAGCTTTCTGAGAAACTGTTTTATGTTCTGTAAATTCATCTCACAGAGTTACATCTTTCCCTTCAAGAAGCCTTTCGCTAAGGCTGTTCTTGTGGAATTGGCAAAGGGATATTTGGAAGCCCATAGAGGGCTATGGTGAAAAAATAAATATCTTCCGTTCAAAACCGGAAAGAAGCCTTCTGAGAAACTGCTCTGTGTTCTGTTAATTCATCGCACAGAGTTACATCTTTCCCTTCAAGAAGCCTTTCGCTAAGGCTGTTCTTCTGGAATTGGCAAAGGGATATTTGGAAGCCCATAGAGGGCTATGGTGAAAAAGGAAATATCTTCCGTTCAAAACTGGAAAGAAGCTTTCTGAGAAACTCCTCTGTGTTCTGTTCATTCATCTCACAGAGTTACATCTTTCACTTCAAGAAGCCTTTCTCTAAGGCTGTTCTGGTGGAATTGGCAAAGGGATATTTGGAAGCCCATAGAGGGCTATGGTGAAAAAGGAAATATATTCCGTTCAAAACTGGAAAGAAGCTTTCTGAGAAACTGCTCTGTGTTCTGTTAATTCATCTCACCGAGTTACATCTTTCCCTTCAAGAAGCCTTTCGCTAAGGCTGTTCTTGTGGAATTGGCAAAGGGATATTTGGAAGCCCATAGAGGGCTATGGTGAAAAAGGGAATATCTTCCGTTCAAAACTGGAAAGAAGCTTTCTGAGAAACTGCTCTGTGTTCTGCTAATTCATCTCACAGAGTTCCATCTTTCCCTTCAAGAAGCCTTTCGCTAATGCTGTTCTTGTGGAATTGTCAAAGGGATATTTGGAAGCCCATAGAGGGCTATGGTGAAAAAGGAAATATCTTCCGTTCAAAACTGGAAAGAAGCTTTCTGTGAAACTGCTCTGTGTTCTGTTAATTCATCTCACAGAGTAACATCTTTCCCTTCAAGAAGCCTTTCGCTAAGGCTGTTCTTGTGGAATTGGCAAAGGGATATTTGGAAGCCCATAGAGGAGTATGGTGAAAAAGGAAATATCTTCCGTTCAAAACTGGAAAGAAGCTTTCTGAAAAACTGCTCTGTGTTCTGTTAATTCATCTCACAGAGTTACATCTTTCCCTTCAAGAAGCCTTTCGCTAAGGCTGTTCTTGTGGAATTGGCAAAGGGATATTTGGAAGCCCATAGAGGGCTATGGTGAAAAAGTAAATATCTTCCGTTCAAAACCGGAAAGAAGCCTTCTGAGAAACTGCTCTGTGTTCTGTTAATTCATCTCACAGAGTTACATCTTTCCCTTCAAGAAGCCTTTCGCTAAGGCTGTTCTTGTGGAATTGGCAAAGGGATATTTGGAAGCCCATAGAGGGCTATGGTGAAAAAGGAAATATCTTCCGTTCAAAACTGGAAAGAAGCTTTCTGAGAAACTGCTCTGTGTTCTGTTAATTCATCTCACAGAGTTACATCTTTCCCTTCAAGAAGCCTTTCGCTAAGGCTGTTCTTGTGGAATTGGCAAAGGGATATTTGGAAGCCCATAGAGGGCTATGGTGAAAAAGGAAATATCTTCCGTTCAAAACTGGAAAGAAGCTTTCTGAGAAACTGCTCTGTGTTCTGTTAATTCATCTCACAGAGTTACATCTTTCCCTTCAAGAAGCCTTTCGCTAAGGCTGTTCTTGTGGAATTGGCAAAGGGATATTTGGAAGCCCACAGAGGGCTATGGTGAAAAAGGAATTATCTTCCGTTCAAAACTGGAAAGAAGCTTTCTGAGAAACTGCTCTGTGTTCTGTTAATTCATCTCACAGAGTTACATCTTTCCCTTCAAGAAGCCTTTCGCTAAGGCTGTTCTTGTGGAATTGGCAAAGGGATATTTGGAAGCCCATAGAGGGCTATGGTGAAAAAGGAAATATCTTCCGTTCAAAACTGGAAAGAAGCTTTCTGAGAAACTGCTCTGTGTTCTGTTAATTCATCTCACAGGGTTACATCTTTCCCTTCAAGAAGCCTTTCGCTAAGGCTGTTCTTGTGGAATTTGCAAAGGGATATTTGGAAGCCCATAGAGGGCTATGGTGAAAAAGGAAATATCTTCCGTTCAAAACTGGAAAGAAGCTTTCTGAGAAACTGCTCTGTGTTCTGTTAATTCATCTCACAGAGTTCCATCTTTCCCTTCAAGAAGCCTTTCGCTAAGGCGGTTCTTGTGGAATTGGCATAGGGATATTTGGAAGCCCATAGAGGGCTATGGTAAAAAAGGAAATATCTTCTGTTCAAATCTGGAAAGAAGCTTTCTGAGAAACTGCTCTGTGTTCTGTTAATTCATCTCACAGAGTTACATCTTTCCCTTCAAGAGGCCTTTCGCTAAGGCTGTTCTTGTGTTATTGGCAAAGGGATATTTGGAAGCCCATATGGGTTATGGTGAAAAAGGAAATATCTTCCGTTCAAAACTGGAAAGAAGCTTTCTGAGAAACTGCGCTGTGTTCTGTTAATTCATCTCACAGAGTTACATCTTTCCCTTCAAGAAGCCTTTCGCTAAGGCTGTTCTTGTGGAATTCGCAAAGGGATATTTGGAAGCCCATAGAGGGCTATGGTGAAAAAGGAAATATCTTCCGTTCAAAACTGGAAAGAAGCTCTCTGAGAAACTGCTCTGTGTTCTGTTAATTCATCTCACAGAGTTACATCTTTCCCTTCAAGAAGCCTTCCGCTAAGGCTGTTCTTGTGGAATTGGCAAAGGGATATTTGGAAGCCCATAGAGGGCTATGGTGAAAAAGGAAATATCTTCTGTTCAAATCTGGAAAGAAGCTTTCTGAGAAACTGCTCTGTGTTCTGTTAATTCATCTCACAGAGTTACATCTTTCCCTTCAAGAAGCCTTTCGCTAAGGCTGTTCTTGTGGAATTGGCAAAGGGATATTTGCAAGCCCATACAGGGCTATGGTGAAAAAGGAAATATCTTCCGTTCAAAACTGGAAAGAAGCTTTCTGAGAAACTGCTCTGTGTTCTGTTAATTCATCTCACAGAGTTACATCTTTCCCTTCAAGAAGCCTTTCGCTAAGGCTGTTCTTGTGGAATTGGCAAAGGGATATTTGGAAGCCCATAGAGGGCTATGGTGAAAAAGGAAATATCTTCCGTTCAAAAGTGGAAAGAAGCTTTCTGAGAAACTGCTCTGTGTTCTGTTAATTCATCTCACAGAGTTACATCTTTCCCTTCTAGAAGCCTTTCGCTAAGGCTGTTCTTGTGGAATTGGCAAAGGGATATTTGGAAGCCCATAGAGGGCTATGGTGAAAAAGGAAATATCTTCCGTTCAAAATTGGAAAGAAGCTTTCTGAGAAACGGCTCTGTGTTCTGTTAATTCATCTCACAGAGTTACATCTTTCCCTTCAAGAAGCCTTTCGCTAAGGCTGTTCTTGTGGAATTGGCAAAGGGATATTTGGAAGCCCATAGAGGGCTATGGTGAAAAAGGAAATATCTTCCGTTCAAAACTGGAAAGAAGCTTTCTGAGAAACTGCTCTGTGTTCTGTTAATTCATCTCACAGAGTTACATCTTTCCCTTCAAGAAGCCTTTCGCTAAGGCTGTTCTTGTGGAATTGGCAAAGGGATATTTGGAAGCCCATAGAGGGCTATGGTGAAAAAGGAAATATCTTCCGTTCCAAACTGGAAAGAAGCTTTCTGAGAAACTGCTCTGTGTTCTTTTAATTCATCTCACAGAGTTACATCTTTCCCTTCAAGAAGCCTTTCGCTAAGGCTGTTCTTGTGGAATTGGCAAAGGGATATTTGGAAGCCCATAGAGGGCTATGGTGAAAAAGGAAATATCTTCCGTTCAAACTGGAAAGAAGCTTTCTGAGAAACTGCTCTGTGTTCTGTTAATTCATCTCACAGAGTTACATCTTTCCCTTCAAGAAGCCTTTCGCTAAGGCTGTTCTTGTGGAATTGGCAAAGGGATATTTGGAAGCCCATAGAGGGCTATGGTGAAAAAGGAAATATCTTCCGTTCAAAAATGGAAAAAAGCTTTCTGAAAAACTGCTCTGTGTTCTGTTAATTCATCTCACAGAGTTACATCTTTCCCTTCAAGAAGCCTTTCGCTAAGGCTGTTCTTGTGGAATTGGCAAAGGGATATTTGGAAGCCCATAGAGGGCTATGGTGAAAAAGGAAATATCTTCCGTTCAAAACTGGAAAGAAGCTTTCTGAGAAACTGCTCTGTGTTCTGTTAATTCATCTCACAGAGTTACATCTTTCCCTTCAAGAAGCCTTTCGCTAAGGCTGTTCTTGTGGAATTGGCAAAGGGATATTTGGAAGCCCATAGAGGGCTATGGTGAAAAAGGAAATATCTTCCGTTCCAAACTGGAAAGAAGCTTTCTGAGAAACTGCTCTGTGTTCTTTTAATTCATCTCACAGAGTTACATCTTTCCCTTCAAGAAGCCTTTCGCTAAGGCTGTTCTTGTGGAATTGGCAAAGGGATATTTGGAAGCCCATAGAGGGCTATGGTGAAAAAGGAAATATCTTCCGTTCAAACTGGAAAGAAGCTTTCTGAGAAACTGCTCTGTGTTCTGTTAATTCATCTCACAGAGTTACATCTTTCCCTTCATGAAGCCTTTCGCTAAGGCTGTTCTTGTGGAATTGGCAAAGGGATATTTGGAAGCCCATAGAGGGCTATGGTGAAAAAGGAAATATCTTCCGTTCAAAAATGGAAAAAAGCTTTCTGAAAAACTGCTCTGTGTTCTGTTAATTCATCTCACAGAGTTACATCTTTCCCTTCAAGAAGCCTTTCGCTAAGGCTGTTCTTGTGGAATTGGCAAAGGGATATTTGGAAGCCCATAGAGGGCTATGGTGAAAAAGGAAATATCTTCCGTTCAAAACTGGAAAGAAGCTTTCTGAGAAACTGCTCTTTGTTCTGTTAATTCATCTCACAGAGTTACATCTTTCCCTTCAAGAAGCCTTTCGCTAAGGCTGTTCTTGTGGAATTGGCAAAGGGATATTTGGAAGCCCATAGAGGGCTATGGTGAAAAAGTAAATATCTTCCGTTCAAAACTGGAAAGAAGCTTTCTGAGAAACTGCTCTGTGTTCTGTTAATTCATCTAACAGAGTTACATCTTTCCCTTCAAGAGGCCTTTCGCTAAGGCTGTTCTTGTGGAATTGGCAAAGGGATATTTGGAAGCGCATAGAGGGCTATGGTGAAAAAGGAAATATCTTCCGTTCAAAACTGGAAAGAAGCTTTCTGAGAAACTGCTCTGTGTTCTGTTAATTCATCTCACAGAGTTACATCTTTCCCTTCAAGAAGCCTTTCGCTAAGCCTGTTCTTGTGGAATTGGCAAAGGGATATTTGGAAGCCCATAGAGAGCTATGGTGGAAAAGGAAATATCTTCCGTTCAAAACTGGAAAGAAGCTTTCTGAGAAACTGCTCTGTGTTCTGTTAATTCATCTCACAGAGTTACATCTTTCCCTTCAGGATGCCTTTCGCTAAGGCTGTTCTTGTGTAATTGGCAAAGGGATATTTGGAAGCCCATAGAGGGCTATGGTGAAAAAGGAAATATCTTCCGTTCAAAACTGGAAAGAAGCCTTCTGAGAAACTGCTCTGTGTTCTGTTAATTCATCTCACAGAGTTACATCTTTCCCTTCATGAAGCCTTTCGCTAAGGCTGTTCTTGTGGAATTGGCAAAGGGATATTTGGAAGCCCATAGAGGGCTATGGTGAAAAAGGAAATATCTTCCGTTCAAAACTGGAAAGAAGCTTTCTGAGAAACTGCTCTGTGTTCTGTTAATTCATCTCACAGAGTTACATCTTTCCCTTCAAGAAGCCTTTCGCTAAGGCTGTTCTTGTGGAATTGGCAAAGGGATATTTGGAAGCCCATAGAGGGCTATGGTGAAAAAGGAAATATCTTCCGTTCAAAACTGGAAAGAAGCTTTCTGAGAAACTGCTCTGTGTTCTGTTAATTCATCTCACAGAGTTCCATCTTTCCCTTCAAGAAGCCTTTCGCTAAGGCTGTTCTTGTGGAATTGGCAAAGGGATATTTGGAAGCCCATAGAGGGCTATGGTGAAAAAGGAAATATCTTCCGTTCAAAACTGGAAAGAAGCTTTCTGAGAAACTGCTCTGTGTTCTGTTAATTCATCTCACAGAGTTACATCTTTCCCTTCAAAAAGCCTTTCGCTAAGTGTGTTCTTGTGGAATTCGCAAAGAGATATTTGGAAACCCATAGAGGGCTATGGTGAAAAAGGAAATATCTTCCGTTCAAAACTGGAAAGAAGCTTTCTGAGAAACTGCTCTTTGTTCTGTTAATCCATCTAACAGAGTTACATCTTTCCCTTCAAGAAGCCTTTCGCTAAGGCTGTTCTTGTGGAATTGGCAAAGGGATATTTGGAAGCCCATAGAGGGCTATGGTGAAAAAGGAAATATCTTCCGTTCAATACTGGAAAGAAGCTTCCTGAGAAACTGCTCTGTGTTCTGCTAATTCATCTCACAGAGTTACATCTTTCCCTTCAAGAAGCCTTTCGCTAAGTCTGTTCTTGTGGAATTGGCAAAGGGATATTTGGAAGCCCATAGAGGGCTATGGTGAAAAAGGAAATATCTTCCGTTCAAAACTGGAAATAAGCTTTCTGAGAAACTGCTCTGTGTTCTGTTAATTCATCTCACAGAGTTACATCTTTCCCTTCAAGAAGCCTTTCGCTAAGGCTGTTCTTGTGGAATTGGCAAAGGGATATTTGGAAGCCCTTAGAGGGCTATGGTGAAAAAGGAAATATCTTCCGTTCAAAACTGGAAAGAAGCTTTCTGAGAAACTTCTCTGTGTTCTGTTAATTCATCTCACAGTGTTACATCTTTCCCCTCAAGAAGCCTTTCGCTAAGGCTGTTCTTGTGGAATTGGCAAAGGGGTATTTGGAAGCCCATAGAGGGCTATGGTGAAAAAGGAAATATCTTCCGTTCAAAACTGGAAATAAGCTTTCTGAGAAACTGCTCTGTGTTCTGTTAATTCATCTCACAGAGTTACATCTTTCCCTTCAAGAAGCCTTTCGCTAAGGCTGTTCTTGTGGAATTGGCAAAGGGATATTTGGAAGTCCTTAGAGGGCTATGGTGAAAAAGGAAATATCTTCCGTTCAAAACTGGAAAGAAGCTTTCTGAGAAACTTCTCTGTGTTCTGTTAATTCATCTCACAGTGTTACATCTTTCCCCTCAAGAAGCCTTTCGCTAAGGCTGTTCTTGTGGAATTGGCAAAGGGGTATTTGGAAGCCCATAGAGGGCTATGGTAAAAAAGGAAATATCTTCCGTTCAAAACTGGAAAGAAGCTTTCTGAGAAACTGCTCTGTGTTCTGTTAATTCATCTCACAGAGTTACATCTTTCCCTTCAAGAAGCCTTTCGCTAAGGCTGTTCTTGTGGAATTGGCAAAGGGATATTTGGAAGCCCATAGAGGGCTATGGTGAAAAAGGAAATATCTTCCGTTCAAAAGTGGAAAGAAGCTTTCTGAGAAACTGCTCTGTGTTCTGTTAATTCATCTCACAGAGTTACATCTTTCCCTTCAAGAAGTCTTTCGCTAAGGCTGTTCTTCGGGAATTGGCAAAATGATATTTGGAAGCCCATAGAGGGCTATGGTGAAAAAGGAAATATCTTCCGTTCAAAACTGGAAAGAAGCTTTCTCAGAAACTGCTCCGTGTTCTGTTAATTCATCTCACAGAGTTACATCTTTCCCTTCAAGAAGCCTTTCGCTAAGGCTGTTCTTGTGGAATTGGCAAAGGGATATTTGGAAGCCCATAGAGGGCTATGGTGAAAAAGGAAATATCTTCCGTTCAAAACTGGAAAGAAGCTTTCTGAGAAACTGCTCTGTGTTCTGTTAATTCATCTCACAGAGTTACATCTTTCCCTTCAAGAAGCCTTTCGCTAAGGCTGTTCTTGTGGAATTGGCAAAGGGATATTTGGAAGCCCATAGAGGGCTATGGTGAAAAAGGAAATATCTTCCGTTCAAAACTGGAAAGAAGCTTTCTGAGAAACTGCTCTGTGTTCTGTTAATTCATCTCACAGAGTTACATCTTTCCCTTCAAGAAGCCTTTCGCTAAGACTGTTGTTGTGGAATTGGCAAAGGGATATTTGGAAGCCCATAGAGGGCTATGATGAAAAAGGAAATATCTTCCGTTCAAAACTGGAAAGAAGCTTTCTGAGAAACTGCTCTGTGTTCTGTTAATTCATCTCACAGAGTTACATCTTTCCCTTCAAGAAGCCTTTCGCTAAGGCTGTTCTTGTGGAATTGGCAAAGGGATATTTGGAAGCCCATACAGGGCTATGGTGAAAAACGAAATATCTTCCGTTCAAAACTGGAAAGAAGCTTTCTGAGAAACTGCTCTGTGTTCTGTTAATTCATCTCACAGAGTTACATTTCCCTTCAAGAAGCCTTTCGCTAAGGCTGTTCTTGAGGAATTGGCAAAGGGATATTTGGAAGCCCATAGAGGGCTATGGTGAAAAAGGAAATATCTTCCGTTCAAAACTGGAAAGAAGCTTTCTGAGAAACTGCTCTGTGTTCTGTTAATTCATCTCACAGAGTTACATCTTTCCCTTCAAGAAGCCTTTCGCTAAGGCTGTTCTTGTGGAATTGGCAAAGGGATATTTGGAAGCCCATAGAGGGCTATGGTGAAAAAGGAAATATCTTCCGTTCAAAACTGGAAAGAAGCTTTCTGAGAAACTGCTCTGTGTTCTGTTAATTCATCTCACAGAGTTATATCTTTCCCTTCAAGAAGCCTTTCGCTAAGGCTGTTCTTGTGGAATTGGCAAAGGGATATTTGGAAGCCCATAGAGGGCTATGGTGAAAAAGGAAATATCTTCCGTTCAAAACTGGAAAGAAGCTTTCTGAGAAACTGCTCTGTGTTCTGTTAATTCATCTCACAGAGTTACATCTTTCCCTTCAAGAAGCCTTTCGCTAAGGCTGTTCTTGTGGAATTGGCAAAGGGATATTTGGAAGCCCATAGAGGGCTATGATGAAAAAGGAAATATCTTCCGTTCAAAACTGGAAAGAAGCTTTCTGAGAAACTGCTTTGTGTTCTGCTAATTCATCTCACAGAGTTACATCTTTTCCTTCAAGATGCCTTTCGCTAAGGCTGTTCTTGTGGAATTGGCAAAGGGATATTTGGAAGCCCATAGAGGGCTATGGTGAAAAAGGAAATATCTTCCGTTCAAAACTGGAAAGAAGCTTTCTGAGAAACTGTTTTATGTTCTGTAAATTCATCTCACAGAGTTACATCTTTCCCTTCAAGAAGCCTTTCGCTAAGGCTGTTCTTGTGGAATTGGCAAAGGGATATTTGGAAGCCCATAGAGGGCTATGGTGAAAAAATAAATATCTTCCGTTCAAAACCGGAAAGAAGCCTTCTGAGAAACTGCTCTGTGTTCTGTTAATTCATCGCACAGAGTTACATCTTTCCCTTCAAGAAGCCTTTCGCTAAGGCTGTTCTTCTGGAATTGGCAAAGGGATATTTGGAAGCCCATAGAGGGCTATGGTGAAAAAGGAAATATCTTCCGTTCAAAACTGGAAAGAAGCTTTCTGAGAAACTCCTCTGTGTTCTGTTCATTCATCTCACAGAGTTACATCTTTCACTTCAAGAAGCCTTTCTCTAAGGCTGTTCTTGTGGAATTGGCAAAGGGATATTTGGAAGCCCATAGAGGGCTATGGTGAAAAAGGAAATATATTCCGTTCAAAACTGGAAAGAAGGTTTCTGAGAAACTGCTCTGTGTTCTGTTAATTCATCTCACCGAGTTACATCTTTCCCTTCAAGAAGCCTTTCGCTAAGGCTGTTCTTGTGGAATTGGCAAAGGGATATTTGGAAGCCCATAGAGGGCTATGGTGAAAAAGGGAATATCTTCCGTTCAAAACTGGAAAGAAGCTTTCTGAGAAACTGCTCTGTGTTCTGCTAATTCATCTCACAGAGTTCCATCTTTCCCTTCAAGAAGCCTTTCGCTAAGGCTGTTCTTGTGGAATTGTCAAAGGGATATTTGGAAGCCCATAGAGGGCTATGGTGAAAAAGGAAATATCTTCCGTTCAAAACTGGAAAGAAGCTTTCTGTGAAACTGCTCTGTGTTCTGTTAATTCATCTCACAGAGTAACATCTTTCCCTTCAAGAAGCCTTTCGCTAAGGCTGTTCTTGTGGAATTGGCAAAGGGATATTTGGAAGCCCATAGAGGAGTATGGTGAAAAAGGAAATATCTTCCGTTCAAAACTGGAAAGAAGCTTTCTGAAAAACTGCTCTGTGTTCTGTTAATTCATCTCACAGAGTTACATCTTTCCCTTCAAGAAGCCTTTCGCTAAGGCTGTTCTTGTGGAATTGGCAAAGGGATATTTGGAAGCCCATAGAGGGCTATGGTGAAAAAGTAAATATCTTCCGTTCAAAACCGGAAAGAAGCCTTCTGAGAAACTGCTCTGTGTTCTGTTAATTCATCTCACAGAGTTACATCTTTCCCTTCAAGAAGCCTTTCGCTAAGGCTGTTCTTGTGGAATTGGCAAAGGGATATTTGGAAGCCCATAGAGGGCTATGGTGAAAAAGGAAATATCTTCCGTTCAAAACTGGAAAGAAGCTTTCTGAGAAACTGCTCTGTGTTCTGTTAATTCATCTCACAGAGTTACATCTTTCCCTTCAAGAAGCCTTTCGCTAAGGCTGTTCTTGTGGAATTGGCAAAGGGATATTTGGAAGCCCATAGAGGGCTATGGTGAAAAAGGAAATATCTTCCGTTCAAAACTGGAAAGAAGCTTTCTGAGAAACTGCTCTGTGTTCTGTTAATTCATCTCACAGAGTTACATCTTTCCCTTCAAGAAGCCTTTCGCTAAGGCTGTTCTTGTGGAATTGGCAAAGGGATATTTGGAAGCCCACAGAGGGCTATGGTGAAAAAGGAATTATCTTCCGTTCAAAACTGGAAAGAAGCTTTCTGAGAAACTGCTCTGTGTTCTGTTAATTCATCTCACAGAGTTACATCTTTCCCTTCAAGAAGCCTTTCGCTAAGGCTGTTCTTGTGGAATTGGCAAAGGGATATTTGGAAGCCCATAGAGGGCTATGGTGAAAAAGGAAATATCTTCCGTTCAAAACTGGAAAGAAGCTTTCTGAGAAACTGCTCTGTGTTCTGTTAATTCATCTCACAGGGTTACATCTTTCCCTTCAAGAAGCCTTTCGCTAAGGCTGTTCTTGTGGAATTGGCAAAGGGATATTTGGAAGCCCATAGAGGGCTATGGTGAAAAAGGAAATATCTTCCGTTCAAAACTGGAAAGAAGCTTTCTGAGAAACTGCTCTGTGTTCTGTTAATTCATCTCACAGAGTTCCATCTTTCCCTTCAAGAAGCCTTTCGCTAAGGCTGTTCTTGTGGAATTGTCAAAGGGATATTTGGAAGCCCATAGAGGGCTATGGTGAAAAAGGAAATATCTTCTGTTCAAATCTGGAAAGAAGCTTTCTGAGAAACTGCTCTGTGTTCTGTTAATTCATCTCACAGAGTTACATCTTTCCCTTCAAGAGGCCTTTCGCTAAGGCTGTTCTTGTGTTATTGGCAAAGGGATATTTGGAAGCCCATATGGGTTATGGTGAAAAAGGAAATATCTTCCGTTCAAAACTGGAAAGAAGCTTTCTGAGAAACTGCGCTGTGTTCTGTTAATTCATCTCACAGAGTTACATCTTTCCCTTCAAGAAACCTTTCGCTAAGGCTGTTCTTGTGGAATTCGCAAAGGGATATTTGGAAGCCCATAGAGGGCTATGGTGAAAAAGGAAATATCTTCCGTTCAAAACTGGAAAGAAGCTCTCTGAGAAACTGCTCTGTGTTCTGTTAATTCATCTCACAGAGTTACATCTTTCCCTTCAAGAAGCCTTCCGCTAAGGCTGTTCTTGTGGAATTGGCAAAGGGATATTTGGAAGCCCATAGAGGGCTATGGTGAAAAAGGAAATATCTTCTGTTCAAATCTGGAAAGAAGCTTTCTGAGAAACTGCTCTGTGTTCTGTTAATTCATCTCACAGAGTTACATCTTTCCCTTCAAGAAGCCTTTCGCTAAGGCTGTTCTTGTGGAATTGGCAAAGGGATATTTGCAAGCCCATACAGGGCTATGGTGAAAAAGGAAATATCTTCCGTTCAAAACTGGAAAGAAGCTTTCTGAGAAACTGCTCTGTGTTCTGTTAATTCATCTCACAGAGTTACATCTTTCCCTTCAAGAAGCCTTCCGCTAAGGCTGTTCTTGTGGAATTGGCAAAGGGATATTTGGAAGCCCATAGAGGGCTATGGTGAAAAAGGAAATATCTTCTGTTCAAATCTGGAAAGAAGCTTTCTGAGAAACTGCTCTGTGTTCTGTTAATTCATCTCACAGAGTTACATCTTTCCCTTCAAGAAGCCTTTCGCTAAGGCTGTTCTTGTGGAATTGGCAAAGGGATATTTGCAAGCCCATACAGGGCTATGGTGAAAAAGGAAATATCTTCCGTTCAAAACTGGAAAGAAGCTTTCTGAGAAACTGCTCTGTGTTCTGTTAATTCATCTCACAGAGTTACATCTTTCCCTTCAAGAAGCCTTTCGCTAAGGCTGTTCTTGTAGAATTGGCAAAGGGATATTTGGAAGCCCATAGAGGGCTATGGTGAAAAAGGAAATATCTTCCGTTCAAAAGTGGAAAGAAGCTTTCTGAGAAACTGCTCTGTGTTCTGTTAATTCATCTCACAGAGTTACATCTTTCCCTTCTAGAAGCCTTTCGCTAAGGCTGTTCTTGTGGAATTGGCAAAGGGATATTTGGAAGCCCATAGAGGGCTATGGTGAAAAAGGAAATATCTTCCGTTCAAAATTGGAAAGAAGCTTTCTGAGAAACTGCTCTGTGTTCTGTTAATTCATCTCACAGAGTTACATCTTTCCCTTCAAGAAGCCTTTCGCTAAGGCTGTTCTTGTGGAATTGGCAAAGGGATATTTGGAAGCCCATAGAGGGCTATGGTGAAAAAGGAAATATCTTCCGTTCAAAACTGGAAAGAAGCTTTCTGAGAAACTGCTCTGTGTTCTGTTAATTCATCTCACAGAGTTACATCTTTCCCTTCAAGAAGCCTTTCGCTAAGGCTGTTCTTGTGGAATTGGCAAAGGGATATTTGGAAGCCCATAGAGGGCTATGGTGAAAAAGGAAATATCTTCCGTTCCAAACTGGAAAGAAGCTTTCTGAGAAACTGCTCTGTGTTCTTTTAATTCATCTCACAGAGTTACATCTTTCCCTTCAAGAAGCCTTTCGCTAAGGCTGTTCTTGTGGAATTGGCAAAGGGATATTTGGAAGCCCATAGAGGGCTATGGTGAAAAAGGAAATATCTTCCGTTCAAACTGGAAGGAAGCTTTCTGAGAAACTGCTCTGTGTTCTGTTAATTCATCTCACAGAGTTACATCTTTCCCTTCAAGAAGCCTTTCGCTAAGGCTGTTCTTGTGGAATTGGCAAAGGGATATTTGGAAGCCCATAGAGGGCTATGGTGAAAAAGGAAATATCTTCCGTTCAAAAATGGAAAAAAGCTTTCTGAAAAACTGCTCTGTGTTCTGTTAATTCATCTCACAGAGTTACATCTTTCCCTTCAAGAAGCCTTTCGCTAAGGCTGTTCTTGTGGAATTGGCAAAGGGATATTTGGAAGCCCATAGAGGGCTATGGTGAAAAAGGAAATATCTTCCGTTCAAAACTGGAAAGAAGCTTTCTGAGAAACTGCTCTGTGTTCTGTTAATTCATCTCACAGAGTTACATCTTTCCCTTCAAGAAGCCTTTCGCTAAGGCTGTTCTTGTGGAATTGGCAAAGGGATATTTGGAAGCCCATAGAGGGCTATGGTGAAAAAGGAAATATCTTTCGTTCCAAACTGGAAAGAAGCTTTCTGAGAAACTGCTCTGTGTTCTTTTAATTCATCTCACAGAGTTACATCTTTCCCTTCAAGAAGCCTTTCGCTAAGGCTGTTCTTGTGGAATTGGCAAAGGGATATTTGGAAGCCCATAGAGGGCTATGGTGAAAAAGGAAATATCTTCCGTTCAAACTGGAAAGAAGCTTTCTGAGAAACTGCTCTGTGTTCTGTTAATTCATCTCACAGAGTTACATCTTTCCCTTCAAGAAGCCTTTCGCTAAGGCTGTTCTTGTGGAATTGGCAAAGGGATATTTGGAAGCCCATAGAGGGCTATGGTGAAAAAGGAAATATCTTCCGTTCAAAAATGGAAAAAAGCTTTCTGAAAAACTGCTCTGTGTTCTGTTAATTCATCTAACAGAGTTACATCTTTCCCTTCAAGAGGCCTTTCGCTAAGGCTGTTCTTGTGGAATTGGCAAAGGGATATTTGGAAGCGCATAGAGGGCTATGGTGAAAAAGGAAATATCTTCCGTTCAAAACTGGAAAGAAGCTTTCTGAGAAACTGCTCTGTGTTCTGTTAATTCATCTCACAGAGTTACATCTTTCCCTTCAAGAAGCCTTTCGCTAAGCCTGTTCTTGTGGAATTGGCAAAGGTATATTTGGAAGCCCATAGAGAGCTATGGTGGAAAAGGAAATATCTTCCGTTCAAAACTGGAAAGAAGCTTTCTGAGAAACTGCTCTGTGTTCTGTTAATTCATCTCACAGAGTTACATCTTTCCCTTCAGGATGCCTTTCGCTAAGGCTGTTCTTGTGTAATTGGCAAAGGGATATTTGGAAGCCCATAGAGGGCTATGGTGAAAAAGGAAATATCTTCCGTTCAAAACTGGAAAGAAGCCTTCTGAGAAACTGCTCTGTGTTCTGTTAATTCATCTCACAGAGTTACATCTTTCCCTTCAAGAAGCCTTTCGCTAAGGCTGTTCTTGTGGAATTGGCAAAGGGATATTTGGAAGCCCATAGAGGGCTATTGTGAAAAAGGAAATATCTTCCGTTCAAAACTGGAAAGAAGCTTTCTGAGAAACTGCTCTGTGTTCTGTTAATTCATCTCACAGAGTTACATCTTTCCCTTCAAGAAGCCTTTCGCTAAGGCTGTTCTTGTGGAATTGGCAAAGGGATATTTGGAAGCCCATAGAGGGCTATGGTGAAAAAGGAAATATCTTCCGTTCAAAACTGGAAAGAAGCTTTCTGAGAAACTGCTCTGTGTTCTGTTAATTCATCTCACAGAGTTCCATCTTTCCCTTCAAGAAGCCTTTCGCTAAGGCTGTTCTTGTGGAATTGGCAAAGGGATATTTGGAAGCCCATAGAGGGCTATGGTGAAAAAGGAAATATCTTCCGTTCAAAACTGGAAAGAAGCTTTCTGAGAAACTGCTCTGTGTTCTGTTAATTCATCTCACAGAGTTACATCTTTCCCTTCAAAAAGCCTTTCGCTAAGTGTGTTCTTGTGGAATTCGCAAAGAGATATTTGGAAACCCATAGAGGGCTATGGTGAAAAAGGAAATATCTTCCGTTCAAAACTGGAAAGAAGCTTTCTGAGAAACTGCTCTTTGTTCTGTTAATCCATCTAACAGAGTTACATCTTTCCCTTCAAGAAGCCTTTCGCTAAGGCTGTTCTTGTGGAATTGGCAAAGGGATATTTGGAAGCCCATAGAGGGCTATGGTGAAAAAGGAAATATCTTCCGTTCAAAACTGGAAAGAAGCTTCCTGAGAAACTGCTCTGTGTTCTGCTAATTCATCTCACAGAGTTACATCTTTCCCTTCAAGAAGCCTTTCGCTAAGTCTGTTCTTGTGGAATTGGCAAAGGGATATTTGGAAGCCCATAGAGGGCTATGGTGAAAAAGGAAATATCTTCCGTTCAAAACTGGAAATAAGCTTTCTGAGAAACTGCTCTGTGTTCTGTTAATTCATCTCACAGAGTTACATCTTTCCCTTCAAGAAGCCTTTCGCTAAGGCTGTTCTTGTGGAATTGGCAAAGGGATATTTGGAAGCCCTTAGAGGGCTATGGTGAAAAAGGAAATATCTTCCGTTCAAAACTGGAAAGAAGCTTTCTGAGAAACTTCTCTGTGTTCTGTTAATTCATCTCACAGTGTTACATCTTTCCCCTCAAGAAGCCTTTCGCTAAGGCTGTTCTTGTGGAATTGGCAAAGGGGTATTTGGAAGCCCATAGAGGGCTATGGTGAAAAAGGAAATATCTTCCGTTCAAAACTGGAAATAAGCTTTCTGAGAAACTGCTCTGTGTTCTGTTAATTCATCTCACAGAGTTACATCTTTCCCTTCAAGAAGCCTTTCGCTAAGGCTGTTCTTGTGGAATTGGCAAAGGGATATTTGGAAGCCCTTAGAGGGCTATGGTGAAAAAGGAAATATCTTCCGTTCAAAACTGGAAAGAAGCTTTCTGAGAAACTTCTCTGTGTTCTGTTAATTCATCTCACAGTGTTACTTCTTTCCCCTCAAGAAGCCTTTCGCTAAGGCTGTTCTTGTGGAATTGGCAAAGGGGTATTTGGAAGCCCATAGAGGGCTATGGTAAAAAAGGAAATATCTTCCGTTCAAAACTGGAAAGAAGCTTTCTGAGAAACTGCTCTGTGTTCTGTTAATTCATCTCACAGAGTTACATCTTTCCCTTCAAGAAGCCTTTCGCTAAGGCTGTTCTTGTGGAATTGGCAAAGGGATATTTGGAAGCCCATAGAGGGCTATGGTGAAAAAGGAAATATCTTCCGTTCAAAAGTGGAAAGAAGCTTTCTGAGAAACTGCTCTGTGTTCTGTTAATTCATCTCACAGAGTTACATCTTTCCCTTCAAGAAGCCTTTCGCTAAGGCTGTTCTTGTGGAATTGTCAAAGGGATATTTGGAAGCCCATAGAGGGCTATGGTGAAAAAGGAAATATCTTCCGTTCAAAAGTGGAAAGAAGCTTTCTGAGAAACTGCTCTGTGTTCTGTTAATTCATCTCACAGAGTTACATCTTTCCCTTCTAGAAGCCTTTCGCTAAGGCTGTTCTTGTGGAATTGGCAAAGGGATATTTGGAAGCCCATAGAGGGCTATGGTGAAAAAGGAAATATCTTCCGTTCAAAATTGGAAAGAAGCTTTCTGAGAAACTGCTCTGTGTTCTGTTAATTCATCTCACAGAGTTACATCTTTCCCTTCAAGAAGCCTTTCGCTAAGGCTGTTCTTGTGGAATTGGCAAAGGGATATTTGGAAGCCCATAGAGGGCTATGGTGAAAAAGGAAATATCTTCCGTTCAAAACTGGAAAGAAGCTTTCTGAGAAACTGCTCTGTGTTCTGTTAATTCATCTCACAGAGTTACATCTTTCCCTTCAAGAAGCCTTTCGCTAAGGCTGTTCTTGTGGAATTGGCAAAGGGATATTTGGAAGCCCATAGAGGGCTATGGTGAAAAAGGAAATATCTTCCGTTCCAAACTGGAAAGAAGCTTTCTGAGAAACTGCTCTGTGTTCTTTTAATTCATCTCACAGAGTTACATCTTTCCCTTCAAGAAGCCTTTCGCTAAGGCTGTTCTTGTGGAATTGGCAAAGGGATATTTGGAAGCCCATAGAGGGCTATGGTGAAAAAGGAAATATCTTCCGTTCAAACTGGAAAGAAGCTTTCTGAGAAACTGCTCTGTGTTCTGTTAATTCATCTCACAGAGTTACATCTTTCCCTTCAAGAAGCCTTTCGCTAAGGCTGTTCTTGTGGAATTGGCAAAGGGATATTTGGAAGCCCATAGAGGGCTATGGTGAAAAAGGAAATATCTTCCGTTCAAAAATGGAAAAAATCTTTCTGAAAAACTGCTCTGTGTTCTGTTAATTCATCTCACAGAGTTACATCTTTCCCTTCAAGAAGCCTTTCGCTAAGGCTGTTCTTGTGGAATTGGCAAAGGGATATTTGGAAGCCCATAGAGGGCTATGGTGAAAAAGGAAATATCTTCCGTTCAAAACTGGAAAGAAGCTTTCTGAGAAACTGCTCTGTGTTCTGTTAATTCATCTCACAGAGTTACATCTTTCCCTTCAAGAAGCCTTTCGCTAAGGCTGTTCTTGTGGAATTGGCAAAGGGATATTTGGAAGCCCATAGAGGGCTATGGTGAAAAAGGAAATATCTTCCGTTCCAAACTGGAAAGAAGCTTTCTGAGAAACTGCTCTGTGTTCTTTTAATTCATCTCACAGAGTTACATCTTTCCCTTCAAGAAGCCTTTCGCTAAGGCTGTTCTTGTGGAATTGGCAAAGGGATATTTGGAAGCCCATAGAGGGCTATGGTGAAAAAGGAAATATCTTCCGTTCAAACTGGAAAGAAGCTTTCTGAGAAACTGCTCTGTGTTCTGTTAATTCATCTCACAGAGTTACATCTTTCCCTTCAAGAAGCCTTTCGCTAAGGCTGTTCTTGTGGAATTGGCAAAGGGATATTTGGAAGCCCATAGAGGGCTATGGTGAAAAAGGAAATATCTTCCGTTCAAAAATGGAAAAAAGCTTTCTGAAAAACTGCTCTGTGTTCTGTTAATTCATCTCACAGAGTTACATCTTTCCCTTCAAGAAGCCTTTCGCTAAGGCTGTTCTTGTGGAATTGGCAAAGGGATATTTGGAAGCCCATAGAGGGCTATGGTGAAAAAGGAAATATCTTCCGTTCAAAACTGGAAAGAAGCTTTCTGAGAAACTGCTCTTTGTTCTGTTAATTCATCTCAAAGAGTTACATCTTTCCCTTCAAGAAGCCTTTCGCTAAGGCTGTTCTTGTGGAATTGGCAAAGGGATATTTGGAAGCCCATAGAGGGCTATGGTGAAAAAGGAAATATCTTCCGTTCAAAACTGGAAAGAAGCTTTCTGAGAAACTGCTCTGTGTTCTGTTAATTCATCTAACAGAGTTACATCTTTCCCTTCAAGAGGCCTTTCGCTAAGGCTGTTCTTGTGGAATTGGCAAAGGGATATTTGGAAGCGCATAGAGGGCTATGGTGAAAAAGGAAATATCTTCCGTTCAAAACTGGAAAGAAGCTTTCTGAGAAACTGCTCTGTGTTCTGTTAATTCATCTCACAGAGTTACATCTTTCCCTTCAAGAAGCCTTTCGCTAAGCCTGTTCTTGTGGAATTGGCAAAGGGATATTTGGAAGCCCATAGAGAGCTATGGTGGAAAAGGAAATATCTTCCGTTCAAAACTGGAAAGAAGCTTTCTGAGAAACTGCTCTGTGTTCTGTTAATTCATCTCACAGAGTTACATCTTTCCCTTCAGGATGCCTTTCGCTAAGGCTGTTCTTGTGTAATTGGCAAAGGGATATTTGGAAGCCCATAGAGGGCTATGGTGAAAAAGGAAATATCTTCCGTTCAAAACTGGAAAGAAGCCTTCTGAGAAACTGCTCTGTGTTCTGTTAATTCATCTCACAGAGTTACATCTTTCCCTTCAAGAAGCCTTTCGCTAAGGCTGTTCTTGTGGAATTGGCAAAGGGATATTTGGAAGCCCATAGAGGGCTATGGTGAAAAAGGAAATATCTTCCGTTCAAAACTGGAAAGAAGCTTTCTGAGAAACTGCTCTGTGTTCTGTTAATTCATCTCACAGAGTTACATCTTTCCCTTCAAGAAGCCTTTCGCTAAGGCTGTTCTTGTGGAATTGGCAAAGGGATATTTGGAAGCCCATAGAGGGCTATGGTGAAAAAGGAAATATCTTCCGTTCAAAACTGGAAAGAAGCTTTCTGAGAAACTGCTCTGTGTTCTGTTAATTCATCTCACAGAGTTCCATCTTTCCCTTCAAGAAGCCTTTCGCTAAGGCTGTTCTTGTGGAATTGGCAAAGGGATATTTGGAAGCCCATAGAGGGCTATGGTGAAAAAGGAAATATCTTCCGTTCAAAACTGGAAAGAAGCTTTCTGAGAAACTGCTCTGTGTTCTGTTAATTCATCTCACAGAGTTACATCTTTCCCTTCAAAAAGCCTTTCGCTAAGTGTGTTCTTGTGGAATTCGCAAAGAGATATTTGGAAACCCATAGAGGGCTATGGTGAAAAAGGAAATATCTTCCGTTCAAAACTGGAAAGAAGCTTTCTGAGAAACTGCTCTTTGTTCTGTTAATCCATCTAACAGAGTTACATCTTTCCCTTCAAGAAGCCTTTCGCTAAGGCTGTTCTTGTGGAATTGGCAAAGGGATATTTGGAAGCCCATAGAGGGCTATGGTGAAAAAGGAAATATCTTCCGTTCAAAACTGGAAAGAAGCTTCCTGAGAAACTGCTCTGTGTTCTGCTAATTCATCTCACAGAGTTACATCTTTCCCTTCAAGAAGCCTTTCGCTAAGTCTGTTCTTGTGGAATTGGCAAAGGGATATTTGGAAGCCCATAGAGGGCTATGGTGAAAAAGGAAATATCTTCCGTTCAAAACTGGAAATAAGCTTTCTGAGAAACTGCTCTGTGTTCTGTTAATTCATCTCACAGAGTTACATCTTTCCCTTCAAGAAGCCTTTCGCTAAGGCTGTTCTTGTGGAATTGGCAAAGGGATATTTGGAAGCCCTTAGAGGGCTATGGTGAAAAAGGAAATATCTTCCGTTCAAAACTGGAAAGAAGCTTTCTGAGAAACTTCTCTGTGTTCTGTTAATTCATCTCACAGTGTTACATCTTTCCCCTCAAGAAGCCTTTCGCGAAGGCTGTTCTTGTGGAATTGGCAAAGGGGTATTTGGAAGCCCATAGAGGGCTATGGTGAAAAAGGAAATATCTTCCGTTCAAAACTGGAAATAAGCTTTCTGAGAAACTGCTCTGTGTTCTGTTAATTCATCTCACAGAGTTACATCTTTCCCTTCAAGAAGCCTTTCGCTAAGGCTGTTCTTGTGGAATTGGCAAAGGGATATTTGGAAGCCCTTAGAGGGCTATGGTGAAAAAGGAAATATCTTCCGTTCAAAACTGGAAAGAAGCTTTCTGAGAAACTTCTCTGTGTTCTGTTAATTCATCTCACAGTGTTACATCTTTCCCCTCAAGAAGCCTTTCGCTAAGGCTGTTCTTGTGGAATTGGCAAAGGGGTATTTGGAAGCCCATAGAGGGCTATGGTAAAAAAGGAAATATCTTCCGTTCAAAACTGGAAAGAAGCTTTCTGAGAAACTGCTCTGTGTTCTGTTAATTCATCTCACAGAGTTACATCTTTCCCTTCAAGAAGCCTTTCGCTAAGGCTGTTCTTGTGGAATTGGCAAAGGGATATTTGGAAGCCCATAGAGGGCTATGGTGAAAAAGGAAATATCTTCCGTTCAAAAGTGGAAAGAAGCTTTCTGAGAAACTGCTCTGTGTTCTGTTAATTCATCTCACAGAGTTACATCTTTCCCTTCAAGAAGCCTTTCGCTAAGGCTGTTCTTGTGGAATTGGCAAAGGGATATTTGGAAGCCCATAGAGGGCTATGGTGAAAAAGGAAATATCTTCCGTTCAAAACTGGAAAGAAGCTTTCTGAGAAACTGCTCTGTGTTCTGTTAATTCATCTCACAGAGTTACATCTTTCCCTTCAAGAAGTCTTTCGCTAAGGCTGTTCTTCGGGAATTGGCAAAGTGATATTTGGAAGCCCATAGAGGGCTATGGTGAAAAAGGAAATATCTTCCGTTCAAAACTGGAAAGAAGCTTTCTGAGAAACTGCTCCGTGTTCTGTTAATTCATCTCACAGAGTTACATCTTTCCCTTCAAGAAGCCTTTCGCTGAGGCTGTTCTTGTGGAATTGGCAAAGGGATATTTGGAAGCCCATAGAGGGCTATGGTGAAAAAGGAAATATCTTCCGTTCAAAACTGGAAAGAAGCTTTCTGAGAAACTGCTCTGTGTTCTGTTAATTCATCTCACAGAGTTACTTCTTTCCCTTCAAGAAGCCTATCGCTAAGGCTGTTCTGGTGGAATTGGCAAAGGGATATTTGGAAGCCCATAGAGGGCTATGGTGAAAAAGGAAATATCTGCCGTTCAAAAGTGGAAAGATGCTTTCTGAGAAACTGCTCTGTGTTCTGTTAATTCATCTCACAGAGTTACATCTTTCCCTTCAAGAAGTCTTTCGCTAAGGCTGTTCTTGTGGATTTGGCAAAGGGATATTTGGAAGCCCATAGAGGGCTATGGTGAAAAAGGAAATATCTTCCGTTCAAAACTGGAAAGAAGCTTTCTGAGAAACTACTCTGTGTTCTGTTATTCATCTCACAGAGTTACATCTTTCACTTCAAGAAGCCTTTCGCTAAGGCTGTTGTTGTGGAATTGGCAAAGGGATATTTGGAAGCCCATAGAGGGCTATGGTGAAATAGGAAATATCTTCCGTTCAAAACTGGAAAGAAGCTTTCTGAGAAACTGCTCCGTGTTCTGTTAATTCATCTCACAGAGTTACATCTTTCCCTTCAAGAAGTCTTTCGCTAAGGCTGTTCTTCAGGAATTGGCAAAGTGATATTTGGAAGCCCATAGAGGGCTATGGTGAAAAAGGAAATATCTTCCGTTCAAAACTGGAAAGAAGCTTTCTGAGAAACTGCTCTGTGTTCTGTTAATTCATCTCACAGAGTTACATCTTTCCCTTCAAGAAGCCTTTCGCTAAGGCTGTTCTTGTGGAATTGGCAAAGGGATATTTGGAAGCCCATAGAGGGCTATGGTGAAAAAGGAAATATCTTCCGTTCAAAACTGGAAAGAAGCTTTCTGAGAAACTGCTCTGTGTTCTGTTAATTCATCTCACAGAGTTCCATCTTTCCCTTCAAGAAGCCTTTCGCTAAGGCTGTTCTTGTGGAATTGGCAAAGGGATATTTGGAAGCCCATAGAGGGCTATGGTGAAAAAGGAAATATCTTCCGTTCAAAACTGGAAAGAAGCTTTCTGAGAAACTGCTCTGTGTTCTGTTAATTCATCTCACAGAGTTACATCTTTCCCTTCAAAAAGCCTTTCGCTAAGTGTGTTCTTGTGGAATTCGCAAAGAGATATTTGGAAACCCATAGAGGGCTATGGTGAAAAAGGAAATATCTTCCGTTCAAAACTGGAAAGAAGCTTTCTGAGAAACTGCTCTTTGTTCTGTTAATCCATCTAACAGAGTTACATCTTTCCCTTCAAGAAGCCTTTCGCTAAGGCTGTTCTTGTGGAATTGGCAAAGGGATATTTGGAAGCCCATAGAGGGCTATGGTGAAAAAGGAAATATCTTCCGTTCAAAACTGGAAAGAAGCTTCCTGAGAAACTGCTCTGTGTTCTGCTAATTCATCTCACAGAGTTACATCTTTCCCTTCAAGAAGCCTTTCGCTAAGTCTGTTCTTGTGGAATTGGCAAAGGGATATTTGGAAGCCCATAGAGGGCTATGGTGAAAAAGGAAATATCTTCCGTTCAAAACTGGAAATAAGCTTTCTGAGAAACTGCTCTGTGTTCTGTTAATTCATCTCACAGAGTTACATCTTTCCCTTCAAGAAGCCTTTCGCTAAGGCTGTTCTTGTGGAATTGGCAAAGGGATATTTGGAAGCCCTTAGAGGGCTATGGTGAAAAAGGAAATATCTTCCGTTCAAAACTGGAAAGAAGCTTTCTGAGAAACTTCTCTGTGTTCTGTTAATTCATCTCACAGTGTTACATCTTTCCCCTCAAGAAGCCTTTCGCGAAGGCTGTTCTTGTGGAATTGGCAAAGGGGTATTTGGAAGCCCATAGAGGGCTATGGTGAAAAAGGAAATATCTTCCGTTCAAAACTGGAAATAAGCTTTCTGAGAAACTGCTCTGTGTTCTGTTAATTCATCTCACAGAGTTACATCTTTCCCTTCAAGAAGCCTTTCGCTAAGGCTGTTCTTGTGGAATTGGCAAAGGGATATTTGGAAGCCCTTAGAGGGCTATGGTGAAAAAGGAAATATCTTCCGTTCAAAACTGGAAAGAAGCTTTCTGAGAAACTTCTCTGTGTTCTGTTAATTCATCTCACAGTGTTACATCTTTCCCCTCAAGAAGCCTTTCGCTAAGGCTGTTCTTGTGGAATTGGCAAAGGGGTATTTGGAAGCCCATAGAGGGCTATGGTAAAAAAGGAAATATCTTCCGTTCAAAACTGGAAAGAAGCTTTCTGAGAAACTGCTCTGTGTTCTGTTAATTCATCTCACAGAGTTACATCTTTCCCTTCAAGAAGCCTTTCGCTAAGGCTGTTCTTGTGGAATTGGCAAAGGGATATTTGGAAGCCCATAGAGGGCTATGGTGAAAAAGGAAATATCTTCCGTTCAAAAGTGGAAAGAAGCTTTCTGAGAAACTGCTCTGTGTTCTGTTAATTCATCTCACAGAGTTACATCTTTCCCTTCAAGAAGCCTTTCGCTAAGGCTGTTCTTGTGGAATTGGCAAAGGGATATTTGGAAGCCCATAGAGGGCTATGGTGAAAAAGGAAATATCTTCCGTTCAAAACTGGAAAGAAGCTTTCTGAGAAACTGCTCTGTGTTCTGTTAATTCATCTCACAGAGTTACATCTTTCCCTTCAAGAAGTCTTTCGCTAAGGCTGTTCTTCGGGAATTGGCAAAGTGATATTTGGAAGCCCATAGAGGGCTATGGTGAAAAAGGAAATATCTTCCGTTCAAAACTGGAAAGAAGCTTTCTGAGAAACTGCTCCGTGTTCTGTTAATTCATCTCACAGAGTTACATCTTTCCCTTCAAGAAGCCTTTCGCTGAGGCTGTTCTTGTGGAATTGGCAAAGGGATATTTGGAAGCCCATAGAGGGCTATGGTGAAAAAGGAAATATCTTCCGTTCAAAACTGGAAAGAAGCTTTCTGAGAAACTGCTCTGTGTTCTGTTAATTCATCTCACAGAGTTACTTCTTTCCCTTCAAGAAGCCTATCGCTAAGGCTGTTCTGGTGGAATTGGCAAAGGGATATTTGGAAGCCCATAGAGGGCTATGGTGAAAAAGGAAATATCTGCCGTTCAAAAGTGGAAAGATGCTTTCTGAGAAACTGCTCTGTGTTCTGTTAATTCATCTCACAGAGTTACATCTTTCCCTTCAAGAAGTCTTTCGCTAAGGCTGTTCTTGTGGATTTGGCAAAGGGATATTTGGAAGCCCATAGAGGGCTATGGTGAAAAAGGAAATATCTTCCGTTCAAAACTGGAAAGAAGCTTTCTGAGAAACTACTCTGTGTTCTGTTATTCATCTCACAGAGTTACATCTTTCACTTCAAGAAGCCTTTCGCTAAGGCTGTTGTTGTGGAATTGGCAAAGGGATATTTGGAAGCCCATAGAGGGCTATGGTGAAATAGGAAATATCTTCCGTTCAAAACTGGAAAGAAGCTTTCTGAGAAACTGCTCCGTGTTCTGTTAATTCATCTCACAGAGTTACATCTTTCCCTTCAAGAAGCCTTTCGCTAAGGCTGTTCTTGTGGAATTGGAAAAGGGATATTTGGAAGCCCAAAGAGGGCTATGGTGAAAAAGGAAATATCTTCCGTTCAAAACTGGAAAGAAGCTTTCTGAGAAACTGCTCTGTGTTCTGTTAATTCATCTCACAGAGTTACATCTTTCCCTTCAAGAAGCCTTTCGCTAAGGCTGTTCTTGTGGAATTGGCAAAGGGATATTTGGAAGCCCATAGAGGGCTATGATGAAAAAGGAAATATCTTCCGTTCAAAACTGGAAAGAAGCTTTCTGAGAAACTGCTTTGTGTTCTGTTAATTCATCTCACAGAGTTACATCTTTTCCTTCAAGATGCCTTTCGCTAAGGCTGTTCTTGTGGAATTGGCAAAGGGATATTTGGATGCCCATAGAGGGCTATGGTGAAAAAGGAAATATCTTCCGTTCAAAACTGGAAAGAAGCTTTCTGAGAAACTGTTTTATGTTCTGTAAATTCATCTCACAGAGTTACATCTTTCCCTTCAAGAAGCGTTTCGCTAAGGCTGTTCTTGTGGAATTGGCAAAGGGATATTTGGAAGCCCATAGAGGGCTATGGTGAAAAAGGAAATATCTTCCGTTCAAAACTGGAAAGAAGCTTTCTGAGAAACTGCTCTGTGTTCTGTTAATTCATCTCACAGAGTTACATCTTTCCCTTCAAGGTGCCTTTCGCTAAGGCTGTTCTTGTGTAACTGGCAAAGGGATATTTGGAAGCCCATAGAGGGCTATGGTGAAAAAGGAAATATCTTCCGTTCAAAACTGGAAAGAAGCTTTCTGAGAAACTGCTCTGTGTTCTGTTAATTCATCTCACAGAGTTACATCTTTCCCTTCAAGAAGCCTTTCGCTAAGGCTGTTCTCGTGGAATTGGAAAAGGTATATATGGAAGCCCATAGAGGGCTATGGTGAAAAAGGAAATATCTTCCGTTCAAAATTGGAAAGAAGGTTTCTGAGAAACTGCTCTGTGTTCTGCTAGTTCATCTCACAGAGTTACATCTTTCCCTTCAAGAAGCCTTTCGCTAAGGCTGTTCTTGTGGAATTGTCAAAGGGATATTTGGAAGCCCATAGAGGGCTATGGTGAAAAAGGAAATATCTTCCGTTCAAAACTGGAAAGAAGCTTTCTGAGAAACTGCTCTGTGTTCTGTTAATTCATCTCACAGAGTTAAATCTTTCCCTTCAAGAAGCCTTTCGCTAAGGCTGTTCTTGTGGAATTGGCAAAGGGATATTTGGAAGCCCATAGAGGGCTATGGTGAAAAAGGAAATACCTTCCGTTCAAATCTGGAAAGAAGCTTTCTGAGAAACTGCTCTGTGTTCTGTTAATTCATCTCACAGAGTTAAATCTTTCCCTTCAAGAAGCCTTTCGCTAAGGCTGTTCTTGTGGAATTGGCAAAGGGATATTTGGAAGCCCATAGAGGGCTATGGTGAAAAAGGAAATACCTTCCGTTCAAATCTGGAAAGAAGCTTTCTGAGAAACTGCTCTGTGTTCTGTTAATTCATCTCACAGAGTTAAATCTTTCCCTTCAAGAAGCCTTTCGCTAAGGCTGTTCTTGTGGAATTGGCAAAGGGATATTTGGAAGCCCATAGAGGGCTATGGTGAAAATGGAAATATCTTCCGTTCAAAACTGGAAAGAAGCTTTCTGAGAAACTGCTCTGTGTTCTGTTAATTCATCTCACAGAGTTACATCTTTTCCTTCAAGAAGCCTTTCGCTAAGGCTTTTCTTGTGGAATTGGCAAAGGGATATTTGGAAGCCCATAGAGGGCTATGGTGAAAAAGGAAATATCTTCCGTTCAAAACTGGAAAGAAGCTTTCTGAGAAACTGCTCTGTGTTCTGTTAATTCACCTCACAGAATTAAGTCTTTCCCTTCAAGAAGCCTTTCGCTAAGGCTGTTCTTGTGGAATTGGCAAAGGGATATTTCGAGGCCCATAGAGGGCTATGGTGAAAAAGGAAATATCTTCCGTTCAAAACTGGAAAGAAGCTTTCTGAGAAACTGCTCTGTGTTCTGTTAATTCATCTCACAGAGTTACATCTTTCCCTTCAAGAAGCCTTTCGCTAAGGCTGTTCTTGTGGAATTGGAAAAGGGATATTTGGAAGCCCAAAGAGGGCTATGGTGAAAAAGGAAATATCTTCCGTTCAAAACTGGAAAGAAGCTTTCTGAGAAACTGCTCTGTGTTCTGTTAATTCATCTCACAGAGTTACATCTTTCCCTTCAAGAAGCCTTTCGCTAAGGCTGTTCTTGTGGAATTGGCAAAGGGATATTTGGAAGCCCATAGAGGGCTATGATGAAAAAGGAAATATCTTCCGTTCAAAACTGGAAAGAAGCTTTCTGAGAAACTGCTTTGTGTTCTGTTAATTCATCTCACAGAGTTACATCTTTTCCTTCAAGATGCCTTTCGCTAAGGCTGTTCTTGTGGAATTGGCAAAGGGATATTTGGATGCCCATAGAGGGCTATGGTGAAAAAGGAAATATCTTCCGTTCAAAACTGGAAAGAAGCTTTCTGAGAAACTGTTTTATGTTCTGTAAATTCATCTCACAGAGTTACATCTTTCCCTTCAAGAAGCGTTTCGCTAAGGCTGTTCTTGTGGAATTGGCAAAGGGATATTTGGAAGCCCATAGAGGGCTATGGTGAAAAAGGAAATATCTTCCGTTCAAAACTGGAAAGAAGCTTTCTGAGAAACTGCTCTGTGTTCTGTTAATTCATCTCACAGAGTTACATCTTTCCCTTCAAGGTGCCTTTCGCTAAGGCTGTTCTTGTGTAACTGGCAAAGGGATATTTGGAAGCCCATAGAGGGCTATGGTGAAAAAGGAAATATCTTCCGTTCAAAACTGGAAAGAAGCTTTCTGAGAAACTGCTCTGTGTTCTGTTAATTCATCTCACAGAGTTACATCTTTCCCTTCAAGAAGCCTTTCGCTAAGGCTGTTCTCGTGGAATTGGAAAAGGTATATATGGAAGCCCATAGAGGGCTATGGTGAAAAAGGAAATATCTTCCGTTCAAAATTGGAAAGAAGGTTTCTGAGAAACTGCTCTGTGTTCTGCTAGTTCATCTCACAGAGTTACATCTTTCCCTTCAAGAAGCCTTTCGCTAAGGCTGTTCTTGTGGAATTGTCAAAGGGATATTTGGAAGCCCATAGAGGGCTATGGTGAAAAAGGAAATATCTTCCGTTCAAAACTGGAAAGAAGCTTTCTGAGAAACTGCTCTGTGTTCTGTTAATTCATCTCACAGAGTTAAATCTTTCCCTTCAAGAAGCCTTTCGCTAAGGCTGTTCTTGTGGAATTGGCAAAGGGATATTTGGAAGCCCATAGAGGGCTATGGTGAAAAAGGAAATACCTTCCGTTCAAATCTGGAAAGAAGCTTTCTGAGAAACTGCTCTGTGTTCTGTTAATTCATCTCACAGAGTTAAATCTTTCCCTTCAAGAAGCCTTTCGCTAAGGCTGTTCTTGTGGAATTGGCAAAGGGATATTTGGAAGCCCATAGAGGGCTATGGTGAAAAAGGAAATACCTTCCGTTCAAATCTGGAAAGAAGCTTTCTGAGAAACTGCTCTGTGTTCTGTTAATTCATCTCACAGAGTTAAATCTTTCCCTTCAAGAAGCCTTTCGCTAAGGCTGTTCTTGTGGAATTGGCAAAGGGATATTTGGAAGCCCATAGAGGGCTATGGTGAAAATGGAAATATCTTCCGTTCAAAACTGGAAAGAAGCTTTCTGAGAAACTGCTCTGTGTTCTGTTAATTCATCTCACAGAGTTACATCTTTTCCTTCAAGAAGCCTTTCGCTAAGGCTTTTCTTGTGGAATTGGCAAAGGGATATTTGGAAGCCCATAGAGGGCTATGGTGAAAAAGGAAATATCTTCCGTTCAAAACTGGAAAGAAGCTTTCTGAGAAACTGCTCTGTGTTCTGTTAATTCACCTCACAGAATTAAGTCTTTCCCTTCAAGAAGCCTTTCGCTAAGGCTGTTCTTGTGGAATTGGCAAAGGGATATTTCGAGGCCCATAGAGGGCTATGGTGAAAAAGGAAATATCTTCCGTTCAAAACTGGAAAGAAGCTTTCTGAGAAACTGCTCTGTGTTCTGTTAATTCATCTCACAGAGTTACATCTTTCCCTTCAAGAAGCCTTTCGCTAAGGCTGTTCTTGTGGAATTGGTAAAGGGATATATGGAAGCCCATAGAGGGCTATGGTGAAAAAGGAAATATCTTCCGTTCAAAACTGGAAAGAAGCTTTCTGAGAAACTGCTCTGTGTTCTGTTAATTCATCTCACAGAGTTACATCTTTCCCTTCAAGAAGCCTTTCGCTAAGGCTGTTCTTGTGGAATTGGCAAAGGGATATTTGGAAGCCCATAGAGGGCTATGGTGAAAAAGGAAATATCTTCCGTTCAAAACTGGAAAGAAGCTTTCTGAGAAACTGCTCTGTGTTCTGTTAATTCATCTCACAGGGTTACATCTTTCCCTTCAAGAAGCCTTTCGCTAAGGCTGTTCTTGTGGAATTGGCAAAGGGATATTTGGAAGCCCATAGAGGGCTATGGTGAAAAAGGAAATATCTTCCGTTCAAAATTGGAAAGAAGCTTTCTGAGAAACTGCTCTGTGTTCTATTAATTCATCTCACAGAGTTACATCTTTCCCTTCAAGAAGCCTTTCGCTAAGGCTGTTCTTGTGGAATTGGCAAAGGGATATTTGGAAGCCCATAGAGGGCTATGGTGAAAAAGGAAATATCTTCCGTTCAAAACTGGAAACAAGCTTTGTGAGAAACTGCTCCGTGTTCTGTTAATTCATATCACAGCGTTACATATTTCCCTTCAAGAAGCCTTTCGCTAAGGCTGTTCTTGTGGAATTGGCAAAGGGATATTTGGAAGCCCATAGAGGGCTATGGTGAAAAAGGAAATATCTTCCGTTCAAAACTGGAAAGAAGCTTTCTGAGAAACTGTTCTGTGTTCTGTTAATTCATCTCACAGAGTTACATCTTTCCCTTCAAGAAGCCTTTCGCTAAGGCTGTTCTTGTGGAATTGGCAAAGGGATATTTGGAAGCCCATAGAGGGCTATGTTGAAAAAGGAAATATCTTCCGTTCAAAACTGGAAAGAAGCTTTCTGAGAAACTACTCTGTGTCCTGTTAATTCATCTCACAGAGTTACATCTTTCCCTTCAAGAAGCCTTTCGCTAAGGCTGTTCTTGTGGAATTGGCAAAGGGATATTTGGAAGCCCATAGAGGGCTATGGTGAAAAAGGAAATATCTTCCGTTCAAAACTGGAAAGAAGCTTTCTGAGAAACTGCTCTGTGTTCTGTTAATTCATCTCACAGAGTTCCATCTTTCCCTTCAAGAAGTCTTTCGCTAAGGCTGTTCTTGTGGAATTGGCAAAGGGATATTTGGAAGCCCATAGAGGGCTATGGTGAAAAAGGAAATATCTTCCGTTCAAAACTGGAAAGAAGCTTTCTGAGAAACTGCTCTGTGTTCTGTTAATTCATCTCACAGAGTTACATCTTTCCCTTCAAGAAGCCTTTCGCTAAGTGTGTTCTTGTGGAATTCGCAAAGAGATATTTGGAAACCCATAGAGGGCTATGGTGAAAAAGGAAATATCTTCCGTTCAAAACTGGAAAGAAGCTTTCTGAGAAACTGCTCTGTGTTCTGTTAATCCATCTAACAGAGTTACATCTTTCCCTTCAAGAAGCCTTTCGCTAAGGCTGTTCTTGTGGAATTGGCAAAGGGATATTTGGAAGCCCATAGAGGGCTATGGTGAAAAAGGAAATATCTTCCGTTCAAAACTGGAAAGAAGCTTTCTGAGAAACTGCTCTGTGTTCTGTTAATTCATCTCACAGAGATACATCTTTTCCTTCAAGAAGCCTTTCGCTAAGGCTGTTCTTGTGGAATTGGCAAAGGGATATTTGGAAGCCCATAGAGGGCTATGGTGAAAAAGGAAATATCTTCCGTTCAAAACTGGAAAGAAGCTTTCTGAGAAACTGCTCTGTGTTCTGTTAATTCATCTCACAGAGTTACATCTTTCCCTTCAAGAAGCCTTTCGCTAAGGCTGTTCTTGTGGAATTGGCAAAGGGATATTTGGAAGCCCATAGAGGGCTAGGGTGAAAACGGAAATATCTTCCGTTCAAAACTGGAAAGAAGCTTTCTGAGAAACTGCTCTGTGTTCTGTTAATTCACCTCACAGAAATAAGTCTTTCCCTTCTAGAAGCCTTTCGCTAAGGCTGTTCTTGTGGAATTGGCAAAGGGATATTTCGAAGCCCATAGAGGGCTATGGTGAAAAAGGAAATATCTTCCGTTCAAAACTGGAAAGAAGCTTTCTGAGAAACTGCTCTGTGTTCTGTTAATTCATCTCACAGAGTTACATCTTTCCCTTCAAGAAGCCTTTCGCTAAGGCTGTTCTTGTGGAATTGGTAAAGGGATATTTGGAAGCCCATAGAGGGCTATGGTGAAAACGGAAATATCTTCCGTTCAAAAGTGGAAAGAAGCTTTCTGAGAAACTGCTCTGTGTTCTGTTAATTCATCTCACAGAGTTACATCTTTCCCTTCAAGAAGCCTTTCGCTAAGGCTGTTCTTGTGGAATTGGCAAAGGGATATTTGGAAGCCCATAGAGGGCTATGGTGAAAAAGGAAATATCTTCCGTTCAAAACTGGAAAGAAGCTTTCTGAGAAACTGCTCTGTGTTCTGTTAATTCATTTCACAGAGTTACATCTTTCCCTTCAAGAAGCCTTTCGCTAAGGCTGTTCTTGTGGAATTGGCAAAGGGATATTTGGAAGCCCATAGAGGGCTATGGTGAAAAAGGAAATATCTTCCGTTCAAAACTGGAAAGAAGCTTTCTGAGAAACTGCTCTGTGTTCTGTTAATTCATCTCACAGAGTTACATCTTTCCCTTCAAGAAGTCTTTCGCTAAGGCTGTTCTTCGGGAATTGGCAAAGTGATATTTGGAAGCCCATAGAGGGCTATGGTGAAAAAGGAAATATCTTCCGTTCAAAACTGGAAAGAAGCTTTCTGAGAAACTGCTCCGTGTTCTGTTAATTCATCTCACAGAGTTACATCTTTCCCTTCAAGAAGCCTTTCGCTGAGGCTGTTCTTGTGGAATTGGAAAAGGGATATTTGGAAGCCCATAGAGGGCTATGGTGAAAAAGGAAATATCTTCCGTTCAAAACTGGAAAGAAGCTTTCTGAGAAACTGCTCTGTGTTCTGTTAATTCATCTCACAGAGTTACTTCTTTCCCTTCAAGAAGCCTATCGCTAAGGCTGTTCTGGTGGAATTGGCAAAGGGATATTTGGAAGCCCATAGAGGGCTATGGTGAAAAAGGAAATATCTGCCGTTCAAAAGTGGAAAGATGCTTTCTGAGAAACTGCTCCGTGTTCTGTTAATTCATCTCACAAAGTTACAACTTTCCCTTCAAGAAGTCTTTCGCTAAGGCTGTTCTTGTGGATTTGGCAAAGGGATATTTGGAAGCCCATAGAGGGCTATGGTGAAAAAGGAAATATCTTCCGTTCAAAACTGTAAAGAAGCTTTCTGAGAAACTACTCTGTGTTCTGTTAATTCATCTCACAGAGTTACATCTTTCACTTCAAGAAGCCTTTCGCTAAGGCTGTTGTTGTGGAATTGGCAAAGGGATATTTGGAAGCCCATAGAGGGCTATGGTGAAATAGGAAATATCTTCCGTTCAAAACTGGAAAGAAGCTTTCTGAGAAACTGCTCCGTGTTCTGTTAATTCATCTCACAGAGTTACATCTTTCCCTTCAAGAAGCCTTTCGCTAAGGCTGTTCTTGTGGAATTGGAAAAGGGATATTTGGAAGCCAAGAGAGGGCTATGGTGAAAAAGGAAATATCTTCCGTTCAAAACTGGAAAGAAGCTTTCTGAGAAACTGCTCTGTGTTCTGTTAATTCATCTCACAGAGTTAAATCTTTCCCTTCAAGAAGCCTTTCGCTAAGGCTGTTCTTGTGGAATTGGCAAAGGGATATTTGGAAGCCCATAGAGGGCTATGATGAAAAAGGAAATATCTTCCGTTCAAAACTGGAAAGAAGCTTTCTGAGAAACTGCTTTGTGTTCTGTTAATTCATCTCACAGAGTTACATCTTTTCCTTCAAGATGCCTTTCGCTAAGGCTGTTCTTGTGGAATTGGCAAAGGGATATTTGGAAGCCCATAGAGGGCTATGGTGAAAAAGGAAATATCTTCCGTTCAAAACTGGAAAGAAGCTTTCTGAGAATCTGCTCTGTGTTCTGTTAATTCATCTCACAGAGTTACATCTTTCCCATCAAGAAGCCTTTCGCTAAGGCTGTTCTTGTGGAATTGGCAAAGGGATATTTGGAAGCCCATAGAGGGCTATGGTGAAAAAGGAAATATCTTCCGTTCAAAACTGGAAAGAAGCTTTCTGAGAAACTGCTCTGTGTTCTGTTAATTCATCTCACAGAGTTACATCTTTCCCTTCAAGGTGCCTTTCGCTAAGGCTGTTCTTGTGTAATTGGCAAAGGGATATTTGGAAGCCCATAGAGGGCTATGGTGAAAAAGGAAATATCTTCCGTTCAAAACTGGAAAGAAGCTTTCTGAGAAACTGCTCTGTGTTCTGTTAATTCATCTCACAGAGTTACATCTTTCCCTTCAAGAAGCCTTTCGCTAAGGCTGTTCTTGTGGAATTGGAAAAGGTATATATGGAAGCCCATAGAGGGCTATGGTGAAAAAGGAAATATCTTCCGTTCAAAATTGGAAAGAAGGTTTCTGAGAAACTGCTCTGTGTTCTGCTAGTTCATCTCACAGAGTTACATCTTTCCCTTCAAGAAGCCTTTCGCTAAGGCTGTTCTTGTGGAATTGTCAAAGGGATATTTGGAAGCCCATAGAGGGCTATGGTGAAAAAGGAAATATCTTCCGTTCAAAACTGGAAGGAAGCTTTCTGAGAAACTGCTCTGTGTTCTGTTAATTCATCTCACAGAGTTAAATCTTTCCCTTCAAGAAGCCTTTCGCTAAGGCTGTTCTTGTGGAATTGGCAAAGGGATATTTGGAAGCCCATAGAGGGCTATGGTGAAAAAGGAAATACCTTCCGTTCAAATCTGGAAAGAAGCTTTCTGAGAAACTGCTCTGTGTTCTGTTAATTCATCTCACAGAGTTACATCTTTCCCTTCAAGAAGCCTTTCGCTAAGGCTGTTCTTGTGGAATTGGCAAAGGGATATTTGGAAGCCCATAGAGGGCTATGGTGAAAAAGGAAATATCTTCCGTTCAAAACTGGAAAGAAGCTTTCTGAGAAACTACTCTGTGTTCTGTTAATTCATCTCACAGAGTTACATCTTTCCCTTCAAGAAGCCTTTCGCTAAGGCTGTTCTTGTGGAATTGGCAAAGGGATATTTGGAAGCCCATAGAGATTTATGGTGAAAAAGGAAATATCTTCCGTTCAAAACTGGAAAGAAGCTTTCTGAGAAACTGCTCTGTGTTTGTTAATTCATCTCACAGAATTACGTCTTTCCCTTCAAGAAGACTTTCGCTAAGGCAGCTCTGGTGGAATTGGCAAAGGGATATTTGGAAGCCCATAGAGGGCTATGGTGAAAAAGGAAATATCTTCCGTTCAAAACTGGAAAGAAGCTTTCTGAGAAGCTTCTCTGTGTTCTGTTAATTCATCTCACAGAGTTACAACTTTCCCTTCAAGAAGCCTTTCGCTAAGGCTGCTCTTGTGGAATTGGCAAAGGGATATTTGGAAGCCCATAGAGGGCTATGGTGAAAAAGGAAATATCTTCCGTTCAAAACTGGAAAGAAGCTTTCTGAGAAACTGCTCTGTGTTCTGTTAATTCATCTCACAGAGTTACATCTTTCCCTTCAAGAAGCCTTTCGCTAAGGCTGTTCTTGTGGAATTGGCAAAGGGATATTTGGAAGCCCATAGAGGGCTATGGTGAAAAAGGAAATATCTTCCGTTCAAAACTGGAAAGAAGCTTTCTGAGAAACTGCTCTGTGTACTGTTAATTCACCTCACAGAATTAAGTCTTTCCCTTCAAGAAGCCTTTCGCTAAGGCTGTTCTTGTGGAATTGGCAAAGGGATATTTCGAGGCCCATAGAGGGCTATGGTGAAAAAGGAAATATCTTCCGTTCAAAACTGGAAAGAAGCTTTCTGAGAAACTGCTCTGTGTTCTGTTAATTCATCTCACAGAGTTACATCTTTCCCTTCAAGAAGCCTTTCGCTAAGGCTGTTCTTGTGGAATTGGTAAAGGGATATATGGAAGCCCATAGAGGGCTATGGTGAAAAAGGAAATATCTTCCGTTCAAAACTGGAAAGAAGCTTTCTGAGAAACTGCTCTGTGTTCTGTTAATTCATCTCACAGAGTTACATCTTTCCCTTCAAGAAGCCTTTCGCTAAGGCTGTTCTTGTGGAATTGGCAAAGGGATATTTGGAAGCCCATAGAGGGCTATGGTGAAAAAGGAAATATCTTCCGTTCAAAACTGGAAAGAAGCTTTCTGAGAAACTGCTCTGTGTTCTGTTAATTCATCTCACAGGGTTACATCTTTCCCTTCAAGAAGCCTTTCGCTAAGGCTGTTCTTGTGGAATTGGCAAAGGGATATTTGGAAGCCCATAGAGGGCTATGGTGAAAAAGGAAATATCTTCCGTTCAAAATTGGAAAGAAGCTTTCTGAGAAACTGCTCTGTGTTCTATTAATTCATCTCACAGAGTTACATCTTTCCCTTCAAGAAGCCTTTCGCTAAGGCTGTTCTTGTGGAATTGGCAAAGGGATATTTGGAAGCCCATAGAGGGCTATGGTGAAAAAGGAAATATCTTCCGTTCAAAACTGGAAACAAGCTTTGTGAGAAATTGCTCCGTGTTCTGTTAATTCATATCACAGCGTTACATATTTCCCTTCAAGAAGCCTTTCGCTAAGGCTGTTCTTGTGGAATTGGCAAAGGGATATTTGGAAGCCCATAGAGGGCTATGGTGAAAAAGGAAATATCTTCCGTTCAAAACTGGAAAGAAGCTTTCTGAGAAACTGTTCTGTGTTCTGTTAATTCATCTCACAGAGTTACATCTTTCCCTTCAAGAAGCCTTTCGCTAAGGCTGTTCTTGTGGAATTGGCAAAGGGATATTTGGAAGCCCATAGAGGGCTATGTTGAAAAAGGAAATATCTTCCGTTCAAAACTGGAAAGAAGCTTTCTAAGAAACTGCTCTGTGTTCTGTTAATTCATCTCACAGAGTTACATCTTTCCCTTCAAGAAGCCTTTCGCTAAGGCTGTTCTTGTGGAATTGGCAAAGGGATATTTGGAAGCCCATAGAGGGCTATGGTGAAAAAGGAAATATCTTCCGTTCAAAACTGGAAAGAAGCTTTCTGAGAAACTGCTCTGTGTTCTGTTAATTCATCTCACAGAGTTACATCTTTCCCTTCAAGAAGTCTTTCGCTAAGGCTGTTCTTCGGGAAATGGCAAAGGGATATTTGGAAGCCCATAGAGGGCTATGGTGAAAAAGGAAATATCTTCCGTTCAAAACTGGAAAGAAGCTTTCTGAGAAACTGCTCTGTGTTCTGTTAATTCATCTCACAGAGTTACATCTTTCCCTTCAAGAAGTCTTTCGCTAAGGCTGTTCTTCGGGAATTGGCAAAGGGATATTTGGAAGCCCATAGAGGGCTATGGTGGAAAAGGAAATATGTTCCGTTCAAAACTGGAAAGAAGCTTCCTGAGAAACTGCTCCGTGTTCTGTTAATTCATCTCACAGAGTTACATCTTTCCCTTCAAGAAGCCTTTCGCTAAGTCTGTTCTGGTGGAATTGGCAAAGTGATATTTGGAAGCCCATAGAGGGCTATGGTGAAAAAGGAAATATCTTCCGTTCAAAACTGGAAAGAAGCTTTCTGAGAAACTGCTCTGTGTTCTGTTAATTCATCTCACAGAGTTACATCTTTCCCTTCAAGAAGCCTTTCGCTAAGGCTGTTCTTGTGGAATTGGCAAAGGGATATTTGGAAGCCCTTAGAGGGCTATGGTGAAAAAGGAAATATCTTCCGTTCAAAACTGGAAAGAAGCTTTCTGAGAAACTGCTCTGTGTTCTGTTAATTCATCTCACAGTGTTACATCTTTCCCCTCAAGAAGCCTTTCGCTAAGGCTGTTCTTCTGGAATTGGCAAAGGGGTATTTGGAAGCCCATAGAGGGCTATGGTGAAAAAGGAAATATCTTCCGTTCAAAACTGGAAAGAAGCTTTCTGAGAAACTGCTCTGTGTTCTGTTAATTCATCTCACAGAGTTACATCTTTCCCTTCAAGAAGCCTTTCGCTAAGGCTGTTCTTGTGGAATTGGCAAAGGGATATTTGGAAGCCCATAGAGGGCTATGGTGAAAAAGGAAATATCTTCCGTTCAAAAGTGGAAAGAAGCTTTCTGAGAAACTGCTCTGTGTTCTGTTAATTCATCTCACAGAGTTACATCTTTCCCTTCAAGAAGCCTTTCGCTAAGGCTGTTCTTGTGGAATTGGCAAAGGGATATTTGGAAGCCCATAGAGGGCTATGGTGAAAAAGGAAATATCTTCCGTTCAAAACTTTAAAGAAGCTTTCTGAGAAACTGCTCTGTGTTCTGTTAATTCATTTCACAGAGTTACATCTTTCCCTTCAAGAAGCCTTTCGCTAAGGCTGTTCTTGTGGAATTGGCAAAGGGATATTTGGAAGCCCATAGAGGGCTATGGTGAAAAAGGAAATATCTTCCGTTCAAAACTGGAAAGAAGCTTTCTGAGAAACTGCTCTGTGTCCTGTTAATTCATCTCACAGAGTTACATCTTTCCCTTCAAGAAGCCTTTCGCTAAGGCTGTTCTTGTGGAATTGGCCAAGGGATATTTGGAAGCCCATAGAGGGCTATGGTGAAAAAGGAAATATCTTCCGTTCAAAACTGGAAAGAAGCTTTCTGAGAAACTGCTCTGTGTTCTGTTAATTCATCTCACAGAGTTCCATCTTTCCCATCAAGAAGCCTTTCGCTAAGGCTGTTCTTGTGGAATTGGCAAAGGGATATTTGGAAGCACATAGAGGGCTATGGTGAAAAAGGAAATATCTTCCGTTCAAAACTGGAAAGAAGCTTTCTGAGAAACTGCTCTGTGTTCTGTTAATTCATCTCACAGAGTTACATCTTTCCCTTCAAGAAGCCTTTCGCTAAGTGTGTTCTTGTGGAATTCGCAAAGAGATATTTGGAAACCCATAGAGGGCTATGGTGAAAAAGGAAATATCTTCCGTTCAAAACTGGAAAGAAGCTTTCTGAGAAACTGCTCTGTGTTCTGTTAATCCATCTAACAGAGTTACATCTTTCCCTTCAAGAAGCCTTTCGCTAAGGCTGTTCTTGTGGAATTGGCAAAGGGATATTTGGAAGCCCATAGAGGGCTATGGTGAAAAAGGAAATATCTTCCGTTCAAAACTGGAAAGAAGCTTTCTGAGAAACTGCTCTGTGTTCTGTTAATTCATCTCACAGAGATACATCTTTTCCTTCAAGAAGCCTTTCGCTAAGTCTGTTCTTGTGGAATTGGCAAAGGGATATTTGGAAGCCCATAGAGGGCTATGGTGAAAAAGGAAATATCTTCCGTTCAAAACTGGAAAGAAGCTTTCTGAGAAACTGCTCTGTGTTCTGTTAATTCATCTCACAGAGTTACATCTTTCCCTTCAAGAAGCCTTTCGCTAAGGCTGTTCTTGTGGAATTGGCAAAGGGATATTTGGAAGCCCATAGAGGGCTAGGGTGAAAACGGAAATATCTTCCGTTCAAAACTGGAAAGATGCTTTCTGAGAAACTGCTCTGTGTTCTGTTAATTCACCTCACAGAAATAAGTCTTTCCCTTCTAGAAGCCTTTCGCTAAGGCTGTTCTTGTGGAATTGGCAAAGGGATATTTCGAAGCCCATAGAGGGCTATGGTGAAAAAGGAAATATCTTCCGTTCAAAACTGGAAAGAAGCTTTCTGAAAAACTGCTCTGTGTTCTGTTAATTCATCTCACAGAGTTACATCTTTCCCTTCAAGAAGCCTTTCGCTAAGGCTGTTCTTGTGGAATTGGTAAAGGGATATTTGGAAGCCCATAGAGGGCTATGGTGAAAAAGGAAATATCTTCCGTTCAAAACTGGAAAGAAGCTTTCTGAGAAACTGCTCTGTGTTCTGTTAATTCATCTCACAGAGTTACATCTTTCCCTTCAAGAAGCCTTTCGCTAAGGCTGTTCTTGTGGAATTGGCAAAGTGATATTTGGAAGCCCATAGAGGGCTATGGTGAAAAAGGAAATATCTTCCGTTCAAAAGTGGAAAGAAGCTTTCTGAGAAACTGCTCTGTGTTCTGTTAATTCATCTCACAGAGTTACATATTTCCCTTCAAGAAGCCTTTCGCTAAGGGTGTTCTTGTGGAATTGGCAAAGGGATATTTGGAAGCCCATAGAGGGCTATGGTGAAAAAGGAAATATCTTCCGTTCAAAATTGGAAAGAAGCTTTCTGAGAAACTGCTCTGTGTTCTATTAATTCATCTCACAGAGTTACATCTTTCCCTTCAAGAAGCCTTTCGCTAAGGCTGTTCTTGTGGAATTGGCAAAGGGATATTTGGAAGCCCATAGAGGGCTATGGTGAAAAAGGAAATATCTTCCGTTCAAAACTGGAAACAAGCTTTCTGAGAAACTGCTCCGTGTTCTGTTAATTCATATCACAGCGTTACATATTTCCCTTCAAGAAGCCTTTCGCTAAGGCTGTTCTTGTGGAATTGGCAAAGGGATATTTGGAAGCCCATAGAGGGCTATGGTGAAAAAGGAAATATCTTCCGTTCAAAACTGGAAAGAAGCGTTCTGAGAAACTGTTTTGTGTTCTGTTAATTCATCTCACAGAGTTACATCTTTCCCTTCAAGAAGCCTTTCGCTAAGGCTGTTCTTGTGGAATTGGCAAAGGGATATTTGGAAGCCCATAGAGGGCTATGTTGAAAAAGGAAATATCTTCCGTTCAAAACTGGAAAGAAGCTTTCTGAGAAACTGCTCTGTGTTCTGTTAATTCATCTCACAGAGGTACATCTTTCCCTTCAAGAAGCCTCTCGCTAAGGCTGTTCTTGTGGAATTGGCAAAGGGATATTTGGAAGCCCATAGAGGGCTATGGTGAAAAAGGAAATATCTTCCGTTCAAAATTGGAAAGAAGCTTTCTGAGAAACTGCTCTGTGTTCTGTTAATTCATCTCACAGAGTTACATCTTTCCCTTCAAGAAGCCTTTCGCTAAGGCTGTTCTTTTGGAATTGGCAAAGGGATATTTGGAAGCCAAGAGAGGGCTATGGTGAAAAAGGAAATATCTTCCGTTCAAAACTGGAAAGAAGCTTTCTGAGAAACTGCTCTGTGTTCTGTTAATTCATCTCACAGAGTTACATCTTTCCCTTCAAGAAGTCTTTCGCTAAGGCTGTTCTTCGGGAATTGGCAAAGGGATATTTGGAAGCCCATAGAGGGCTATGGTGAAAAAGGAAATATCTTCCGTTCAAAACTGGAAAGAAGCTTTCTGAGAAACTGCTCTGTGTTCTGTTAATTCATCTCACAGAGTTTCATCTTTCCCTTCAAGAAGTCTTTCGCTAAGGCTTTTCTTCGGGAATTGACAAAGGGATATTTGGAAGCCCATAGAGGGCTATGGTGAAAAAGGAAATATCTTCCGTTCAAAACTGGAAAGAAGCTTCCTGAGAAACTGCTCCGTGTTCTGTTCATTCATCTCACAGAGTTACATCTTTCCCTTCAAGAAGCCTTTCGCTAAGTCTGTTCTTGTGGAATTGGCAAAGGGATATTTGGAAGCCCATAGAGGGATATGGTGAAAAAGGAAATATCTTCCGTTCAAAACTGGAAATAAGCTTTCTGAGAAACTGCTCTGTGTTCTGTTAATTCATTTCACAGAGTTACATCTTTCCCTTCAAGAAGCCTTTCGCTAAGGCTGTTCTTGTGGAATTGGCAAAGGGATATTTGGAAGCCCTTAGAGGGCTATGGTGAAAAAGGAAATATCTTCCGTTCAAAACTGGAAAGAAGCTTTCTGAGAAACTGCTCTGTGTTCTGTTAATTCATCTCACAGTGTTACATCTTTCCCCTCAAGAAGCCTTTCGCTAAGGCTGTTCTTGTGGAATTGGCAAAGGGGTATTTGGAAGCCCATAGAGGGCTATGGTGAAAAAGGAAATATCTTCCGTTCAAAACTGGAAAGAAGCTTTCTGAGAAACTGCTCTGTGTTCTGTTAATTCATCTCACAGAGTTACATCTTTCCCTTCAAGAAGCCTTTCGCTAAGGCTGTTCTTGTGGAATTGGCAAAGGGATATTTGGAAGCCCATAGAGGGCTATGGTGAAAAAGGAAATATCTTCCGTTCAAAAGTGGAAAGAAGCTTTCTGAGAAACTGCTCTGTGTTCTGTTAATTCATCTCACAGAGTTACATCTTTCCCTTCAAGAAGCCTTTCGCTAAGGCTGTTCTTGTGGAATTGGCAAAGGGATATTTGGAAGCCCATAGAGGGCTATGGTGAAAAAGTAAATATCTTCCGTTCAAAACTGGAAAGAAGCTTTCTGAGAAACTGCTCTGTGTTCTGTTAATTCATTTCACAGAGTTACATCTTTCCTTCAAGAAGCCTTTCGCTAAGGCTGTTCTTGTGGAATTGGCAAAGGGATATTTGGAAGCCCATAGAGGGCTATGGTGAAAAAGGAAATATCTTCCGTTCAAAACTGGAAAGAAGCTTTCTGAGAAACTGCTCTGTGTTCTGTTAATTCATCTCACAGAGTTACATCTTTCCCTTCAAGAAGTCTTTCGCTAAGGCTGTTCTTCGGGAATTGGCAAAGTGATATTTGGAAGCCCATAGAGGGCTATGGTGAAAAAGGAAATATCTTCCGTTCAAAACTGGAAAGAAGCTTTCTGAGAAACTGCTCCGTGTTCTGTTAATTCACCTCACAGAGTTACATCTTTCCCTTCAAGAAGCCTTTCGCTGAGGCTGTTCTTGTGGAATTGGCAAAGGGATATTTGGAAGCCCATAGAGGGCTATGTTGAAAAAGGAAATATCTTCCGTTCAAAAGTGGAAAGAAGCTTTCTGAGAAACTGCTCTGTGTTCTGTTAATTCATCTCACAGAGTTACATCTTTCCCTTCAAGAAGCCTTTCGCTAAGGCTGTTCTTGTGGAATTGGAAAAGGGATATTTGGAAGCCAAGAGAGGGCTATGGTGAAAAAGGAAATATCTTCCGTTCAAAACTGGAAAGAAGCTTTCTGAGAAACTGCTCTGTGTTCTGTTAATTCATCTCACAGAGTTACATCTTTCCCTTCAAGAAGTCTTTCGCTAAGGCTGTTCTTCGGGAATTGGCAAAGGGATATTTGGAAGCCCATAGAGGGCTATGGTGAAAAAGGAAATATCTTCCGTTCAAAACTGGAAAGAAGCTTTCTGAGAAACTGCTCTGTGTTCTGTTAATTCATCTCACAGAGTTACATCTTTCCCTTCAAGAAGTCTTTCGCTAAGGCTGTTCTTCGGGAATTGGCAAAGGGATATTTGGAAGCCCATAGAGGGCTATGGTGAAAAAGGAAATATCTTCCGTTCAAAACTGGAAAGAAGCTTCCTGAGAAACTGCTCCGTGTTCTGTTAATTCATCTCACAGAGTTACATCTTTCCCTTCAAGAAGCCTTTCGCTAAGTCTGTTCTTGTGGAATTGGCAAAGTGATATTTGGAAGCCCATAGAGGGCTATGGTGAAAAAGGAAATATCTTCCGTTCAAAACTGGAAATAAGCTTTCTGAGAAACTGCTCTGTGTTCTGTTAATTCATCTCACAGAGTTACATCTTTCCCTTCCAGAAGCCTTTCGCTAAGGCTGTTCTTTTGGAATTGGCAAAGGGATATTTGGAAGCCCTTAGAGGGCTATGGTGAAAAAGGAAATATCTTCCGTTCAAAACTGGAAAGAAGCTTTCTGAGAAACTGCTCTGTGTTCTGTTAATTCATCTCACAGTGTTACATCTTTCCCCTCAAGAAGCCTTTCGCTAAGGCTGTTCTTCTGGAATTGGCAAAGGGGTATTTGGAAGCCCATAGAGGGCTATGGTGAAAAAGGAAATATCTTCCGTTCAAAACTGGAAAGAAGCTTTCTGAGAAACTGCTCTGTGTTCTGTTAATTCATCTCACAGAGTTACATCTTTCCCTTCAAGAAGCCTTTCGCTAAGGCTGTTCTTGTGGAATTGGCAAAGGGATATTTGGAAGCCCATAGAGGGCTATGGTGAAAAAGGAAATATCTTCCGTTCAAAAGTGGAAAGAAACTTTCTGAGAAACTGCTCTGTGTTCTGTTAATTCATCTCACAGAGTTACATCTTTCCGTTCAAGAAGCCTTTCGCCAAGGCTGTTCTTGTGGAATTGGCAAAGGGATATTTGGAAGCCCATAGAGGGCTATGGTGAAAAAGGAAATATCTTCCGTTCAAAACTTTAAAGAAGCTTTCTGAGAAACTGCTCTGTGTTCTGTTAATTCATTTCACAGAGTTACATCTTTACCTTCAAGAAGCCTTTCGCTAAGGCTGTTCTTGTGGAATTGGCAAAGGGATATTTGGAAGCCCATAGAGGGCTATGGTGAAAAAGGAAATATCTTCTGTTCAAAACTTGAAAGAAGCTTTCTGAGAAACTGCTATGTGTTCTGTTAATTCATCTCACAGAGTTACATCTTTCCCTTCTAGAAGCCTTTCGCTAAACCTGTTCTTGTCGAATTGGCAAAGGGATATTTGGAAGCCCATAGAGGGCTATGGAGAAAAAGGAAATATCTTAAGTTCAAAACTGGAAAGAAGCTTTCTGAGAAACTGCACTGTGTTCTGTTAATTCATCTCACAGAGTTACATCTTTCCCTGCAAGAAGCCTTTCGCAAAGGCTGTTCTTGTGGAATTGGCAAAGGGATATTTGGAAGCCCATAGAGGGCTATGGTGAAAAAGGAAATATCTTCCGTTCAAAACTGGAAAGAAGCTTTCTGAGAAACTGCTCTGTGTTCTGTTAATTCATCTCACAGAGTTACATCTTTCCCTTCAAGAAGCCTTTCGCTAAGGCTGTTCTTGTGGAATTGGAAAAGGTATATATGGAAGCCCATAGAGGGCTATGGTGAAAAAGGAAATATCTTCCGTTCAAAACTGGAAAGAAGCTTTCTGAGAAACTGCTCTGTGTTCTGCTAATTCATCTCACAGAGTTACATCTTTCCCTTCAAGAAGCCTTTCGCTAAGGCTGTTCTTGTGGAATTGTCAAAGGGATATTTGGAAGCCCATAGAGGGCTATGGTGAAAAAGGAAATATCTTCCGTTCAAAACTGGAAAGAAGCTTTCTGTGAAACTGCTCTGTGTTCTGTTAATTCTTCTCACAGAGTTACATCTTTCCCTTCAAGAAGCCTTTCGCTAAGGCTGTTCTTGTGGAATTGGCAAAGGGATATTTGGAAGCCCATAGAGGGCTATGGTGAAAAAGGAAATATCTTCCGTTCAAAACTGGAAAGAAGCTTTCTGAGAAACTGCTCTGTGTTCTGTTAATTCATCTCACAGAGTTACATCTTTCCCTTCAAGAAGCCTTTCGCTAAGGCTGTTCTTGTGGAATTGGAAAAGGGATATTTGGAAGCCCATAGAGGGTTATGGTGAAAAAGTAAATATCTTCCGTTCAAAACCGGAAAGAAGCCTTCTGAGAAACTGCTCTGTGTTCTGTTAATTCATCTCACAGAGTTACATCTTTCCCTTCAAGAAGCCTTTCGCTAAGGCTGTTCTTGTGGAATTGGCAAAGGGATATTTGGAAGCCCATAGAGGGCTATGGTGAAAAAGGAAATATCTTCCGTTCAAAACTGGAAAGAAGCTTCCTGAGAAACTGCTCCGTGTTCTGTTCATTCATCTCACAGAGTTACATCTTTCCCTTCAAGAAGCCTTTCGCTAAGTCTGTTCTTGTGGAATTGGCAAAGGGATATTTGGAAGCCCATAGAGGGATATGGTGAAAAAGGAAATATCTTCCGTTCAAAACTGGAAATAAGCTTTCTGAGAAACTGCTCTGTGTTCTGTTAATTCATTTCACAGAGTTACATCTTTCCCTTCAAGAAGCCTTTCGCTAAGGCTGTTCTTGTGGAATTGTCAAAGGGATATTTGGAAGCCCTTAGAGGGCTATGGTGAAAAAGGAAATATCTTCCGTTCAAAACTGGAAAGAAGCTTTCTGAGAAACTGCTCTGTGTTCTGTTAATTCATCTCACAGTGTTACATCTTTCCCCTCAAGAAGCCTTTCGCTAAGGCTGTTCTTGTGGAATTGGCAAAGGGGTATTTGGGAGCCCATAGAGGGCTATGGTGAAAAAGGAAATATCTTCCGTTCAAAACTGGAAAGAAGCTTTCTGAGAAACTGCTCTGTGTTCTGTTAATTCATCTCACAGAGTTACATCTTTCCCTTCAAGAAGCCTTTCGCTAAGGCTGTTCTTGTGGAATTGGCAAAGGGATATTTGGAAGCCCATAGAGGGCTATGGTGAAAAAGGAAATATCTTCCGTTCAAAAGTGGAAAGAAGCTTTCTGAGAAACTGCTCTGTGTTCTGTTAATTCATCTCACAGAGTTACATCTTTCCCTTCAAGAAGCCTTTCGCTAAGGCTGTTCTTGTGGAATTGGCAAACTGATATTTGGAAGCCCATAGAGGGCTATGGTGAAAAAGGAAATATCTTCCGTTCAAAACTGGAAAGAAGCTTTCTGAGAAAATGCTCTGTGTTCTGTTAATTCATTTCACAGAGTTACATCTTTCCCTTCAAGAAGCCTTTCGCTAAGGCTGTTCTTGTGGAATTGGCAAAGGGATATTTGGAAGCCCATAGAGGGCTATGGTGAAAAAGGAAATATCTTCCGTTCAAAACTGGAAAGAAGCTTTCTGAGAAACTGCTCTGTGTTCTGTTAATTCATCTCACAGAGTTACATCTTTCCCTTCAAGAAGTCTTTCGCTAAGGCTGTTCTTCGGGAATTAGCAAAGTGATATTTGGAAGCCCATAGAGGGCTATGGTGAAAAAGGAAATATCTTCCGTTCAAAACTGGAAAGAAGCTTTCTGAGAAACTGCTCCGTGTTCTGTTAATTCATCTCACAGTGTTACATATTTCCCTTCAAGAAGCCTTTCGCTGAGGCTGTTCTTGTGGAATTGGCAAAGGGATATTTGGAAGCCCATAGAGGGCTATGTTGAAAAAGGAAATATCTTCCGTTCAAAACTGGAAAGAAGCTTTCTGAGAAACTGCTCTGTGTTCTGTTAATTCATCTCACAGAGTTACATCTTTCCCTTCAAGAAGCCTTTCGCTAAGGCTGTTCTTGTGGAATTGGAAAAGGGATATTTGGAAGCCAAGAGAGGGCTATGGTGAAAAAGGAAATATCTTCCGTTCAAAACTGGAAAGAAGCTTTCTGAGAAACTGCTCTGTGTTCTGTTAATTCATCTCACAGAGTTACATCTTTCCCTTCAAGAAGTCTTTCGCTAAGGCTGTTCTTCGGGAATTGGCAAAGAGATATTTGGAAGCCCATAGAGGGCTATGGTGAAAAAGGAAATATCTTCCGTTCAAAACTGGAAAGAAGCTTTCTGAGAAACTGCTCTGTGTTCTGTTAATTCATCTCACAGAGTTACATCTTTCCCTTCAAGAAGTCTTTCGCTAAGGCTGTTCTTCGGGAATTGGCAAAGGGATATTTGGAAGCCCATAGAGGGCTATGGTGAAAAAGGAAATATCTTCCGTTCAAAACTGGAAAGAAGCTTCCTGAGAAACTGCTCCGTGTTCTGTTAATTCATCTCACAGAGTTACATCTTTCCCTTCAAGAAGCCTTTCGCTAAGTCTGTTCTTGTGGAATTGGCAAAGTGATATTTGGAAGCCCATAGAGGGCTATGGTGAAAAAGGAAATATCTTCCGTTCAAAACTGGAAAGAAGCTTTCTGAGAAACTGCTCTGTGTTCTGTTAATTCATCTCACAGAGTTACATCTTTCCCTTCAAGAAGCCTTTCGCTAAGGCTGTTCTTGTGGAATTGGCAAAGGGATATTTGGAAGCCCTTAGAGGGCTATGGTGAAAAAGGAAATATCTTCCGTTCAAAACTGGAAAGAAGCTTTCTGAGAAACTGCTCTGTGTTCTGTTAATTCATCTCACAGTGTTACATCTTTCCCCTCAAGAAGCCTTTCGCTAAGGCTGTTCTTCTGGAATTGGCAAAGGGGTATTTGGAAGCCCATAGAGGGCTATGGTGAAAAAGGAAATATCTTCCGTTCAAAACTGGAAAGAAGCTTTCTGAGAAACTGCTCTGTGTTCTGTTAATTCATCTCACAGAGTTACATCTTTCCCTTCAAGAAGCCTTTCGCTAAGGCTGTTCTTGTGGAATTGGCAAAGGGATATTTGGAAGCCCATAGAGGGCTATGGTGAAAAAGGAAATATCTTCCGTTCAAAAGTGGAAAGAAGCTTTCTGAGAAACTGCTCTGTGTTCTGTTAATTCATCTCACAGAGTTACATCTTTCCCTTCAAGAAGCCTTTCGCTAAGGCTGTTCTTGTGGAATTGGCAAAGGGATATTTGGAAGCCCATAGAGGGCTATGGTGAAAAAGGAAATATCTTCCGTTCAAAACTTTAAAGAAGCTTTCTGAGAAACTGCTCTGTGTTCTGTTAATTCATTTCACAGAGTTACATCTTTCCCTTCAAGAAGCCTTTCGCTAAGGCTGTTCTTGTGGAATTGGCAAAGGGATATTTGGAAGCCCATAGAGGGCTATGGTGAAAAAGGAAATATCTTCCGTTCAAAACTGGAAAGAAGCTTTCTGAGAAACTGCTCTGTGTTCTGTTAATTCATCTCACAGAGTTACATCTTTCCCTTCAAGAAGTCTTTCGCTAAGGCTGTTCTTCGGGAATTGGCAAAGTGATATTTGGAAGCCCATAAAGGGCTATGGTGAAAAAGGAAATATCTTCCGTTCAAAACTGGAAAGAAGCTTTCTGAGAATCTGCTCCGTGTTCTGTAAATTCATCTCACAGAGTTACATCTTTCCCTTCAAGAAGCCTTTCGCTAAGGCTGTTCTTGTGGAATTGGCAAAGGGATATTTGGAAGCCCAGAGAGGGCTATGGTGAAAAAGGAAATATCTTCCGTTCAAAACTGGAAAGAAGCTTTCTGAGAAACTGCTCTGTGTTCTGTTAATTCATCTCACAGAGTTACATCTTTCCCTTCAAGAAGCCTATCGCTAAGGCTGTTCTGGTGGAATTGGCAAAGGGATATTTGGAACCCCTAGAGGGCTATGGTGAAAAAGGAAATATCTTCCGTTCAAAACTGGAAAGAAGCTTTCAGAGAAACTGCTCTGTGTTCTGTTAATTCATCTCACAGAATTACGTCTTTCCCTTCAAGAAGAGTTTCGCTAAGGCTGCTCTGGTGGAATTGGCAAAGGGATATTTGGAAGCCCATAGAGGGCTATGGTGAAAACGGAAATATCTTCCGTTCAAAACTGGAAAGAAGCTTTCTGAGAAGCTTCTCTGTGTTCTGTTAATTCATCTCACAGAGTTACAACTTTCCCTTCAAGAAGCCTTTCGCTAAGGCTGTTCTTGTGGAATTGGCAAAGGGATATTTGGAAGCCCATAGAGGGCTATGGTGAAAAAGGAAATATCTTCTGTTCAAAACTTGAAAGAAGCTTTCTGAGAAACTGCTATGTGTTCTGTTAATTCATCTCACAGAGTTACATCTTTCCCTTCTAGAAGCCTTTCGCTAAACCTGTTCTTGTCGAATTGGCAAAGGGATATTTGGAAGCCCATAGAGGGCTATGGAGAAAAAGGAAATATCTTAAGTTCAAAACTGGAAAGAAGCTTTCTGAGAAACTGCACTGTGTTCTGTTAATTCATCTCACAGAGTTACATCTTTCCCTGCAAGAAGCCTTTCGCAAAGGCTGTTCTTGTGGAATTGGCAAAGGGATATTTGGAAGCCCATAGAGGGCTATGGTGAAAAAGGAAATATCTTCCGTTCAAAACTGGAAAGAAGCTTTCTGAGAAACTGCTCTGTGTTCTGTTAATTCATCTCACAGAGTTACATCTTTCCCTTCAAGAAGCCTTTCGCTAAGGCTGTTCTTGTGGATTTGGAAAAGGTATATATGGAAGCCCATAGAGGGCTATGGTGAAAAAGGAAATATCTTCCGTTCAAAACTGGAAAGAAGCTTTCTGAGAAACTGCTCTGTGTTCTGCTAATTCATCTCACAGAGTTACATCTTTCCCTTCAAGAAGCCTTTCGCTAAGGCTGTTCTTGTGGAATTGTCAAAGGGATATTTGGAAGCCCATAGAGGGCTATGGTGAAAAAGGAAATATCTTCCGTTCAAAACTGGAAAGAAGCTTTCTGTGAAACTGCTCTGTGTTCTGTTAATTCTTCTCACAGAGTTACATCTTTCCCTTCAAGAAGCCTTTCGCTAAGGCTGTTCTTGTGGAATTGGCAAACTGATATTTGGAAGCCCATAGAGGGCTATGGTGAAAAAGGAAATATCTTCCGTTCAAAACTGGAAAGAAGCTTTCTGAGAAAATGCTCTGTGTTCTGTTAATTCATTTCACAGAGTTACATCTTTCCCTTCAAGAAGCCTTTCGCTAAGGCTGTTCTTGTGGAATTGGCAAAGGGATATTTGGAAGCCCATAGAGGGCTATGGTGAAAAAGGAAATATCTTCCGTTCAAAACTGGAAAGAAGCTTTCTGAGAAACTGCTCTGTGTTCTGTTAATTCATCTCACAGAGTTACATCTTTCCCTTCAAGAAGTCTTTCGCTAAGGCTGTTCTTCGGGAATTAGCAAAGTGATATTTGGAAGCCCATAGAGGGCTATGGTGAAAAAGGAAATATCTTCCGTTCAAAACTGGAAAGAAGCTTTCTGAGAAACTGCTCCGTGTTCTGTTAATTCATCTCACAGAGTTACATATTTCCCTTCAAGAAGCCTTTCGCTGAGGCTGTTCTTGTGGAATTGGCAAAGGGATATTTGGAAGCCCATAGAGGGCTATGTTGAAAAAGGAAATATCTTCCGTTCAAAACTGGAAAGAAGCTTTCTGAGAAACTGCTCTGTGTTCTGTTAATTCATCTCACAGAGTTACATCTTTCCCTTCAGGAAGCCTTTCGCTAAGGCTGTTCTTGTGGAATTGGCAAAGGGATATTTGGAAGCCCATAGAGGGCTATGGTGAAAAAGGAAATATCTTCCGTTCAAAACTGGAAAGAAGCTTTCTGAGAAACTGCTCTGTGTTCTGTTAATTCATCTCACAGAGTTACATCTTTCCCTTCAAGAAGTCTTTCGCTAAGGCTGTTCTTCGGGAATTGGCAAAGAGATATTTGGAAGCCCATAGAGGGCTATGGTGAAAAAGGAAATATCTTCCGTTCAAAACTGGAAAGAAGCTTTCTGAGAAACTGCTCTGTGTTCTGTTAATTCATCTCACAGAGTTACATCTTTCCCTTCAAGAAGTCTTTCGCTAAGGCTGTTCTTCGGGAATTGGCAAAGGGATATTTGGAAGCCCATAGAGGGCTATGGTGAAAAAGGAAATATCTTCCGTTCAAAACTGGAAAGAAGCTTCCTGAGAAACTGCTCCGTGTTCTGTTAATTCATCTCACAGAGTTACATCTTTCCCTTCAAGAAGCCTTTCGCTAAGTCTGTTCTTGTGGAATTGGCAAAGTGATATTTGGAAGCCCATAGAGGGCTATGGTGAAAAAGGAAATATCTTCCGTTCAAAACTGGAAAGAAGCTTTCTGAGAAACTGCTCTGTGTTCTGTTAATTCATCTCACAGAGTTACATCTTTCCCTTCAAGAAGCCTTTCGCTAAGGCTGTTCTTGTGGAATTGGCAAAGGGATATTTGGAAGCCCTTAGAGGGCTATGGTGAAAAAGGAAATATCTTCCGTTCAAAACTGGAAAGAAGCTTTCTGAGAAACTGCTCTGTGTTCTGTTAATTCATCTCACAGTGTTACATCTTTCCCCTCAAGAAGCCTTTCGCTAAGGCTGTTCTTCTGGAATTGGCAAAGGGGTATTTGGAAGCCCATAGAGGGCTATGGTGAAAAAGGAAATATCTTCCGTTCAAAACTGGAAAGAAGCTTTCTGAGAAACTGCTCTGTGTTCTGTTAATTCATCTCACAGAGTTACATCTTTCCCTTCAAGAAGCCTTTCGCTAAGGCTGTTCTTGTGGAATTGGCAAAGGGATATTTGGAAGCCCATAGAGGGCTATGGTGAAAAAGGAAATATCTTCCGTTCAAAAGTGGAAAGAAGCTTTCTGAGAAACTGCTCTGTGTTCTGTTAATTCATCTCACAGAGTTACATCTTTCCCTTCAAGAAGCCTTTCGCTAAGGCTGTTCTTGTGGAATTGGCAAACTGATATTTGGAAGCCCATAGAGGGCTATGGTGAAAAAGGAAATATCTTCCGTTCAAAACTGGAAAGAAGCTTTCTGAGAAAATGCTCTGTGTTCTGTTAATTCATTTCACAGAGTTACATCTTTCCCTTCAAGAAGCCTTTCGCTAAGGCTGTTCTTGTGGAATTGGCAAAGGGATATTTGGAAGCCCATAGAGGGCTATGGTGAAAAAGGAAATATCTTCCGTTCAAAACTGGAAAGAAGCTTTCTGAGAAACTGCTCTGTGTTCTGTTAATTCATCTCACAGAGTTACATCTTTCCCTTCCAGAAGTCTTTCGCTAAGGCTGTTCTTCGGGAATTAGCAAAGTGATATTTGGAAGCCCATAGAGGGCTATGGTGAAAAAGGAAATATCTTCCGTTCAAAACTGGAAAGAAGCTTTCTGAGAAACTGCTCCGTGTTCTGTTAATTCATCTCACAGAGTTACATATTTCCCTTCAAGAAGCCTTTCGCTGAGGCTGTTCTTGTGGAATTGGCAAAGGGATATTTGGAAGCCCATAGAGGGCTATGTTGAAAAAGGAAATATCTTCCGTTCAAAACTGGAAAGAAGCTTTCTGAGAAACTGCTCTGTGTTCTGTTAATTCATCTCACAGAGTTACATCTTTCCCTTCAAGAAGCCTTTCGCTAAGGCTGTTCTTGTGGAATTGGAAAAGGGATATTTGGAAGCCAAGAGAGGGCTATGGTGAAAAAGGAAATATCTTCCGTTCAAAACTGGAAAGAAGCTTTCTGAGAAACTGCTCTGTGTTCTGTTAATTCATCTCACAGAGTTACATCTTTCCCTTCAAGAAGTCTTTCGCTAAGGCTCTTCTTCGGGAATTGGCAAAGAGATATTTGGAAGCCCATAGAGGGCTATGGTGAAAAAGGAAATATCTTCCGTTCAAAACTGGAAAGAAGCTTTCTGAGAAACTGCTCTGTGTTCTGTTAATTCATCTCACAGAGTTACATCTTTCCCTTCAAGAAGTCTTTCGCTAAGGCTGTTCTTCGGGAATTGGCAAAGGGATATTTGGAAGCCCATAGAGGGCTATGGTGAAAAAGGAAATATCTTCCGTTCAAAACTGGAAAGAAGCTTCCTGAGAAACTGCTCCGTGTTCTGTTAATTCATCTCACAGAGTTACATCTTTCCCTTCAAGAAGCCTTTCGCTAAGTCTGTTCTTGTGGAATTGGCAAAGTGATATTTGGAAGCCCATAGAGGGCTATGGTGAAAAAGGAAATATCTTCCGTTCAAAACTGGAAAGAAGCTTTCTGAGAAACTGCTCTGTGTTCTGTTAATTCATCTCACAGAGTTACATCTTTCCCTTCAAGAAGCCTTTCGCTAAGGCTGTTCTTGTGGAATTGGCAAAGGGATATTTGGAAGCCCTTAGAGGGCTATGGTGAAAAAGGAAATATCTTCCGTTCAAAACTGGAAAGAAGCTTTCTGAGAAACTGCTCTGTGTTCTGTTAATTCATCTCACAGTGTTACATCTTTCCCCTCAAGAAGCCTTTCGCTAAGGCTGTTCTTCTGGAATTGGCAAAGGGGTATTTGGAAGCCCATAGAGGGCTATGGTGAAAAAGGAAATATCTTCCGTTCAAAACTGGAAAGAAGCTTTCTGAGAAACTGCTCTGTGTTCTGTTAATTCATCTCACAGAGTTACATCTTTCCCTTCAAGAAGCCTTTCGCTAAGGCTGTTCTTGTGGAATTGGAAAAGGGATATTTGGAAGCCCATAGAGGGCTATGGTGAAAAAGGAAATATCTTCCGTTCAAAAGTGGAAAGAAGCTTTCTGAGAAACTGCTCTGTGTTCTGTTAATTCATCTCACAGAGATACATCTTTCCCTTCAAGAAGCCTTTCGCTAAGGCTGTTCTTGTGGAATTGGCAAAGGGATATTTGGAAGCCCATAGAGGGCTATGGTGAAAAAGGAAATATCTTCCGTTCAAAACTTTAAAGAAGCTTTCTGAGAAACTGCTCTGTGTTCTGTTAATTCATTTCACAGAGTTACATCTTTCCCTTCAAGAAGCCTTTCGCTAAGGCTGTTCTTGTGGAATTGGCAAAGGGATATTTGGAAGCCCATAGAGGGCTATGGTGAAAAAGGAAATATCTTCCGTTCAAAACTGGAAAGAAGCTTTCTGAGAAACTGCTCTGTGTTCTGTTAATTCATCTCACAGAGTTACATCTTTCCCTTCAAGAAGTCTTTCGCTAAGGCTGTTCTTCGGGAATTGGCAAAGTGATATTTGGAAGCCCATAGAGGGCTATGGTGAAAAAGGAAATATCTTCCGTTCAAAACTGGAAAGAAGCTTTCTGAGAAACTGCTCTGTGTTCTGTTAATTCATCTCACAGAATTACGTCTTTCCCTTCAAGAAGACTTTCGCTAAGGCTGCTCTGGTGGAATTGGCAAAGGGATATTTGGAAGCCCATAGAGGGCTATGGAGAAAAAGGAAATATCTTAAGTTCAAAACTGGAAAGAAGCTTTCTGAGAAACTGCACTGTGTTCTGTTAATTCATCTCACAGAGTTACATCTTTCCCTGCAAGAAGCCTTTCGCAAAGGCTGTTCTTGTGGAATTGGCAAAGGGATATTTGGAAGCCCATAGAGGGCTATGGTGAAAAAGGAAATATCTTCCGTTCAAAACTGGAAAGAAGCTTTCTGAGAAACTGCTCTGTGTTCTGTTAATTCATCTCACAGAGTTACATCTTTCCCTTCAAGAAGCCTTTCGCTAAGGCTGTTCTTGTGGAATTGGAAAAGGTATATATGGAAGCCCATAGAGGGCTATGGTGAAAAAGGAAATATCTTCCGTTCAAAACTGGAAAGAAGCTTTCTGAGAAACTGCTCTGTGTTCTGCTAATTCATCTCACAGAGTTACATCTTTCCCTTCAAGAAGCCTTTCGCTAAGGCTGTTCTTGTGGAATTGTCAAAGGGATATTTGGAAGCCCATAGAGGGCTATGGTGAAAAAGGAAATATCTTCCGTTCAAAACTGGAAAGAAGCTTTCTGAGAAACTGCTCTGTGTTCTGTTAATTCATCTCACAGAGTTACATCTTTCCCTTCAAGAAGCCTTTCGCTAAGGCTGTTCTTGTGGAATTGGCAAAGGGATATTTGGAAGCCCTTAGAGGGCTATGGTGAAAAAGGAAATATCTTCCGTTCAAAACTGGAAAGAAGCTTTCTGAGAAACTGCTCTGTGTTCTGTTAATTCATCTCACAGTGTTACATCTTTCCCCTCAAGAAGCCTTTCGCTAAGGCTGTTCTTCTGGAATTGGCAAAGGGGTATTTGGAAGCCCATAGAGGGCTATGGTGAAAAAGGAAATATCTTCCGTTCAAAACTGGAAAGAAGCTTTCTGAGAAACTGCTCTGTGTTCTGTTAATTCATCTCACAGAGTTACATCTTTCCCTTCAAGAAGCCTTTCGCTAAGGCTGTTCTTGTGGAATTGGCAAAGGGATATTTGGAAGCCCATAGAGGGCTATGGTGAAAAAGGAAATATCTTCCGTTCAAAAGTGGAAAGAAGCTTTCTGAGAAACTGCTCTGTGTTCTGTTAATTCATCTCACAGAGTTACATCTTTCCCTTCAAGAAGCCTTTCGCTAAGGCTGTTCTTGTGGAATTGGCAAAGGGATATTTGGAAGCCCATAGAGGGCTATGGTGAAAAAGGAAATATCTTCCGTTCAAAACTTTAAAGAAGCTTTCTGAGAAACTGCTCTGTGTTCTGTTAATTCATTTCACAGAGTTACATCTTTCCCTTCAAGAAGCCTTTCGCTAAGGCTGTTCTTGTGGAATTGGCAAAGGGATATTTGGAAGCCCATAGAGGGCTATGGTGAAAAAGGAAATATCTTCCGTTCAAAACTGGAAAGAAGCTTTCTGAGAAACTGCTCTGTGTTCTGTTAATTCATCTCACAGAGTTACATCTTTCCCTTCAAGAAGTCTTTCGCTAAGGCTGTTCTTCGGGAATTGGCAAAGTGATATTTGGAAGCCCATAAAGGGCTATGGTGAAAAAGGAAATATCTTCCGTTCAAAACTGGAAAGAAGCTTTCTGAGAATCTGCTCCGTGTTCTGTAAATTCATCTCACAGAGTTACATCTTTCCCTTCAAGAAGCCTTTCGCTAAGGCTGTTCTTGTGGAATTGGCAAAGGGATATTTGGAAGCCCAGAGAGGGCTATGGTGAAAAAGGAAATATCTTCCGTTCAAAACTGGAAAGAAGCTTTCTGAGAAACTGCTCTGTGTTCTGTTAATTCATCTCACAGAGTTACATCTTTCCCTTCAAGAAGCCTATCGCTAAGGCTGTTCTGGTGGAATTGGCAAAGGGATATTTGGAACCCCTAGAGGGCTATGGTGAAAAAGGAAATATCTTCCGTTCAAAACTGGAAAGAAGCTTTCTGAGAAACTGCTCTGTGTTCTGTTAATTCATCTCACAGTGTTACATCTTTCCCTTCAAGAAGTCTTTCGCTAAGGCTTTTCTTCGGGAATTGGCAAAGGGATATTTGGAAGCCCATAGAGGGCTATGGTGAAAAAGGAAATATCTTCCGTTCAAAACTGGAAAGAAGCTTCCTGAGAAACTGCTCCGTGTTCTGTTCATTCATCTCACAGAGTTACATCTTTCCCTTCAAGAAGCCTTTCGCTAAGGCTGTTCTTGTGGAATTGGCAAAGGGATATTTGGAAGCCCATAGAGGGCTATGGTGAAAAAGGAAATATCTTCCGTTCAAAAGTGGAAAGAAGCTTTCTGAGAAACTGCTCTGTGTTCTGTTAATTCATCTCACAGAGTTACATCTTTCCCTTCAAGAAGCCTTTCGCTAAGGCTGTTCTTGTGGAATTGGCAAAGGGATATTTCGAAGCCCATAGAGATCTATGGTGAAAAAGGAAATATCTTCCGTTCAAAACTGGAAAGAAGCTTTCAGAGAAACTGCTCTGTGTTCTGTTAATTCATCTCACAGAATTACGTCTTTCCCTTCAAGAAGAGTTTCGCTAAGGCTGCTCTGGTGGAATTGGCAAAGGGATATTTGGAAGCCCATAGAGGGCTATGGTGAAAACGGAAATATCTTCCGTTCAAAACTGGAAAGAAGCTTTCTGAGAAACTGCTCTGTGTTCTGTTAATTCATCTCACAGAGTTACAACTTTCCCTTCAAGAAGCCTTTCGCTAAGGCTGTTCTTGTGGAATTGGCAAAGGGATATTTGGAAGCCCATAGAGGGCTATGGTGAAAAAGGAAATATCTTCTGTTCAAAACTTGAAAGAAGCTTTCTGAGAAACTGCTATGTGTTCTGTTAATTCATCTCACAGAGTTACATCTTTCCCTTCTAGAAGCCTTTCGCTAAACCTGTTCTTGTCGAATTGGCAAAGGGATATTTGGAAGCCCATAGAGGGCTATGGAGAAAAAGGAAATATCTTAAGTTCAAAACTGGAAAGAAGCTTTCTGAGAAACTGCACTGTGTTCTGTTAATTCATCTCACAGAGTTACATCTTTCCCTGCAAGAAGCCTTTCGCAAAGGCTGTTCTTGTGGAATTGGCAAAGGGATATTTGGAAGCCCATAGAGGGCTATGGTGAAAAAGGAAATATCTTCCGTTCAAAACTGGAAAGAAGCTTTCTGAGAAACTGCTCTGTGTTCTGTTAATTCATCTCACAGAGTTACATCTTTCCCTTCAAGAAGCCTTTCGCTAAGGCTGTTCTTGTGGATTTGGAAAAGGTATATATGGAAGCCCATAGAGGGCTATGGTGAAAAAGGAAATATCTTCCGTTCAAAACTGGAAAGAAGCTTTCTGAGAAACTGCTCTGTGTTCTGCTAATTCATCTCACAGAGTTACATCTTTCCCTTCAAGAAGCCTTTCGCTAAGGCTGTTCTTGTGGAATTGTCAAAGGGATATTTGGAAGCCCATAGAGGGCTATGGTGAAAAAGGAAATATCTTCCGTTCAAAACTGGAAAGAAGCTTTCTGTGAAACTGCTCTGTGTTCTTAATTCTTCTCACAGAGTTACATCTTTCCCTTCAAGAAGCCTTTCGCTAAGGCTGTTCTTGTGGAATTGGCAAACTGATATTTGGAAGCCCATAGAGGGCTATGGTGAAAAAGGAAATATCTTCCGTTCAAAACTGGAAAGAAGCTTTCTGAGAAAATGCTCTGTGTTCTGTTAATTCATTTCACAGAGTTACATCTTTCCCTTCAAGAAGCCTTTCGCTAAGGCTGTTCTTGTGGAATTGGCAAAGGGATATTTGGAAGCCCATAGAGGGCTATGGTGAAAAAGGAAATATCTTCCGTTCAAAACTGGAAAGAAGCTTTCTGAGAAACTGCTCTGTGTTCTGTTAATTCATCTCACAGAGTTACATCTTTCCCTTCAAGAAGTCTTTCGCTAAGGCTGTTCTTCGGGAATTAGCAAAGTGATATTTGGAAGCCCATAGAGGGCTATGGTGAAAAAGGAAATATCTTCCGTTCAAAACTGGAAAGAAGCTTTCTGAGAAACTGCTCCGTGTTCTGTTAATTCATCTCACAGAGTTACATATTTCCCTTCAAGAAGCCTTTCGCTGAGGCTGTTCTTGTGGAATTGGCAAAGGGATATTTGGAAGCCCATAGAGGGCTATTGTGAAAAAGGAAATATCTTCCGTTCAAAACTGGAAAGACGCTTTCTGAGAAACTGCTCTGTGTTCTGTTAATTCATCTCACAGAGTTACATCTTTCCCTTCAAGAAGCCTTTCGCTAAGGCTGTTCTTGTGGAATTGGCAAAGGGATATTTGGAAGCCCATAGAGGGCTATGGTGAAAAAGGAAATATCTTCCGTTCAAAACTGGAAAGAAGCTTTCTGAGAAACTGCTCTGTGTTCTGTTAATTCATCTCACAGAGTTACATCTTTCCCTTCAAGAAGTCTTTCGCTAAGGCTGTTCTTCGGGAATTGGCAAAGAGATATTTGGAAGCCCATAGAGGGCTATGGTGAAAAAGGAAATATCTTCCGTTCAAAACTGGAAAGAAGCTTTCTGAGAAACTGCTCTGTGTTCTGTTAATTCATCTCACAGAGTTACATCTTTCCCTTCAAGAAGTCTTTCGCTAAGGCTGTTCTTCGGGAATTGGCAAAGGGATATTTGGAAGCCCATAGAGGGCTATGGTGAAAAAGGAAATATCTTCCGTTCAAAACTGGAAAGAAGCTTCCTGAGAAACTGCTCCGTGTTCTGTTAATTCATCTCACAGAGTTACATCTTTCCCTTCAAGAAGCCTTTCGCTAAGTCTGTTCTTGTGGAATTGGCAAAGTGATATTTGGAAGCCCATAGAGGGCTATGGTGAAAAAGGAAATATCTTCCGTTCAAAACTGGAAAGAAGCTTTCTGAGAAACTGCTCTGTGTTCTGTTAATTCATCTCACAGAGTTACATCTTTCCCTTCAAGAAGCCTTTCGCTAAGGCTGTTCTTGTGGAATTGGCAAAGGGATATTTGGAAGCCCTTAGAGGGCTATGGTGAAAAAGGAAATATCTTCCGTTCAAAACTGGAAAGAAGCTTTCTGAGAAACTGCTCTGTGTTCTGTTAATTCATCTCACAGTGTTACATCTTTCCCCTCAAGAAGCCTTTCGCTAAGGCTGTTCTTCTGGAATTGGCAAAGGGGTATTTGGAAGCCCATAGAGGGCTATGGTGAAAAAGGAAATATCTTCCGTTCAAAACTGGAAAGAAGCTTTCTGAGAAACTGCTCTGTGTTCTGTTAATTCATCTCACAGAGTTACATCTTTCCCTTCAAGAAGCCTTTCGCTAAGGCTGTTCTTGTGGAATTGGCAAAGGGATATTTGGAAGCCCATAGAGGGCTATGGTGAAAAAGGAAATATCTTCCGTTCAAAAGTGGAAAGAAGCTTTCTGAGAAACTGCTCTGTGTTCTGTTAATTCATCTCACAGAGTTACATCTTTCCCTTCAAGAAGCCTTTCGCTAAGGCTGTTCTTGTGGAATTGGCAAACTGATATTTGGAAGCCCATAGAGGGCTATGGTGAAAAAGGAAATATCTTCCGTTCAAAACTGGAAAGAAGCTTTCTGAGAAAATGCTCTGTGTTCTGTTAATTCATTTCACAGAGTTACATCTTTCCCTTCAAGAAGCCTTTCGCTAAGGCTGTTCTTGTGGAATTGGCAAAGGGATATTTGGAAGCCCATAGAGGGCTATGGTGAAAAAGGAAATATCTTCCGTTCAAAACTGGAAAGAAGCTTTCTGAGAAACTGCTCTGTGTTCTGTTAATTCATCTCACAGAGTTACATCTTTCCCTTCCAGAAGTCTTTCGCTAAGGCTGTTCTTCGGGAATTAGCAAAGTGATATTTGGAAGCCCATAGAGGGCTATGGTGAAAAAGGAAATATCTTCCGTTCAAAACTGGAAAGAAGCTTTCTGAGAAACTGCTCCGTGTTCTGTTAATTCATCTCACAGAGTTACATATTTCCCTTCAAGAAGCCTTTCGCTGAGGCTGTTCTTGTGGAATTGGCAAAGGGATATTTGGAAGCCCATAGAGGGCTATGTTGAAAAAGGAAATATCTTCCGTTCAAAACTGGAAAGAAGCTTTCTGAGAAACTGCTCTGTGTTCTGTTAATTCATCTCACAGAGTTACATCTTTCCCTTCAAGAAGCCTTTCGCTAAGGCTGTTCTTGTGGAATTGGAAAAGGGATATTTGGAAGCCAAGAGAGGGCTATGGTGAAAAAGGAAATATCTTCCGTTCAAAACTGGAAAGAAGCTTTCTGAGAAACTGCTCTGTGTTCTGTTAATTCATCTCACAGAGTTACATCTTTCCCTTCAAGAAGTCTTTCGCTAAGGCTGTTCTTCGGGAATTGGCAAAGAGATATTTGGAAGCCCATAGAGGGCTATGGTGAAAAAGGAAATATCTTCCGTTCAAAACTGGAAAGAAGCTTTCTGAGAAACTGCTCTGTGTTCTGTTAATTCATCTCACAGAGTTACATCTTTCCCTTCAAGAAGTCTTTCGCTAAGGCTGTTCTTCGGGAATTGGCAAAGGGATATTTGGAAGCCCATAGAGGGCTATGGTGAAAAAGGAAATATCTTCCGTTCAAAACTGGAAAGAAGCTTCCTGAGAAACTGCTCCGTGTTCTGTTAATTCATCTCACAGAGTTACATCTTTCCCTTCAAGAAGCCTTTCGCTAAGTCTGTTCTTGTGGAATTGGCAAAGTGATATTTGGAAGCCCATAGAGGGCTATGGTGAAAAAGGAAATATCTTCCGTTCAAAACTGGAAAGAAGCTTTCTGAGAAACTGCTCTGTGTTCTGTTAATTCATCTCACAGAGTTACATCTTTCCCTTCAAGAAGCCTTTCGCTAAGGCTGTTCTTGTGGAATTGGCAAAGGGATATTTGGAAGCCCTTAGAGGGCTATGGTGAAAAAGGAAATATCTTCCGTTCAAAACTGGAAAGAAGCTTTCTGAGAAACTGCTCTGTGTTCTGTTAATTCATCTCACAGTGTTACATCTTTCCCCTCAAGAAGCCTTTCGCTAAGGCTGTTCTTCTGGAATTGGCAAAGGGGTATTTGGAAGCCCATAGAGGGCTATGGTGAAAAAGGAAATATCTTCCGTTCAAAACTGGAAAGAAGCTTTCTGAGAAACTGCTCTGTGTTCTGTTAATTCATCTCACAGAGTTACATCTTTCCCTTCAAGAAGCCTTTCGCTAAGGCTGTTCTTGTGGAATTGGCAAAGGGATATTTGGAAGCCCATAGAGGGCTATGGTGAAAAAGGAAATATCTTCCGTTCAAAACTTTAAAGAAGCTTTCTGAGAAACTGCTCTGTGTTCTGTTAATTCATTTCACAGAGTTACATCTTTCCCTTCAAGAAGCCTTTCGCTAAGGCTGTTCTTGTGGAATTGGCAAAGGGATATTTGGAAGCCCATAGAGGGCTATGGTGAAAAAGGAAATATCTTCCGTTCAAAACTGGAAAGAAGCTTTCTGAGAAACTGCTCTGTGTTCTGTTAATTCATCTCACAGAGTTACATCTTTCCCTTGAAGAAGTCTTTCGCTAAGGCTGTTCTTCGGGAATTGGCAAAGTGATATTTGGAAGCCCATAGAGGGCTATGGTGAAAAAGGAAATATCTTCCGTTCAAAACTGGAAAGAAGCTTTCTGAGAAACTGCTCTGTGTTCTGTTAATTCATCTCACAGAATTACGTCTTTCCCTTCAAGAAGACTTTCGCTAAGGCTGCTCTGGTGGAATTGGCAAAGGGATATTTGGAAGCCCATAGAGGGCTATGGAGAAAAAGGAAATATCTTAAGTTCAAAACTGGAAAGAAGCTTTCTGAGAAACTGCACTGTGTTCTGTTAATTCATCTCACAGAGTTACATCTTTCCCTGCAAGAAGCCTTTCGCAAAGGCTGTTCTTGTGGAATTGGCAAAGGGATATTTGGAAGCCCATAGAGGGCTATGGTGAAAAAGGAAATATCTTCCGTTCAAAACTGGAAAGAAGCTTTCTGAGAAACTGCTCTGTGTTCTGTTAATTCATCTCACAGAGTTACATCTTTCCCTTCAAGAAGCCTTTCGCTAAGGCTGTTCTTGTGGAATTGGAAAAGGTATATATGGAAGCCCATAGAGGGCTATGGTGAAAAAGGAAATATCTTCCGTTCAAAACTGGAAAGAAGGTTTCTGAGAAACTGCTCTGTGTTCTGCTAATTCATCTCACAGAGTTACATCTTTCCCTTCAAGAAGCCTTTCGCTAAGGCTGTTCTTGTGGAATTGTCAAAGGGATATTTGGAAGCCCATAGAGGGCTATGGTGAAAAAGGAAATATCTTCCGTTCAAAACTGGAAAGAAGCTTTCTGAGAAACTGCTCTGTGTTCTGTTAATTCATCTCACAGAGTTACATCTTTCCCTTCAAGAAGCCTTTCGCTAAGGCTGTTCTTGTGGAATTGGAAAAGGGATATTTGGAAGCCCATAGAGGGTTATGGTGAAAAAGTAAATATCTTCCGTTCAAAACCGGAAAGAAGCCTTCTGAGAAACTGCTCTGTGTTCTGTTAATTCATCTCACAGAGTTACATCTTTCCCTTCAAGAAGCCTTTCGCTAAGGCTGTTCTTGTGGAATTGGCAAAGGGATATTTGGAAGCCCATAGAGGGCTATGGTGAAAAAGGAAATATCTTCCGTTCAAAACTGGAAAGAAGCTTTCTGAGAAACTGCTCTGTGTTCTGTTAATTCATATTACAGAGTTACATCTTTCCCTTCAAGAAGCCTTTCGCTAAGGCTGTTCTTGTGGAATTGGCAAAGGGATATTTGGAAGCCCATAGAGGGCGATGGTGAAAAAGGAAATATCTTCCGTTCAAAACAGGAAAGAAGCTTTCTGAGAAACTGCTCTGTGTTCTGTTAATTCATCTCACAGAGTTACATCTTTCCCTTCAAGAAGCCTTTCGCTAAGGCTGTTCTTGTGGAATTGGCAAAGGGATATTTGGAAGCCCATAGAGGGCTATGGTGAAAAAGGAAATATCTTCCGTTCAAAACTGGAAAGAAGCTTTCTGAGAAACTGCTCTGTGTTCTGTTAATTCATCTCACAGAGTTACATCTTTCCCTTCAAGAAGCCTTTCGCTAAGGCTGTTCTTGTGGAATTGGCAAAGGGATATTTGGAAGCCCATAGACGGCTATGGTGAAAAAGGAAATATCTTCCGTTCAAAACTGGAAAGAAGCTTTCTGAGAAACTGCTCTGTGTTCTGTTAATTCATCTCACAGAGTTACATCTTTCCCTTGAAGAAGCCTTTCGCTAAGGCTGTTCTTGTGGAATTGGCAAAGGGATATTTGGAAGCCCATAGAGGGCTATGGTGAAAAAGGAAATATCTTCCGTTCAAAACTGGAAAGAAGCTTTCTGAGAAACTGCTCTGTGTTCTGTTAATTCATCTCACAGAGTTCCATCTATCCCTTCAAGAAGCCTTTCGCTAAGCCTGTTCTTGTGGAATTGGCAAAGGGATATTTGGAAGCAAATAGAGGGCTATGGTGAAAAAGGAAATATCTTCCGTTCAAAACTGGAAAGAAGCTTTCTGAGAAACTGCTCTGTGTTCTGTTAATTCATCCCACAGGGTTACATCTTTCCCTTCAAGAAGCCTTTCGCTAAGGCTGTTCTTGTGGAATTGGCAAAGGGATATTTGGAAGCCCATAGAGGGCTATGGTGGAAAAGGAAATATCTTCCGTTCAAAACTGGAAAGAAGCTTTCTGAGAAACTACTCTGTGTTCTGTTAATTCATCTCACAGAGTTACATCTTTCCCTTTAAGAAGCCTTTCGCTAAGGCTGTTCTTGTGGAATTGGCAAAGGGATATTTGGAAGCCCATAGAGATCTATGGTGAAAAAGGAAATATCTTCCGTTCAAAACTGGAAAGAAGCTTTCTGAGAAACTGCTCTGTGTTCTGTTAATTCATCTCACAGAATTACGTCTTTCCCTTCAAGAAGCTTTTCGCTAAGGCTGTTCTGTTGGAATTGGCAAAGGGATATTTGGAAGCCCATAGAGGGCTATGGTGAAAAAGGAAATATCTTCCGTTCAAAACTGGAAAGAAGCTTTCTGAGAAACTTCTCTGTGTTCTGTTAATTCATCTCACAGAGTTAAAACTTTCCTTTCAAGAAGCCTTTCGCTAAGGCTGTTCTTGTGGAATTGGCAAAGGGATATTTGGAAGCCCATAGAGGGCTATGGTGAAAAAGGAAATATCTTCCGTTCAAAACTTGAAAGGAGCTTTCTGAGAAACTGCTCTGTGTTCTGTTAATTCATCTCACAGAGTTACATCTTTAACTTCAAGAAGTCTTTCGCTAGGGCTGTTCTTCGGGAATTGGCAAAGGGACATTTGGAAGCCCATAGAAGGCTATGGTGAAAAAGGAAATATCTTCCGTTCAAAACTGGAAAGAAGCTTTCTGAGAAACTGCTCCGTGTTCTGTTAATTCATCTCACAGAGTTACATCTTTCCCTTCAAGAAGCCTTTCGCTAAGGCTGTTCTTGTGGAATTGGCAAAGGGATATTTGGAAGCCCATAGAGGGCTATGGTGAAAAATTAATTATCTTCCGTTCAAAACTTGAAAGAAGCTTTCTGAGAAACTGCTCTGTGTTCTGTTAATTCATCTCACAGAGTTCCATCTTTCCCTTCAAGAAGCCTTTCGCTAAGGCTGTTCTTGTGGAATTGGCAAAGGGATATTTGGAAGCCCATAGAGGGCTACAGTGAAAAAGGAAATATCTTCCGTTCAAAACTGGAAAGAAGCTTTCTGAGAAACTGCTCTGTGTTCTGTTAATTCACCTCACAGAGTTACATCTTTCCCTTCAAGAAGCCTTTCGCTAAGGCTGTTCTTGTGGAATTCGCAAAGGGATATTTGGAAGCCCATAGAGGGCTATGGTGAAAAAGGAAATATCTTCCGTTCAAAACTCGAAAGAAGGTTTCTGAGAAACTGCTCTGTGTTCTGTTAATTCATCTCACAGAGTTACATCTTTCCCTTCAAGAAGCCTTTCGCTAAGGCTATTCTTGTGCAATTTGCAAAGGGATATTTGGAAGCCCATAGAGGGCTATATTGAAAAAGGAAATATCTTCCGTTCAAAACTGGAAAGAAGCTTTCTGAGAAACTGCTCTATGTTCTGTTAATTCATCTCACAGAATTACATCTTTCCCTTCAAGAAGTCTTTCGCTAAGGCTGTTCTTCGGGAATTGGCAAAGGGACATTTGGAAGCCCATAGAAGGCTATGGTGAAAAAGGAAATATCTTCCGTTCAAAACTGGAAAGAAGCTTTCTGAGAAACTGCTCCGTGTTCTGTTAATTCATCTCACAGAGTTACATCTTTCCCTTCAAGAAGCCTTTCGCTAAGGCTGTTCTTGTGGAATTCGCAAAGGGATATTTGGAAGCCCATAGAGGGCTATGGTGAAAAATTAAATATCTTCCGTTCAAAACTTGAAAGAAGCTTTCTGAGAAACTGCTCTGTGTTCTGTTAATTCATCTCACAGAGTTCCATCTTTCCCTTCAAGAAGCCTTTCGCTAAGGCTGTTCTTGTGGAATTGGCAAAGGGATATTTGGAAGCCCATAGAGGGCTATGGTGAAAAAGGAAATATCTTCCGTTCAAAAGTGGAAAGAAGCTTTCTGAGAAACTGCTCTATGTTCTGTTAATTCATCTCACAGAGTTACATCTTTCCCTTCAAGAAGCCTTTCGCTAAGGCTGTTCTTGTGGAATTGGCAAAGGGATATTTGGAAGCCCATAGAGGGCTATGGTGAAAAAGGAAATATCTTCCGTTCAAAACTTTAAAGAAGCTTTCTGAGAAACTGCTCTGTGTTCTGTTAATTCATTTCACAGAGTTACATCTTTACCTTCAAGAAGCCTTTCGCTAAGGCTGTTCTTGTGGAATTGGCAAAGGGATATTTGGAAGCCCATAGAGGGCTATGGTGAAAAAGGAAATATCTTCCGTTCAAAACTGGAAAGAAGCTTTCTGAGAAACTGCTCTGTGTTCTGTGAATTCATCTCACAGAGTTACATCTTTCCCTTCAAGAAGTCTTTCGCTAAGGCTGTTCTTCGGGAATTGGCAAAGTGATATTTGGAAGCCCATAAAGGGCTATGGTGAAAAAGGAAATATCTTCCGTTCAAAACTGGAAAGAAGCTTTCTGAGAATCTGCTCCGTGTTCTGTAAATTCATCTCACAGAGTTACATCTTTCCCTTCAAGAAGCCTTTCGCTAAGGCTGTTCTTGTGGAATTGGCAAAGGGATATTTGGAAGCCCATAGAGGGCTATGGTGAAAAAGGAAATATCTTCCGTTCAAAACTGGAAAGAAGCTTTCTGAGAAACTGCTCTGTGTTCTGTTAATTCATCTCACAGAGTTACATCTTTCCCTTCAAGAAGCCTATCGCTAAGGCTGTTCTGGTGGAATTGGCAAAGGGATATTTGGAACCCCTAGAGGGCTATGGTGAAAAAGGAAATATCTTCCGTTCAAAACTGGAAAGAAGCTTTCTGAGAAACTGCTCTGTGTTCTGTTAATTCATCTCACAGAGTTACATCTTTCCCTTCAAGAAGCCTTTCCTTAAGGCTGTTCTTGTGGAATTGGAAAAGGTATATATGGAACCCCTAGAGGGCTATGGTGAAAAAGGAAATATCTTCCGTTCAAAATTGGAAAGAAGGTTTCTGAGAAACTGCTCTGTGTTCTGCTAGTTCATCTCACAGAGTTACATCTTTCCCTTCAAGAAGCCTTTCGCTAAGGCTGTTCTTGTGGAATTGTCAAAGGGATATTTGGAAGCCCATAGAGGGCTATGGTGAAAAAGGAAATATCTTCCGTTCAAAACTGGAAAGAAGCTTTCTGAGAAAATGCTCTGTGTTCTGTTAATTCGTCTCACAGAGTTAAATCTTTCCCTTCAAGAAGCCTTTCGCTAAGGCTGTTCTTGTGGAATTGGCAAAGGGATATTTGGAAGCCCATAGAGGGCTATGGTGAAAAAGGAAATACCTTCCGTTCAAATCTGGAAAGAAGCTTTCTGAGAAACTGCTCTGTGTTCTGTTAATTCATCTCACAGAGTTACATCTTTCCCTTCAAGAAGCCTTTCGCTAAGGCTGTTCTTGTGGAATTGGAAAAGGGATATTTGGAAGCCCATAGAGGGCTATGGTGAAAAAGGAAATATCTTCCGTTCAAAACTAGAAAGAAGCTTTCTGAGAAACTACTCTGTGTTCTGTTAATTCATCTCACAGAGTTACATCTTTCCCTTCAAGAAGCCTTTCGCTAAGGCTGTTCTTGTGGAATTGGCAAAGGGATATTTCGAAGCCCATAGAGATCTATGGTGAAAAAGGAAATATCTTCCGTTCAAAACTGGAAAGAATCTTTCAGAGAAACTGCTCTGTGTTCTGTTAATTCATCTCACAGAATTACGTCTTTCCCTTCAAGAAGAGTTTCGCTAAGGCTGCTCTGGTGGAATTGGCAAAGGGATATTTGGAAGCCCATAGAGGGCTATGGTGAAAAAGGAAATATCTTCCGTTCAAAACTGGAAAGAAGCTTTCTGAGAAGCTTCTCTGTGTTCTGTTAATTCATCTCACAGAGTTACAACTTTCCCTTCAAGAAGCCTTTCGCTAAGGCTGTTCTTGTGGAATTGGCAAAGGGATATTTGGAAGCCCATAGAGGGCTATGGTGAAAAAGGAAATATCTTCTGTTCAAAGCTTGAAAGAAGCTTTCTGAGAAACTGCTATGTGTTCTGTTAATTCATCTCACAGAGTTACATCTTTCCCTTCTAGAAGCCTTTCGCTAAACCTGTTCTTGTCGAATTGGCAAAGGGATATTTGGAAGCCCATAGAGGGCTATGGAGAAAAAGGAAATATCTTAAGTTCAAAACTGGAAAGAAGCTTTCTGAGAAACTGCACTGTGTTCTGTTAATTCATCTCACAGAGTTACATCTTTCCCTGCAAGAAGCCTTTCGCAAAGGCTGTTCTTGTGGAATTGGCAAAGGGATATTTGGAAGCCCATAGAGGGCTATGGTGAAAAAGGAAATATCTTCCGTTCAAAACTGGAAAGAAGCTTTCTGAGAAACTGCTCTGTGTTCTGTTAATTCATCTCACAGAGTTACATCTTTCCCTTCAAGAAGCCTTTCGCTAAGGCTGTTCTTGTGGAATTGGAAAAGGTATATATGGAAGCCCATAGAGGGCTATGGTGAAAAAGGAAATATCTTCCGTTCAAAACTGGAAAGAAGCTTTCTGAGAAACTGCTCTGTGTTCTGCTAATTCATCTCACAGAGTTACATCTTTCCCTTCAAGAAGCCTTTCGCTAAGGCTGTTCTTGTGGAATTGTCAAAGGGATATTTGGAAGCCCATAGAGGGCTATGGTGAAAAAGGAAATATCTTCCGTTCAAAACTGGAAAGAAGCTTTCTGTGAAACTGCTCTGTGTTCTGTTAATTCTTCTCACAGAGTTACATCTTTCCCTTCAAGAAGCCTTTCGCTAAGGCTGTTCTTGTGGAATTGGCAAAGGGATATTTGGAAGCCCATAGAGGGCTATGGTGAAAAAGGAAATATCTTCCGTTCAAAACTGGAAAGAAGCTTTCTGAGAAACTGCTCTGTGTTCTGTTAATTCATCTCACAGAGTTACATCTTTCCCTTCAAGAAGCCTTTCGCTAAGGCTGTTCTTGTGGAATTGGAAAAGGGATATTTGGAAGCCCATAGAGGGTTATGGTGAAAAAGTAAATATCTTCCGTTCAAAACCGGAAAGAAGCCTTCTGAGAAACTGCTCTGTGTTCTGTTAATTCATCTCACAGAGTTACATCTTTCCCTTCAAGAAGCCTTTCGCTAAGGCTGTTCTTGTGGAATTGGCAAACTGATATTTGGAAGCCCATAGAGGGCTATGGTGAAAAAGGAAATATCTTCCGTTCAAAACTGGAAAGAAGCTTTCTGAGAAAATGCTCTGTGTTCTGTTAATTCATTTCACAGAGTTACATCTTTCCCTTCAAGAAGCCTTTCGCTAAGGCTGTTCTTGTGGAATTGGCAAAGGGATATTTGGAAGCCCATAGAGGGCTATGGTGAAAAAGGAAATATCTTCCGTTCAAAACTGGAAAGAAGCTTTCTGAGAAACTGCTCTGTGTTCTGTTAATTCATCTCACAGAGTTACATCTTTCCCTTCAAGAAGTCTTTCGCTAAGGCTGTTCTTCGGGAATTAGCAAAGTGATATTTGGAAGCCCATAGAGGGCTATGGTGAAAAAGGAAATATCTTCCGTTCAAAACTGGAAAGAAGCTTTCTGAGAAACTGCTCCGTGTTCTGTTAATTCATCTCACAGAGTTACATCTTTCCCTTCAAGAAGCCTTTCGCTGAGGCTGTTCTTGTGGAATTGGCAACGGGATATTTGGAAGCCCATAGAGGGCTATGTTGAAAAAGGAAATATCTTCCGTTCAAAACTGGAAAGAAGCTTTCTGAGAAACTGCTCTGTGTTCTGTTAATTCATCTCACAGAGTTACATCTTTCCCTTCAAGAAGCCTTTCGCTAAGGCTGTTCTTGTGGAATTGGAAAAGGGATATTTGGAAGCCAAGAGAGGGCTATGGTGAAAAAGGAAATATCTTCCGTTCAAAACTGGAAAGAAGCTTTCTGAGAAACTGCTCTGTGTTCTGTTAATTCATCTCACAGAGTTACATCTTTCCCTTCAAGAAGTCTTTCGCTAAGGCTGTTCTTCGGGAATTGGCAAAGGGATATTTGGAAGCCCATAGAGGGCTATGGTGAAAAAGGAAATATCTTCCGTTCAAAACTGGAAAGAAGCTTTCTGAGAAACTGCTCTGTGTTCTGTTAATTCATCTCACAGAGTTACATCTTTCCCTTCAAGAAGCCTTTCGCTAAGGCTGTTCTTGTGGAATTGGCAAAGGGATATTTGGAAGCCCATAGAGGGCTATGGTGAAAAAGGAAATATCTTCCGTTCAAAAGTGGAAAGAAGCTTTCTGAGAAACTGCTCTGTGTTCTGTTAATTCATCTCACAGAGTTACATCTTTCCCTTCAAGAAGCCTTTCGCTAAGGCTGTTCTTGTGGAATTGGCAAAGGGATATTTGGAAGCCCATAGAGGGCTATGGTGAAAAAGGAAATATCTTCCGTTCAAAACTTTAAAGAAGCTTTCTGAGAAACTGCTCTGTGTTCTGTAAATTCATCTCACAGAGTTACATCTTTCCCTTCAAGAAGCCTTTCGCTAAGGCTGTTCTTGTGGAATTGGAAAAGGGATATTTGGAAGCCCATAGAGGGTTATGGTGAAAAAGTAAATATCTTCCGTTCAAAACCGGAAAGAAGCCTTCTGAGAAACTGCTCTGTGTTCTGTTAATTCATCTCACAGAGTTACATCTTTCCCTTCAAGAAGCCTTTCGCTAAGACTGTTCTTGTGGAATTGGCAAAGGGATATTTGGAAGCCCATAGAGGGCTATGGTGAAAAAGGAAATATCTTCCGTTCAAAACTGGAAAGAAGCTTTCTGAGAAACTGCTCTGTGTTCTGTTAATTCATATTACAGAGTTACATCTTTCCCTTCAAGAAGCCTTTCGCTAAGGCTGTTCTTGTGGAATTGGCAAAGGGATATTTGGAAGCCCATAGAGGGCGATGGTGAAAAAGGAAATATCTTCCGTTCAAAACAGGAAAGAAGCTTTCTGAGAAACTGCTCTGTGTTCTGTTAATTCATCTCACAGAGTTACATCTTTCCCTTCAAGAAGCCTTTCGCTAAGGCTGTTCTTGTGGAATTGGCAAAGGGATATTTGGAAGCCCATGGAGGGCTATGGTGAAAAAGGAAATATCTTCCGTTCAAAACTAGAAAGAAGCTTTCTGAGAAACTGCTCTGTGTTCTGTTAATTCATCTCACAGTGTTACATCTTTCCCCTCAAGAAGCCTTTCGCTAAGGCTGTTCTTGTGGAATTGGCAAAGGGATATTTGGAAGCCCATAGAGGGCTATGGTGAAAAAGGAAATATCTTCCGTTCAAAAGTGGAAAGAAGCTTTCTGAGAAACTGCTCTGTGTTCTGTTAATTCATCTCACAGAGTTACATCTTTCCCTTCAAGAAGCCTTTCTCTAAGGCTGTTCTTGTGGAATTGGCAAACTGATATTTGGAAGCCCATAGAGGGCTATGGTGAAAAAGGAAATATCTTCCGTTCAAAACTGGAAAGAAGCTTTCTGAGAAAATGCTCTGTGTTCTGTTAATTCATTTCACAGAGTTACATCTTTCCCTTCAAGAAGCCTTTCGCTAAGGCTGTTCTTGTGGAATTGGCAAAGGGATATTTGGAAGCCCATAGAGGGCTATGGTGAAAAAGGAAATATCTTCCGTTCAAAACTGGAAAGAAGCTTTCTGAGAAACTGCTCTGTGTTCTGTTAATTCATCTCACAGAGTTACATCTTTCCCTTCAAGAAGTCTTTCGCTAAGGCTGTTCTTCGGGAATTAGCAAAGTGATATTTGGAAGCCCATAGAGGGCTATGGTGAAAAAGGAAATATCTTCCGTTCAAAACTGGAAAGAAGCTTTCTGAGAAACTGCTCCGTGTTCTGTTAATTCATCTCACAGAGTTACATCTTTCCCTTCAAGAAGCCTTTCGCTGAGGCTGTTCTTGTGGAATTGGCAAAGGGATATTTGGAAGCCCATAGAGGGCTATGTTGAAAAAGGAAATATCTTCCGTTCAAAACTGGAAAGAAGCTTTCTGAGAAACTGCTCTGTGTTCTGTTAATTCATCTCACAGAGTTACATCTTTCCCTTCAAGAAGCCTTTCGCTAAGGCTGTTCTTGTGGAATTGGAAAAGGGATATTTGGAAGCCAAGAGAGGGCTATGGTGAAAAAGGAAATATCTTCCGTTCAAAACTGGAAAGAAGCTTTCTGAGAAACTGCTCTGTGTTCTGTTAATTCATCTCACAGAGTTACATCTTTCCCTTCAAGAAGTCTTTCGCTAAGGCTGTTCTTCGGGAATTGGCAAAGAGATATTTGGAAGCCCATAGAGGGCTATGGTGAAAAAGGAAATATCTTCCGTTCAAAACTGGAAAGAAGCTTTCTGAGAAACTGCTCTGTGTTCTGTTAATTCATCTCACAGAGTTACATCTTTCCCTTCAAGAAGTCTTTCGCTAAGGCTGTTCTTCGGGAATTGGCAAAGGGATATTTGGAAGCCCATAGAGGGCTATGGTGAAAAAGGAAATATCTTCCGTTCAAAACTGGAAAGAAGCTTTCTGAGAAACTGCTCTGTGTTCTGTTAATTCATCTCACAGAGTTACATCTTTCCCTTCAAGAAGCCTTTCGCTAAGGCTGTTCTTGTGGAATTGGCAAAGGGATATTTGGAAGCCCATAGAGGGCTATGGTGAAAAAGGAAATATCTTCCGTTCAAAAGTGGAAAGAAGCTTTCTGAGAAACTGCTCTGTGTTCTGTTAATTCATCTCACAGAGTTACATCTTTCCCTTCAAGAAGCCTTTCGCTAAGGCTGTTCTTGTGGAATTGGCAAAGGGATATTTGGAAGCCCATAGAGGGCTATGGTGAAAAAGGAAATATCTTCCGTTCAAAACTTTAAAGAAGCTTTCTGAGAAACTGCTCTGTGTTCTGTAAATTCATCTCACAGAGTTACATCTTTCCCTTCAAGAAGCCTTTCGCTAAGGCTGTTCTTGTGGAATTGGAAAAGGGATATTTGGAAGCCCATAGAGGGTTATGGTGAAAAAGTAAATATCTTCCGTTCAAAACCGGAAAGAAGCCTTCTGAGAAACTGCTCTGTGTTCTGTTAATTCATCTCACAGAGTTACATCTTTCCCTTCAAGAAGCCTTTCGCTAAGACTGTTCTTGTGGAATTGGCAAAGGGATATTTGGAAGCCCATAGAGGGCTATGGTGAAAAAGGAAATATCTTCCGTTCAAAACTGGAAAGAAGCTTTCTGAGAAACTGCTCTGTGTTCTGTTAATTCATATTACAGAGTTACATCTTTCCCTTCAAGAAGCCTTTCGCTAAGGCTGTTCTTGTGGAATTGGCAAAGGGATATTTGGAAGCCCATAGAGGGCGATGGTGAAAAAGGAAATATCTTCCGTTCAAAACTGGAAAGAAGCTTTCTGAGAAACTGCTCTGTGTTCTGTTAATTCATTTCACAGAGTTACATCTTTCCCTTCAAGAACCCTTTCGCTAAGGCTGTTCTTGTGGAATTGGCAAAGGGATATTTGGAAGCCCATAGAGGGCTATGGTGAAAAAGGAAATATCTTCCGTTCAAAACTGGAAAGAAGCTTTCTGAGAAACTGCTCTGTGTTCTGTTAATTCATCTCACAAAGTTACATCTTTCCCTTCAAGAAGCCTTTCGCTAAGGCTGTTCTTGTGGAATTGGCAAAGGGATATTTGGAAGCCCATAGAGGGCTATGGTGAAAAAGGAAATATCTTCCGTTCAAAACTGGAAAGAAGCTTTCTGAGAAACTGCTCTGTGTTCAGTTAATTCATCTCACAGAGTTACATCTTTCCCTTGAAGAAGCCTTTCGCTAAGGCTGTTCTTGTGGAATTGGCAAAGGGATATTTGGAAGCCCATAGAGGGCTATGGTGAAAAAGGAAATATCTTCCGTTCAAAACTGGAAAGAAGCTTTCTGAGAAACTGCTCTGTGTTCTGTTAATTCATCTCACAGAGTTCCATCTATCCCTTCCAGAAGCCTTTCGCTAAGCCTGTTCTTGTGGAATTGGCAAAGGGATATTTGGAAGCAAATAGAGGGCTATGGTGAAAAAGGAAATATCTTCCGTTCAAAACTGGAAAGAAGCTTTCTGAGAAACTGCTCTGTGTTCTGTTAATTCATCCCACAGAGTTACATCTTTCCCTTCAAGAAGCCTTTCGCTAAGGCTGTTCTTGTGGAATTGGCAAAGGGATATTTGGAAGCCCATAGAGGGCTATGGTGAAAAACGAAATACCTTCCGTTCAAATCTGGAAAGAAGCTTTCTGAGAAACTGCTCTGTGTTCTGTTAATTCATCTCACAGAGTTACATCTTTCCCTTCAAGAAGCCTTTCGCTAAAGCTGTTCTTGTTTAATTGGCAAAGGGATATTTGGAAGCCCATAGAGGGCTATGGTGAAAAAGGAAATATCTTCCGTTCAAAACTGGAAAGAAGCTTTCTGAGAAACTGCTCTGTGTTCTGTTAATTCATCTCACAGAGTTACATCTTTCCCTTCAAGAAGCCTTTCGCTAAGGCTGTTCTTGTGGAATTGGCAAAGGGATATTTGGAAGCTCATAGAGGGCTATGGTGAAAAAGGAAATATCTTCCGTTCAAAACTGGAAAGAAACTTTCTGAGAAACTGCTCTGTGTTCTGTTAATTCATCTCACAGAGTTACATCTTTCCCTTCAAGAAGTCTTTCGCTAAGGCTGTTCTTGTGGAATTGGCAAAGGGATATTTGGAAACCCATAGAGGGCTATGGTGGAAAAGGAAATATCTTCCGTTCAAAACTGGAAAGAAGCTTTCTGAGAAACTACTCTGTGTTCTGTTAATTCATCTCACAGAGTTACATCTTTCCCTTTAAGAAGCCTTTCGCTAAGGCTGTTCTTGTGGAATTGGCAAAGGGATATTTGGAAGCCCATAGAGATCTATGGTGAAAAAGGAAATATCTTCCGTTCAAAACTGGAAAGAAGCTATCTGAGAAACTGCTCTGTGTTCTGTTAATTCATCTCACAGAATTACGTCTTTCCCTTCAAGAAGCTTTTCGCTAAGGCTGTTCTGGTGGAATTGGCAAAGGGATATTTGGAAGCCCATAGAGGGCTATGGTGAAAAAGGAAATATCTTCCGTTCAAAACTGGAAAGAAGCTTTCTGAGAAACTTCTCTGTGTTCTGTTAATTCATCTCACAGAGTTAAAACTTTCCTTTCAAGAAGCCTTTCGCGAAGGCTGTTCTTGTGGAATTGGCAAAGGGATATTTGGAAGCCCATAGAGGGCTATGGTGAAAAAGGAAATATCCTCCGTTCAAAACTTGAAAGAAGCTTTCTGAGAAACTGCTCTGTGTTCTGTTAATTCATCTCACAGAGTTACATCTTTAACTTCAAGAAGTCTTTCGCTAGGGCTGTTCTTCGGGAATTGGCAAAGGGACATTTGGAAGCCCATAGAAGGCTATGGTGAAAAAGGAAATATCTTCCGTTCAAAACTGGAAAGAAGCTTTCTGAGAAACTGCTCCGTGTTCTGTTAATTCATCTCACAGAGTTACATCTTTCCCTTCAAGAAGCCTTTCGCTAAGGCTGTTCTTGTGGAATTGGCAAAGGGATATTTGGAAGCCCATAGAGGGCTATGGTGAAAAATTAAATATCTTCCGTTCAAAACTTGAAAGAAGCTTTCTGAGAAACTGCTCTGTGTTCTGTTAATTCATCTCACAGAGTTCCATCTTTCCCTTCAAGAAGCCTTTCGCTAAGGCTGTTCTTGTGGAATTGGCAAAGGGATATTTGGAAGCCCATAGAGGGCTACGGTGAAAAAGGAAATATCTTCCGTTCAAAACTGGAAAGAAGCTTTCTGAGAAACTGCTCTGTGTTCTGTTAATTCACCTCACAGAGTTACATCTTTCCCTTCAAGAAGCCTTTCGCTAAGGCTGTTCTTGTGGAATTCGCAAAGGGATATTTGGAAGCCCATAGAGGGCTATGGTGAAAAAGGAAATATCTTCCGTTCAAAACTCGAAAGAAGGTTTCTGAGAAACTGCTCTGTGTTCTGTTAATTCATCTCACAGAGTTACATCTTTCCCTTCAAGAAGCCTTTCGCTAAGGCTATTCTTGTGCAATTTGCAAAGGGATATTTGGAAGCCCATAGAGGGCTATATTGAAAAAGGAAATATCTTCCGTTCAAAACTGGAAAGAAGCTTTCTGAGAAACTGCTCTATGTTCTGTTAATTCATCTCACAGAATTACATCTTTCCCTTCAAGAAGTCTTTCGCTAAGGCTGTTCTTCGGGAATTGGCAAAGGGACATTTGGAAGCCCATAGAAGGCTATGGTGAAAAAGGAAATATCTTCCGTTCAAAACTGGAAAGAAGCTTTCTGAGAAACTGCTCCGTGTTCTGTTAATTCATCTCACAGAGTTACATCTTTACCTTCAAGAAGCCTTTCGCTAAGGCTGTTCTTGTGGAATTGGCAAAGGGATATTTGGAAGCCCATAGAGGGCTATGGTGAAAAAGGAAATATCTTCCGTTCAAAACTGGAAAGAAGCTTTCTGAGAAACTGCTCTGTGTTCTGTGAATTCATCTCACAGAGTTACATCTTTCCCTTCAAGAAGTCTTTCGCTAAGGCTGTTCTTCGGGAATTGGCAAAGTGATATTTGGAAGCCCATAGAGGGCTATGGTGAAAAAGGAAATATCTTCCGTTCAAAACTGGAAAGAAGCTTTCTGAGAATCTGCTCCGTGTTCTGTAAATTCATCTCACAGAGTTACACCTTTCCCTTCAAGAAGCCTTTCGCTAAGGCTTTTCTTGTGGAATTGGCAAAGGGATATTTGGAAGCCCATAGAGGGCTATGGTGAAAAAGGAAATATCTTCCGTTCAAAACTGGAAAGAAGCTTTCTGAGAAACTGCTCTGTGTTCTGTTAATTCATCTCACAGAGTTACATCTTTCCCTTCAAGAAGCCTATCGCTAAGGCTGTTCTGGTGGAATTGGCAAAGGGATATTTGGAACCCCTAGAGGGCTATGGTGAAAAAGGAAATATCTTCCGTTCAAAACTGGAAAGAAGCTTTCTGAGAAACTGCTCTGTGTTCTGTTAATTCATCTCACAGAGTTACATCTTTCCCTTCAAGAAGCCTTTCCTTAAGGCTGTTCTTGTGGAATTGGAAAAGGTATATATGGAACCCCTAGAGGGCTATGGTGAAAAAGGAAATATCTTCCGTTCAAAATTGGAAAGAAGGTTTCTGAGAAACTGCTCTGTGTTCTGCTAGTTCATCTCACAGAGTTACATCTTTCCCTTCAAGAAGCCTTTCGCTAAGGCTGTTCTTGTGGAATTGTCAAAGGGATATTTGGAAGCCCATAGAGGGCTATGGTGAAAAAGGAAATATCTTCCGTTCAAAACTGGAAAGAAGCTTTCTGAGAAACTGCTCTGTGTTCTGTTAATTCGTCTCACAGAGTTAAATCTTTCCCTTCAAGAAGCCTTTCGCTAAGGCTGTTGTTGTGGAATTGGCAAAGGGATATTTGGAAGCCCATAGAGGGCTATGGTGAAAAAGGAAATACCTTCCGTTCAAATCTGGAAAGAAGCTTTCTGAGAAACTGCTCTGTGTTCTGTTAATTCATCTCACAGAGTTACATCTTTCCCTTCAAGAAGCCTTTCGCTAAGGCTGTTCTTGTGGAATTGGAAAAGGGATATTTGGAAGCCCATAGAGGGCTATGGTGAAAAAGGAAATATCTTCCGTTCAAAACTAGAAAGAAGCTTTCTGAGAAACTACTCTGTGTTCTGTTAATTCATCTCACAGAGTTACATCTTTCCCTTCAAGAAGCCTTTCGCTAAGGCTGTTCTTGTGGAATTGGCAAAGGGATATTTCGAAGCCCATAGAGATGTATCGTGAAAAAGGAAATATCTTCCGTTCAAAACTGGAAAGAAGCTTTCAGAGAAACTGCTCTGTGTTCTGTTAATTCATCTCACAGAATTACGTCTTTCCCTTCAAGAAGAGTTTCGCTAAGGCTGCTCTGGTGGAATTGGCAAAGGGATATTTGGAAGCCCATAGAGGGCTATGGTGAAAAAGGAAATATCTTCCGTTCAAAACTGGAAAGAAGCTTTCTGAGAAGCTTCTCTGTGTTCTGTTAATTCATCTCACAGAGTTACAACTTTCCCTTCAAGAAGCCTTTCGCTAAGGCTGTTCTTGTGGAATTGGCAAAGGGATATTTGGAAGCCCATAGAGGGCTATGGTGAAAAAGGAAATATCTTCTGTTCAAAACTTGAAAGAAGCTTTCTGAGAAACTGCTATGTGTTCTGTTAATTCATCTCACAGAGTTACATCTTTCCCTTCTAGAAGCCTTTCGCTATACCTGTTCTTGTCGAATTGGCAAAGGGATATTTGGAAGCCCATAGAGGGCTATGGAGAAAAAGGAAATATCTTAAGTTCAAAACTGGAAAGAAGCTTTCTGAGAAACTGCACTGTGTTCTGTTAATTCATCTCACAGAGTTACATCTTTCCCTGCAAGAAGCCTTTCGCAAAGGCTGTTCTTGTGGAATTGGCAAAGGGATATTTGGAAGCCCATAGAGGGCTATGGTGAAAAAGGAAATATCTTCCGTTCAAAACTGGAAAGAAGCTTTCTGAGAAACTGCTCTGTGTTCTGTTAATTCATCTCACAGAGTTACATCTTTCCCTTCAAGAAGCCTTTCGCTAAGGCTGTTCTTGTGGAATTGGAAAAGGTATATATGGAAGCCCATAGAGGGCTATGGTGAAAAAGGAAATATCTTCCGTTCAAAACTGGAAAGAAGCTTTCTGAGAAACTGCTCTGTGTTCTGCTAATTCATCTCACAGAGTTCCATCTTTCCCTTCAAGAAGCCTTTCGCTAAGGCTGTTCTTGTGGAATTGTCAAAGGGATATTTGGAAGCCCATAGAGGGCTATGGTGAAAAAGGAAATATCTTCCGTTCAAAACTGGAAAGAAGCTTTCTGTGAAACTGCTCTGTGTTCTGTTAATTCTTCTCACAGAGTTACATCTTTCCCTTCAAGAAGCCTTTCGCTAAGGCTGTTCTTGTGGAATTGGCAAAGGGATATTTGGAAGCCCATAGAGGGCTATGGTGAAAAAGGAAATATCTTCCGTTCAAAACTGGAAAGAAGCTTTCTGAGAAACTGCTCTGTGTTCTGTTAATTCATCTCACAGAGTTACATCTTTCCCTTCAAGAAGCCTTTCGCTAAGGCTGTTCTTGTGGAATTGGAAAAGGGATATTTGGAAGCCCATAGAGGGTTATGGTGAAAAAGTAAATATCTTCCGTTCAAAACCGGAAAGAAGCCTTCTGAGAAACTGCTCTGTGTTCTGTTAATTCATCTCACAGAGTTACATCTTTCCCTTCAAGAAGCCTTTCGCTAAGGCTGTTCTTGTGGAATTGGCAAAGGGATATTTGGAAGCCCATAGAGGGCTATGGTGAAAAAGGAAATATCTTCCGTTCAAAACTGGAAAGAAGCTTCCTGAGAAACTGCTCTGTGTTCTGTTAATTCATTTCACAGAGTTACATCTTTCCCTTCAAGAAGCCTTTCGCTAAGGCTGTTCTTGTGGAATTGTCAAAGGGATATTTGGAAGCCCTTAGAGGGCTATGGTGAAAAAGGAAATATCTTCCGTTCAAAACTGGAAAGAAGCTTTCTGAGAAACTGCTCTGTGTTCTGTTAATTCATCTCACAGTGTTACATCTTTCCCCTCATGAAGCCTTTCGCTAAGGCTGTTCTTGTGGAATTGGCAAAGGGGTATTTGGAAGCCCATAGAGGGCTATGGTGAAAAAGGAAATATCTTCCGTTCAAAACTGGAAAGAAGCTTTCTGAGAAACTGCTCTGTGTTCTGTTAATTCATCTCACAGAGTTACATCTTTCCCTTCAAGAAGCCTTTCGCTAAGGCTGTTCTTGTGGAATTGGCAAAGGGATATTTGGAAGCCCATAGAGGGCTATGGTGAAAAAGGAAATATCTTCCGTTCAAAAGTGGAAAGAAGCTTTCTGAGAAACTGCTCTGTGTTCTGTTAATTCATCTCACAGAGTTACATCTTTCCCTTCAAGAAGCCTTTCGCTAAGGCTGTTCTTGTGAAATTGGCAAACTGATATTTGGAAGCCCATAGAGGGCTATGGTGAAAAAGGAAATATCTTCCGTTCAAAACTGGAAAGAAGCTTTCTGAGAAAATGCTCTGTGTTCTGTTAATTCATTTCACAGAGTTACATCTTTCCCTTCAAGAAGCCTTTCGCTAAGGCTGTTCTTGTGGAATTGGCAAAGGGATATTTGGAAGCCCATAGAGGGCTATGGTGAAAAAGGAAATATATTCCGTTCAAAACTGGAAAGAAGCTTTCTGAGAAACTGCTCTGTGTTCTGTTAATTCATCTCACAGAGTTACATCTTTCACTTCAAGAAGTCTTTCGCTAAGGCTGTTCTTCGGGAATTAGCAAAGTGATATTTGGAAGCCCATAGAGGGCTATGGTGAAAAAGGAAATATCTTCCGTTCAAAACTGGAAAGAAGCTTTCTGAGAAACTGCTCCGTGTTCTGTTAATTCATCTCACAGAGTTACATCTTTCCCTTCAAGAAGCCTTTCGCTGAGGCTGTTCTTGTGGAATTGGCAAAGGGATATTTGGAAGCCCATAGAGGGCTATGTTGAAAAAGGAAATATCTTCCGTTCAAAACTGGAAAGAAGCTTTCTGAGAAACTGCTCTGTGTTCTGTTAATTCATCTCACAGAGTTACATCTTTCCCTTCAAGAAGCCTTTCGCTAAGGCTGTTCTTGTGGAATTGGAAAAGGGATATTTGGAAGCCAAGAGAGGGCTATGGTGAAAAAGGAAATATCTTCCGTTCAAAACTGGAAAGAAGCTTTCTGAGAAACTGCTCTGTGTTCTGTTAATTCATCTCACAGAGTTACATCTTTCCCTTCAAGAAGTCTTTCGCTAAGGCTGTTCTTCGGGAATTGGCAAAGAGATATTTGGAAGCCCATAGAGGGCTATGGTGAAAAAGGAAATATCTTCCGTTCAAAACTGGAAAGAAGCTTTCTGAGAAACTGCTCTGTGTTCTGTTAATTCATCTCACAGAGTTACATCTTTCCCTTCAAGAAGTCTTTCGCTAAGGCTGTTCTTCGGGAATTGGCAAAGGGATATTTGGAAGCCCATAGAGGGCTATGGTGAAAAAGGAAATATCTTCCGTTCAAAACTGGAAAGAAGCTTTCTGAGAAACTGCTCTGTGTTCTGTTAATTCATCTCACAGAGTTACATCTTTCCCTTCAAGAAGCCTTTCGCTAAGGCTGTTCTTGTGGAATTGGCAAAGGGATATTTGGAAGCCCATAGAGGGCTATGGTGAAAAAGGAAATATCTTCCGTTCAAAAGTGGAAAGAAGCTTTCTGAGAAACTGCTCTGTGTTCTGTTAATTCATCTCACAGAGTTACATCTTTCCCTTCAAGAAGCCTTTCGCTAAGGCTGTTCTTGTGGAATTGGCAAAGGGATATTTGGAAGCCCATAGAGGGCTATGGTGAAAAAGGAAATATCTTCCGTTCAAAACTTTAAAGAAGCTTTCTGAGAAACTGCTCTGTGTTCTGTAAATTCATCTCACAGAGTTACATCTTTCCCTTCAAGAAGCCTTTCGCTAAGGCTGTTCTTGTGGAATTGGAAAAGGGATATTTGGAAGCCCATAGAGGGTTATGGTGAAAAAGTAAATATCTTCCGTTCAAAACCGGAAAGAAGCCTTCTGAGAAACTGCTCTGTGTTCTGTTAATTCATCTCACAGAGTTACATCTTTCCCTTCAAGAAGTCTTTGGCTAAGACTGTTCTTGTGGAATTGGCAAAGGGATATTTGGAAGCCCATAGAGGGCTATGGTGAAAAAGGAAATATCTTCCGTTCAAAACTGGAAAGAAGCTTTCTGAGAAACTGCTCTGTGTTCTGTTAATTCATATTACAGAGTTACATCTTTCCCTTCAAGAAGCCTTTCGCTAAGGCTGTTCTTGTGGAATTGGCAAAGGGATATTTGGAAGCCCATAGAGGGCGATGGTGAAAAAGGAAATATCTTCCGTTCAAAACAGGAACGAAGCTTTCTGAGAAACTGCTCTGTGTTCTGTTAATTCATCTCACAGAGTTACATCTTTCCCTTCAAGAAGCCTTTCGCTAAGGCTGTTCTTGTGGAATTGGCAAAGGGATATTTGGAAGCCCAGAGAGGGCTATGGTGAAAAAGGAAATATCTTCCGTTCAAAACTGGAAAGAAGCTTTCTGAGAAACTGCTCTGTGTTCTGTTAATTCATCTCACAGTGTTACATCTTTCCCCTCAAGAAGCCTTTCGCTAAGGCTGTTCTTGTGGAATTGGCAAAGGGGTATTTGGAAGCCCATAGAGGGCTATGGTGAAAAAGGAAATATCTTCCGTTCAAAACTGGAAAGAAGCTTTCTGAGAAACTGCTCTGTGTTCTGTTAATTCATCTCACAGAGTTACATCTTTCCCTTCAAGAAGCCTTTCGCTAAGGCTGTTCTTGTGGAATTGGCAAAGGGATATTTGGAAGCCCATAGAGGGCTATGGTGAAAAAGGAAATATCTTCCGTTCAAAAGTGGAAAGAAGCTTTCTGAGAAACTGCTCTGTGTTCTGTTAATTCATCTCACAGAGTTACATCTTTCCCTTCAAGAAGCCTTTCGCTAAGGCTGTTCTTGTGGAATTGGCAAACTGATATTTGGAAGCCCATAGAGGGCTATGGTGAAAAAGGAAATATCTTCCGTTCAAAACTGGAAAGAAGCTTTCTGAGAAACTGCTCTGTGTTCTGTTAATTCATCTCACAGAGTTACATCTTTCCCTTCAAGAAGTCTTTCGCTAAGGCTGTTCTTCGGGAATTGGCAAAGAGATATTTGGAAGCCCATAGAGGGCTATGGTGAAAAAGGAAATATCTTCCGTTCAAAACTGGAAAGAAGCTTTCTGAGAAACTGCTCTGTGTTCTGTTAATTCATCTCACAGAGTTACATCTTTCCCTTCAAGAAGTCTTTCGCTAAGGCTGTTCTTCGGGAATTGGCAAAGGGATATTTGGAAGCCCATAGAGGGCTATGGTGAAAAAGGAAATATCTTCCGTTCAAAACTGGAAAGAAGCTTTCTGACAAACTGCTCTGTGTTCTGTTAATTCATCTCACAGAGTTACATCTTTCCCTTCAAGAAGCCTTTCGCTAAGGCTGTTCTTGTGGAATTGGCAAAGGGATATTTGGAAGCCCATAGAGGGCTATGGTGAAAAAGGAAATATCTTCCGTTCAAAAGTGGAAAGAAGCTTTCTGAGAAACTGCTCTGTGTTCTGTTAATTCATCTCACAGAGTTACATCTTTCCCTTCAAGAAGCCTTTCGCTAAGGCTGTTCTTGTGGAATTGGCAAAGGGATATTTGGAAGCCCATAGAGGGCTATGGTGAAAAAGGAAATATCTTCCGTTCAAAACTTTAAAGAAGCTTTCTGAGAAACTGCTCTGTGTTCTGTAAATTCATCTCACAGAGTTACATCTTTCCCTTCAAGAAGCCTTTCGCTAAGGCTGTTCTTGTGGAATTGGAAAAGGGATATTTGGAAGCCCATAGAGGGTTATGGTGAAAAAGTAAATATCTTCCGTTCAAAACCGGAAAGAAGCCTTCTGAGAAACTGCTCTGTGTTCTGTTAATTCATCTCACAGAGTTACATCTTTCCCTTCAAGAAGCCTTTCGCTAAGACTGTTCTTGTGGAATTGGCAAAGGGATATTTGGAAGCCCATAGAGGGCTATGGTGAAAAAGGAAATATCTTCCGTTCAAAACTGGAAAGAAGCTTTCTGAGAAACTGCTCTGTGTTCTGTTAATTCATATTACAGAGTTACATCTTTCCCTTCAAGAAGCCTTTCGCTAAGGCTGTTCTTGTGGAATTGGCAAAGGGATATTTGGAAGCCCATAGAGGGCGATGGTGAAAAAGGAAATATCTTCCGTTCAAAACAGGAAAGCAGCTTTCTGAGAAACTGCTCTGTGTTCTGTTAATTCATCTCACAGAGTTACATCTTTCCCTTCAAGAAGCCTTTCGCTAAGGCTGTTCTTGTGGAATTGACAAAGGGATATTTGGAAGCCCATAGAGGGCTATGGTGAAAAAGGAAATATCTTCCGTTCAAAACTGGAAAGAAGCTTTCTGAGAAACTGCTCTGTGTTCTGTTAATTCATCTCACAGTGTTACATCTTTCCCCTCAAGAAGCCTTTCGCTAAGGCTGTTCTTGTGGAATTGGCAAAGGGGTATTTGGAAGCCCATAGAGGGCTATGGTGAAAAAGGAAATATCTTCCGTTCAAAACTGGAAAGAAGCTTTCTGAGAAACTGCTCTGTGTTCTGTTAATTCATCTCACAGAGTTACATCTTTCCCTTCAAGAAGCCTTTCGCTAAGGCTGTTCTTGTGGAATTGGCAAACTGATATTTGGAAGCCCATAGAGGGCTATGGTGAAAAAGGAAATATCTTCCGTTCAAAACTGGAAAGAAGCTTTCTGAGAAAATGCTCTGTGTTCTGTTAATTCATTTCACAGAGTTACATCTTTCCCTTCAAGAAGCCTTTCGCTAAGGCTGTTCTTGTGGAATTGGCAAAGGGATATTTGGAAGCCCATAGAGGGCTATGTTGAAAAAGGAAATATCTTCCGTTCAAAACTGGAAAGAAGCTTTCTGAGAAACTGCTCTGTGTTCTGTTAATTCATCTCACAGAGTTACATCTTTCCCTTCAAGAAGTCTTTCGCTAAGGCTGTTCTTCGGGAATTAGCAAAGTGATATTTGGAAGCCCATAGAGGGCTATGGTGAAAAAGGAAATATCTTCCGTTCAAAACTGGAAAGAAGCTTTCTGAGAAACTGCTCCGTGTTCTGTTAATTCATCTCACAGAGTTACATCTTTCCCTTCAAGAAGCCTTTCGCTGAGGCTGTTCTTGTGGAATTGGCAAAGGGATATTTGGAAGCCCATAGAGGGCTATGTTGAAAAAGGAAATATCTTCCGTTCAAAACTGGAAAGAAGCTTTCTGAGAAACTGCTCTGTGTTCTGTTAATTCATCTCACAGAGTTACATCTTTCCCTTCAAGAAGCCTTTCGCTAAGGCTGTTCTTGTGGAATTGGAAAAGGGATATTTGGAAGCCAAGAGAGGGCTATGGTGAAAAAGGAAATATCTTCCGTTCAAAACTGGAAAGAAGCTTTCTGAGAAACTGCTCTGTGTTCTGTTAATTCATCTCACAGAGTTACATCTTTCCCTTCAAGAAGTCTTTCGCTAAGGCTGTTCTTCGGGAATTGGCAAAGAGATATTTGGAAGCCCATAGAGGGCTATGGTGAAAAAGGAAATATCTTCCGTTCAAAACTGGAAAGAAGCTTTCTGAGAAACTGCTCTGTGTTCTGTTAATTCATATTACAGAGTTACATCTTTCCCTTCAAGAAGCCTTTCGCTAAGGCTGTTCTTGTGGAATTGGCAAAGGGATATTTGGAAGCCCATAGAGGGCGATGGTGAAAAAGGAAATATCTTCCGTTCAAAACAGGAAAGAAGCTTTCTGAGAAACTGCTCTGTGTTCTGTTAATTCATCTCACAGAGTTACATCTTTCCCTTCAAGAAGCCTTTCGCTAAGGCTGTTCTTGTGGAATTGGCAAAGGGATATTTGGAAGCCCATAGAGGGCTATGGTGAAAAAGGAAATATCTTCCGTTCAAAAGTGGAAAGAAGCTTTCTGAGAAACTGCTCTGTGTTCTGTTAATTCATCTCACAGAGTTACATCTTTCCCTTCAAGAAGCCTTTCGCTAAGGCTGTTCTTGTGGAATTGGCAAAGGGATATTTGGAAGCCCATAGAGGGCTATGGTGAAAAAGGAAATATCTTCCGTTCAAAACTTTAAAGAAGCTTTCTGAGAAACTGCTCTGTGTTCTGTAAATTCATCTCACAGAGTTACATCTTTCCCTTCAAGAAGCCTTTCGCTAAGGCTGTTCTTGTGGAATTGGAAAAGGGATATTTGGAAGCCCATAGAGGGTTATGGTGAAAAAGTAAATATCTTCCGTTCAAAACCGGAAAGAAGCCTTCTGAGAAACTGCTCTGTGTTCTGTTAATTCATCTCACAGAGTTACATCTTTCCCTTCAAGAAGCCTTTCGCTAAGACTGTTCTTGTGGAATTGGCAAAGGGATATTTGGAAGCCCATAGAGGGCTATGGTGAAAAAGGAAATATCTTCCGTTCAAAACTGGAAAGAAGCTTTCTGAGAAACTGCTCTGTGTTCTGTTAATTCATATTACAGAGTTACATCTTTCCCTTCAAGAAGCCTTTCGCTAAGGCTGTTCTTGTGGAATTGGCAAAGGGATATTTGGAAGCCCATAGAGGGCGATGGTGAAAAAGGAAATATCTTCCGTTCAAAACAGGAAAGAAGCTTTCTGAGAAACTGCTCTGTGTTCTGTTAATTCATCTCACAGAGTTACATCTTTCCCTTCAAGAAGCCTTTCGCTAAGGCTGTTCTTGTGGAATTGGCAAAGGGATATTTGGAAGCCCATAGAGGGCTATGGTGAAAAAGGAAATATCTTCCGTTCAAAACTGGAAAGAAGCTTTCTGAGAAACTGCTCTGTGTTCTGTTAATTCATCTCACAGAGTTACATCTTTCCCTTCAAGAAGCCTTTCGCTAAGGCTGTTCTTGTGGAATTGGCAAAGGGATATTTGGAAGCCCATAGAGGGCTATGGTGAAAAAGGAAATATCTTCCGTTCAAAACTGGAAAGAAGCTTTCTGAGAAACTGCTCTGTGTTCTGTTAATTCATCTCACAGAGTTACATCTTTCCCTTGAAGAAGCCTTTCGCTAAGGCTGTTCTTGTGGAATTGGCAAAGGGATATTTGGAAGCCCATAGAGGGCTATGGTGAAAAAGGAAATATCTTCCGTTCAAAACTGGAAAGAAGCTTTCTGAGAAACTGCTCTGTGTTCTGTTAATTCATCTCACAGAGTTCCATCTATCCCTTCAAGAAGCCTTTCGCTAAGCCTGTTCTTGTGGAATTGGCAAAGGGATATTTGGAAGCAAATAGAGGGCTATGGTGAAAAAGGAAATATCTTCCGTTCAAAACTGGAAAGAAGCTTTCTGAGAAACTGCTCTGTGTTCTGTTAATTCATCCCACAGAGTTACATCTTTCCCTTCAAGAAGCCTTTCGCTAAGGCTGTTCTTGTGGAATTGGCAAAGGGATATTTGGAAGCCCATAGAGGGCTATGGTGAAAAAGGAAATACCTTCCGTTCAAATCTGGAAAGAAGCTTTCTGAGAAACTGCTCTGTGTTCTGTTAATTCATCTCACAGAGTTACATCTTTCCCTTCAAGAAGCCTTTCGCTAAAGCTGTTCTTGTTTAATTGGCAAAGGGATATTTGGAAGCCCATAGAGGGCTATGGTGAAAAAGGAAATATCTTCCGTTCAAAACTGGAAAGAAGCTTTCTGAGAAACTGCTCTGTGTTCTGTTAATTCATCTCACAGAGTTACATCTTTCCCTTCAAGAAGCCTTTCGCTAAGGCTGTTCTTGTGGAATTGGCAAAGGGATATTTGGAAGCTCATAGAGGGCTATGGTGAAAAAGGAAATATCTTCCGTTCAAAACTGGAAAGAAGCTTTCTGAGAAACTGCTCTGTGTTCTGTTAATTCATCTCACAGAGTTACATCTTTCCCTTCAAGAAGTCTTTCGCTAAGGCTGTTCTTGTGGAATTGGCAAAGGGATATTTGGAAACCCATAGAGGGCTATGGTGGAAAAGGAAATATCTTCCGTTCAAAACTGGAAAGAAGCTTTCTGAGAAACTACTCTGTGTTCTGTTAATTCATCTCACAGATTTACATCTTTCCCTTTAAGAAGCCTTTCGCTAAGGCTGTTCTTGTGGAATTGGCAAAGGGATATTTGGAAGCCCATAGAGATCTATGGTGAAAAAGGAAATAACTTCCGTTCAAAACTGGAAAGAAGCTTTCTGAGAAACTGCTCTGTGTTCTGTTAATTCATCTCACAGAATTACGTCTTTCCCTTCAAGAAGCTTTTCGCTAAGGCTGTTCTGGTGGAATTGGCAAAGGGATATTTGGAAGCCCATAGAGGGCTATCGTGAAAAAGGAAATATCTTCCGTTCAAAACTGGAAAGAAGCTTTCTGAGAAACTTCTCTGTGTTCTGTTAATTCATCTCACTGAGTTAAAACTTTCCTTTCAAGAAGCCTTTCGCTAAGGCTGTTCTTGTGGAATTGGCAAAGGGATATTTGGAAGCCCATAGAGGGCTATGGTGAAAAAGGAAATATCTTCCGTTCAAAACTTGAAAGAAGCTTTCTGAGAAACTGCTCTGTGTTCTGTTAATTCATCTCACAGAGTTACATCTTTAACTTCAAGAAGTCTTTCGCTAGGGCTGTTCTTCGGGAATTGGCAAAGGGACATTTGGAAGCCCATAGAAGGCTATGGTGAAAAAGGAAATATCTTCCGTTCAAAACTGGAAAGAAGCTTTCTGAGAAACTGCTCCGTGTTCTATTAATTCATCTCACAGAGTTACATCTTTCCCTTCAAGAAGCCTTTCGCTAAGGCTGTTCTTGTGGAATTGGCAAAGGGATATTTGGAAGCCCATAGAGGGCTATGGTGAAAAATTAAATATCTTCCGTTCAAAACTTGAAAGAAGCTTTCTGAGAAACTGCTCTGTGTTCTGTTAATTCATCTCACAGAGTTCCATCTTTCCCTTCAAGAAGCCTTTCGCTAAGGCTGTTCTTGTGGAATTGGCAAAGGGATATTTGGAAGCCCATAGAGGGCTACGGTGAAAAAGGAAATATCTTCCGTTCAAAACTGGAAAGAAGCTTTCTGAGAAACTGCTCTGTGTTCTGTTAATTCACCTCACAGAGTGACATCTTTCCCTTCAAGAAGCCTTTCGCTAAGGCTGTTCTTGTGGAATTCGCAAAGGGATATTTGGAAGCCCATAGAGGGCTATGGTGAAAAAGGAAATATCTTCCGTTCAAAACTCGAAAGAAGGTTTCTGAGAAACTGCTCTGTGTTCTGTTAATTCATCTCACAGAGTTACATCTTTCCCTTCAAGAAGCCTTTCGCTAAGGCTATTCTTGTGCAATTTGCAAAGGGATATTTGGAAGCCCATAGAGGGCTATATTGAAAAAGGAAATATCTTCCGTTCAAAACTGGAAAGAAGCTTTCTGAGAAACTGCTCTATGTTCTGTTAATTCATCTCACAGAATTACATCTTTCCCTTCAAGAAGTCTTTCGCTAAGGCTGTTCTTCGGGAATTGGCAAAGGGACATTTGGAAGCCCATAGAAGGCTATGGTGAAAAAGGAAATATCTTCCGTTCAAAACTGGAAAGAAGCTTTCTGAGAAACTGCTCCGTGTTCTGTTAATTCATCTCACAGAGTTACATCTTTCCCTTCAAGAAGCCTTTCGCTAAGGCTGTTCTTGTGGAATTGGCAAAGGGATATTTGGAAGCCCATAGAGGGCTATGGTGAAAAATTAAATATCTTCCGTTCAAAACTTGAAAGAAGCTTTCTGAGAACCTGCTCTGTGTTCTGTTAATTCATCTCACAGAGTTCCATCTTTCCCTTCAAGAAGCCTTTCGCTAAGGCTGTTCTTGTGGAATTGGCAAACTGATATTTGGAAGCACATAGAGGGCTATGGTGAAAAAGGAAATATCTTCCGTTCAAAACTGGAAAGAAGCTTTCTGAGAAAATGCTCTGTGTTCTGTTAATTCATTTCACAGAGTTACATCTTTCCCTTCAAGAAGCCCTTCGCTAAGGCTGTTCTTGTGGAATTGGCAAAGGGATATTTGGAAGCCCATAGAGGGCTATGGTCAAAAAGGAAATATCTTCCGTTCAAAACTGGAAAGAAGCTTTCTGAGAAACTGCTCTGTGTTCTGTTAATTCATCTCACAGAGTTACATCTTTCCCTTCAAGAAGTCTTTCGCTAAGGCTGTTCTTCGGGAATTAGCAAAGTGATATTTGGAAGCCCATAGAGGGCTATGGTGAAAAAGGAAATATCTTCCGTTCAAAACTGGAAAGAAGCTTTCTGAGAAACTGCTCCGTGTTCTGTTAATTCATCTCACAGAGTTACATCTTTCCCTTCAAGAAGCCTTTCGCTGAGGCTGTTCTTGTGGAATTGGCAAAGGGATATTTGGAAGCCCATAGAGGGCTATGTTGAAAAAGGAAATATCTTCCGTTCAAAACTGGAAAGAAGCTTTCTGAGAAACTGCTCTGTGTTCTGTTAATTCATCTCACAGAGTTACATCTTTCCCTTCAAGAAGCCTTTCGCTAAGGCTGTTCTTGTGGAATTGGAAAAGGGATATTTGGAAACCAAGAGAGGGCTATGGTGAAAAAGGAAATATCTTCCGTTCAAAACTGGAAAGAAGCTTTCTGAGAAACTGCTCTGTGTTCTGTTAATTCATCTCACAGAGTTACATCTTTCCCTTCAAGAAGTCTTTCGCTAAGGCTGTTCTTCGGGAATTGGCAAAGAGATATTTGGAAGCCCATAGAGGGCTATGGTGAAAAAGGAAATATCTTCCGTTCAAAACTGGAAAGAAGCTTTCTGAGAAACTGCTCTGTGTTCTGTTAATTCATCTCACAGAGTTACATCTTTCCCCTCAAGAAGTCTTTCGCTAAGGCTGTTCTTCGGGAATTGGCAAAGGGATATTTGGAAGCCCATAGAGGGCTATGGTGAAAAAGGAAATATCTTCCGTTCAAAACTGGAAAGAAGCTTTCTGAGAAACTGCTCTGTGTTCTGTTAATTCATCTCACAGAGTTACATCTTTCCCTTCAAGAAGCCTTTCGCTAAGGCTGTTCTTGTGGAATTGGCAAAGGGATATTTGGAAGCCCATAGAGGGCTATGGTGAAAAAGGAAATATCTTCCGTTCAAAAGTGGAAAGAAGCTTTCTGAGAAACTGCTCTGTGTTCTGTTAATTCATCTCACAGAGTTACATCTTTCCCTTCAAGAAGCCTTTCGCTAAGGCTGTTCTTGTGGAATTGGCAAAGGGATATTTGGAAGCCCATAGAGGGCTATGGTGAAAAAGGAAATATCTTCCGTTCAAAACTTTAAAGAAGCTTTCTGAGAAACTGCTCTGTGTTCTGTAAATTCATCTCACAGAGTTACATCTTTCCCTTCAAGAAGCCTTTCGCTAAGGCTGTTCTTGTGGAATTGGAAAAGGGATATTTGGAAGCCCATAGAGGGTTATGGTGAAAAAGTACATATCTTCCGTTCAAAACCGGAAAGAAGCCTTCTGAGAAACTGCTCTGTGTTCTGTTAATTCATCTCACAGAGTTACATCTTTCCCTTCAAGAAGCCTTTCGCTAAGACTGTTCTTGTGGAATTGGCAAAGGGATATTTGGAAGCCCATAGAGGGCTATGGTGAAAAAGGAAATATCTTCCGTTCAAAACTGGAAAGAAGCTTTCTGAGAAACTGCTCTGTGTTCTGTTAATTCATCTCACAGTGTTACATCTTTCCCCTCAAGAAGCCTTTCGCTAAGGCTGTTCTTGTGGAATTGGCAAAGGGGTATTTGGAAGCCCATAGAGGGCTATGGTGAAAAAGGAAATATCTTCCGTTCAAAACTGGAAAGAAGCTTTCTGAGAAACTGCTCTGTGTTCTGTTAATTCATCTCACAGAGTTACATCTTTCCCTTCAAGAAGCCTTTCGCTAAGGCTGTTCTTGTGGAATTGGCAAACTGATATTTGGAAGCCCATAGAGGGCTATGGTGAAAAAGGAAATATCTTCCGTTCAAAACTGGAAAGAAGCTTTCTGAGAAACTGCTCTGTGTTCTGTTAATTCATCTCACAGAGTTACATCTTTCCCTTCAAGAAGCCTTTCGCTAAGGCTGTTCTTGTGGAATTGGCAAAGGGATATTTGGAAGCCCATAGAGGGCTATGGTGAAAAAGGAAATATCTTCCGTTCAAAAGTGGAAAGAAGCTTTCTGAGAAACTGCTCTGTGTTCTGTTAATTCATCTCACAGAGTTACATCTTTCCCTTCAAGAAGCCTTTCGCTAAGGCTGTTCTTGTGGAATTGGCAAACTGATATTTGGAAGCCCATAGAGGGCTATGGTGAAAAAGGAAATATCTTCCGTTCAAAACTGGAAAGAAGCTTTCTGAGAAAATGCTCTGTGTTCTGTTAATTCATTTCACAGAGTTACATCTTTCCCTTCAAGAAGCCTTTCGCTAAGGCTGTTCTTGTGGAATTGGCAAAGGGATATTTGGAAGCCCATAGAGGGCTATGGTGAAAAAGGAAATATCTTCCGTTCAAAACTGGAAAGAAGCTTTCTGAGAAACTGCTCCGTGTTCTGTTAATTCATCTCACAGAGTTACATCTTTCCCTTCAAGAAGCCTTTCGCTGAGGCTGTTCTTGTGGAATTGGCAAAGGGATATTTGGAAGCCCATAGAGGGCTATGTTGAAAAAGGAAATACCTTCCGTTCAAAACTGGAAAGAAGCTTTCTGAGAAACTGCTCTGTGTTCTGTTAATTCATCTCACAGAGTTACATCTTTCCCTTCAAGAAGCCTTTCGCTAAGGCTGTTCTTGTGGAATTGGAAAAGGGATATTTGGAAGCCAAGAGAGGGCTATGGTGAAAAAGGAAATATCTTCCGTTCAAAACTGGAAAGAAGCTTTCTGAGAAACTGCTCTGTGTTCTGTTAATTCATCTCACAGAGTTACATCTTTCCCTTCAAGAAGTCTTTCGCTAAGGCTGTTCTTCGGGAATTGGCAAAGAGATATTTGGAAGCCCATAGAGGGCTATGGTGAAAAAGGAAATATCTTCCGTTCAAAACTGGAAAGAAGCTTTCTGAGAAACTGCTCTGTGTTCTGTTAATTCATCTCACAGAGTTACATCTTTCCCTTCAAGAAGTCTTTCGCTAAGGCTGTTCTTCGGGAATTGGCAAAGGGATATTTGGAAGCCCATAGAGGGCTATGGTGAAAAAGGAAATATCTTCCGTTCAAAACTGGAAAGAAGCTTTCTGACAAACTGCTCTGTGTTCTGTTAATTCATCTCACAGAGTTACATCTTTCCCTTCAAGAAGCCTTTCGCTAAGGCTGTTCTTGTGGAATTGGCAAAGGGATATTTGGAAGCCCATAGAGGGCTATGGTGAAAAAGGAAATATCTTCCGTTCAAAAGTGGAAAGAAGCTTTCTGAGAAACTGCTCTGTGTTCTGTTAATTCATCTCACAGAGTTACATCTTTCCCTTCAAGAAGCCTTTCGCTAAGGCTGTTCTTGTGGAATTGGCAAAGGGATATTTGGAAGCCCATAGAGGGCTATGGTGAAAAAGGAAATATCTTCCGTTCAAAACTTTAAAGAAGCTTTCTGAGAAACTGCTCTGTGTTCTGTAAATTCATCTCACAGAGTTACATCTTTCCCTTCAAGAAGCCTTTCGCTAAGGCTGTTCTTGTGGAATTGGAAAAGGGATATTTGGAAGCCCATAGAGGGTTATGGTGAAAAAGTAAATATCTTCCGTTCAAAACCGGAAAGAAGCCTTCTGAGAAACTGCTCTGTGTTCTGTTAATTCATCTCACAGAGTTACATCTTTCCCTTCAAGAAGCCTTTCGCTAAGACTGTTCTTGTGGAATTGGCAAAGGGATATTTGGAAGCCCATAGAGGGCTATGGTGAAAAAGGAAATATCTTCCGTTCAAAACTGGAAAGAAGCTTTCTGAGAAACTGCTCTGTGTTCTGTTAATTCATATTACAGAGTTACATCTTTCCCTTCAAGAAGCCTTTCGCTAAGGCTGTTCTTGTGGAATTGGCAAAGGGATATTTGGAAGCCCATAGAGGGCGATGGTGAAAAAGGAAATATCTTCCGTTCAAAACAGGAAAGCAGCTTTCTGAGAAACTGCTCTGTGTTCTGTTAATTCATCTCACAGAGTTACATCTTTCCCTTCAAGAAGCCTTTCGCTAAGGCTGTTCTTGTGGAATTGGCAAAGGGATATTTGGAAGCCCATAGAGGGCTATGGTGAAAAAGGAAATATCTTCCGTTCAAAACTGGAAAGAAGCTTTCTGAGAAACTGCTCTGTGTTCTGTTAATTCATCTCACAGTGTTACATCTTTCCCCTCAAGAAGCCTTTCGCTAAGGCTGTTCTTGTGGAATTGGCAAAGGGGTATTTGGAAGCCCATAGAGGGCTATGGTGAAAAAGGAAATATCTTCCGTTCAAAACTGGAAAGAAGCTTTCTGAGAAACTGCTCTGTGTTCTGTTAATTCATCTCACAGAGTTACATCTTTCCCTTCAAGAAGCCTTTCGCTAAGGCTGTTCTTGTGGAATTGGCAAACTGATATTTGGAAGCCCATAGAGGGCTATGGTGAAAAAGGAAATATCTTCCGTTCAAAACTGGAAAGAAGCTTTCTGAGAAAATGCTCTGTGTTCTGTTAATTCATTTCACAGAGTTACATCTTTCCCTTCAAGAAGCCTTTCGCTAAGGCTGTTCTTGTGGAATTGGCAAAGGGATATTTGGAAGCCCATAGAGGGCTATGTTGAAAAAGGAAATATCTTCCGTTCAAAACTGGAAAGAAGCTTTCTGAGAAACTGCTCTGTGTTCTGTTAATTCATCTCACAGAGTTACATCTTTCCCTTCAAGAAGTCTTTCGCTAAGGCTGTTCTTCGGGAATTAGCAAAGTGATATTTGGAAGCCCATAGAGGGCTATGGTGAAAAAGGAAATATCTTCCGTTCAAAACTGGAAAGAAGCTTTCTGAGAAACTGCTCCGTGTTCTGTTAATTCATCTCACAGAGTTACATCTTTCCCTTCAAGAAGCCTTTCGCTGAGGCTGTTCTTGTGGAATTGGCAAAGGGATATTTGGAAGCCCATAGAGGGCTATGTTGAAAAAGGAAATATCTTCCGTTCAAAACTGGAAAGAAGCTTTCTGAGAAACTGCTCTGTGTTCTGTTAATTCATCTCACAGAGTTACATCTTTCCCTTCAAGAAGCCTTTCGCTAAGGCTGTTCTTGTGGAATTGGAAAAGGGATATTTGGAAGCCAAGAGAGGGCTATGGTGAAAAAGGAAATATCTTCCGTTCAAAACTGGAAAGAAGCTTTCTGAGAAACTGCTCTGTGTTCTGTTAATTCATCTCACAGAGTTACATCTTTCCCTTCAAGAAGTCTTTCGCTAAGGCTGTTCTTCGGGAATTGGCAAAGAGATATTTGGAAGCCCATAGAGGGCTATGGTGAAAAAGGAAATATCTTCCGTTCAAAACTGGAAAGAAGCTTTCTGAGAAACTGCTCTGTGTTCTGTTAATTCATCTCACAGAGTTACATCTTTCCCTTCAAGAAGTCTTTCGCTAAGGCTGTTCTTCGGGAATTGGCAAAGGGATATTTGGAAGCCCATAGAGGGCTATGGTGAAAAAGGAAATATCTTCCGTTCAAAACTGGAAAGAAGCTTTCTGAGAAACTGCTCTGTGTTCTGTTAATTCATCTCACAGAGTTACATCTTTCCCTTCAAGAAGCCTTTCGCTAAGGCTGTTCTTGTGGAATTGGCAAAGGGATATTTGGAAGCCCATAGAGGGCTATGGTGAAAAAGGAAATATCTTCCGTTCAAAAGTGGAAAGAAGCTTTCTGAGAAACTGCTCTGTGTTCTGTTAATTCATCTCACAGAGTTACATCTTTCCCTTCAAGAAGCCTTTCGCTAAGGCTGTTCTTGTGGAATTGGCAAAGGGATATTTCGAAGCCCATAGAGGGCTATGGTGAAAAAGGAAATATCTTCCGTTCAAAACTTTAAAGAAGCTTTCTGAGAAACTGCTCTGTGTTCTGTAAATTCATCTCACAGAGTTACATCTTTCCCTTCAAGAAGCCTTTCGCTAAGGCTGTTCTTGTGGAATTGGAAAAGGGATATTTGGAAGCCCATAGAGGGTTATGGTGAAAAAGTAAATATCTTCCGTTCAAAACCGGAAAGAAGCCTTCTGAGAAACTGCTCTGTGTTCTGTTAATTCATCTCACAGAGTTACATCTTTCCCTTCAAGAAGCCTTTCGCTAAGACTGTTCTTGTGGAATTGGCAAAGGGATATTTGGAAGCCCATAGAGGGCTATGGTGAAAAAGGAAATATCTTCCGTTCAAAACTGGAAAGAAGCTTTCTGAGAAACTGCTCTGTGTTCTGTTAATTCATATTACAGAGTTACATCTTTCCCTTCAAGAAGCCTTTCGCTAAGGCTGTTCTTGTGGAATTGGCAAAGGGATATTTGGAAGCCCATAGAGGGCGATGGTGAAAAAGGAAATATCTTCCGTTCAAAACAGGAAAGAAGCTTTCTGAGAAACTGCTCTGTGTTCTGTTAATTCATCTCACAGAGTTACATCTTTCCCTTCAAGAAGCCTTTCGCTAAGGCTGTTCTTGTGGAATTGGCAAAGGGATATTTGGAAGCCCATAGAGGGCTATGGTGAAAAAGGAAATATCTTCCGTTCAAAAGTGGAAAGAAGCTTTCTGAGAAACTGCTCTGTGTTCTGTTAATTCATCTCACAGAGTTACATCTTTCCCTTCAAGAAGCCTTTCGCTAAGGCTGTTCTTGTGGAATTGGCAAAGGGATATTTGGAAGCCCATAGAGGGCTATGGTGAAAAAGGAAATATCTTCCGTTCAAAACTGGAAAGAAGCTTTCTGAGAAACTGCTCTGTGTTCTGTTAATTCATCTCACAGAGTTACATCTTTCCCTTGAAGAAGCCTTTCGCTAAGGCTGTTCTTGTGGAATTGGCAAAGGGATATTTGGAAGCTCATAGAGGGCTATGGTGAAAAAGGAAATATCTTCCGTTCAAAACTGGAAAGAAGCTTTCTGAGAAACTGCTCTGTGTTCTGTTAATTCATCTCACAGAGTTACATCTTTCCCTTCAAGAAGTCTTTCGCTAAGGCTGTTCTTGTGGAATTGGCAAAGGGATATTTGGAAACCCATAGAGGGCTATGGTGGAAAAGGAAATATCTTCCGTTCAAAACTGGAAAGAAGCTTTCTGAGAAACTACTCTGTGTTCTGTTAATTCATCTCACAGATTTACATCTTTCCCTTTAAGAAGCCTTTCGCTAAGGCTGTTCTTGTGGAATTGGCAAAGGGATATTTGGAAGCCCATAGAGATCTATGGTGAAAAAGGAAATAACTTCCGTTCAAAACTGGAAAGAAGCTTTCTGAGAAACTGCTCTGTGTTCTGTTAATTCATCTCACAGAATTACGTCTTTCCCTTCAAGAAGCTTTTCGCTAAGGCTGTTCTGGTGGAATTGGCAAAGGGATATTTGGAAGCCCATAGAGGGCTATCGTGAAAAAGGAAATATCTTCCGTTCAAAACTGGAAAGAAGCTTTCTGAGAAACTTCTCTGTGTTCTGTTAATTCATCTCACTGAGTTAAAACTTTCCTTTCAAGAAGCCTTTCGCTAAGGCTGTTCTTGTGGAATTGGCAAAGGGATATTTGGAAGCCCATAGAGGGCTATGGTGAAAAAGGAAATATCTTCCGTTCAAAACTTGAAAGAAGCTTTCTGAGAAACTGCTCTGTGTTCTGTTAATTCATCTCACAGAGTTACATCTTTAACTTCAAGAAGTCTTTCGCTAGGGCTGTTCTTCGGGAATTGGCAAAGGGACATTTGGAAGCCCATAGAAGGCTATGGTGAAAAAGGAAATATCTTCCGTTCAAAACTGGAAAGAAGCTTTCTGAGAAACTGCTCCGTGTTCTATTAATTCATCGCACAGAGTTACATCTTTCCCTTCAAGAAGCCTTTCGCTAAGGCTGTTCTTGTGGAATTGGCAAAGGGATATTTGGAAGCCCATAGAGGGCTATGGTGAAAAATTAAATATCTTCCGTTCAAAACTTGAAAGAAGCTTTCTGAGAAACTGCTCTGTGTTCTGTTAATTCATCTCACAGAGTTCCATCTTTCCCTTCAAGAAGCCTTTCGCTAAGGCTGTTCTTGTGGAATTGGCAAAGGGATATTTGGAAGCCCATAGAGGGCTACGGTGAAAAAGGAAATATCTTCCGTTCAAAACTGGAAAGAAGCTTTCTGAGAAACTGCTCTGTGTTCTGTTAATTCACCTCACAGAGTGACATCTTTCCCTTCAAGAAGCCTTTCGCTAAGGCTGTTCTTGTGGAATTCGCAAAGGGATATTTGGAAGCCCATAGAGGGCTATGGTGAAAAAGGAAATATCTTCCGTTCAAAACTCGAAAGAAGGTTTCTGA